>NC_058132.1:295920257-295964307 GCF_016433145.1 Gracilinanus agilis
AATCCATTCTACTATTCTTTTCCAAGGAGAAGAGTCAAGTTCATCCCATTTACATTCATGATTATTCCAAATTAATTGTGTATTTCTCTCCACTGTTATCTTACACTTTTTCTTCTTTATTACAGCTTACAGGGTACTATAGAAAGTTGAATAAAGTTGTCATGATCACCTCTACATTGTTCCTTGCTTTGACAGTATTTTAGACCTGGGAGATTTCTTTTGTTTTTGTTTTTTAATAGAACAGGTCATTTATTCTTACAGAAAAAGGAAATTAGACATAGAAAAATAATAGCACACATTGACAGTGGTTCAAACAGAAACATATTGCTACTAAAAAAATTGTCTAGGAGGCTAGGAGTTAATCCTCATAAAGAAATTTTTGCAAGGCTGCTAATGAAACTTTATATATTTACCCTCTGCACTGGGCATTTTATAAGTCAGTCAAGTTTGATCTCTTTTCCATTGACTTCTCTTCCTAAAATCAACTTTTCCCTTCTTTCTAGATTACTCCTACTATTCATGTAAGTGCAATACCTTTGGTAAATAATGTAATCACCTGTTACCAACCTCCAGAACTTTCAGGCCTACAAAGGCCATATCAAAGAAATGGAACACAAAAGGTATGTGGCAACAAGGTGCCTCCAGTACCAATTAGCCTTGTTAAGTTCCTCAGGCATTAGATATCATGTACACTTTATGAAACATCATACTCTGCCCTGACAATTATATGTGTTTTCATTAGAAGACAAGGGGAAGGGAGTATATTCCAAGAAGCTACTTAACACAGTATTCTTCCTTGCTATGTTATGACCTTGAAACCTGACTTTTTAAAAAATTGCTTTATGACTTGCAACTTGCAAGTACCTCATTTCATTCCAACACAGAACCTGAACTAACAGGGTACTGGCATTAGGCTCATTCCTAACAACAACTTTCTAAGAATAGAAGTTATAGAAAAGGTGTTGATCAACTCACAGTAAGAGATTTTCTTATGCTTATGAAATCACAAGAGGCAGCTCAATGGTAATATAGTGAATAGAACATTGGAACTGGAGTCAGATAGACTGAGTTAAAATCTGGTTATGAAACTCTGGGTAAGTCACATAATCTCTGACTTCCTCAGCTTCCTAAATTGTAAAATGGGAATAATAATAGCTTGCACTTCAAAGGTTTGTTGTGAATATCAGTTAAGAAAATATTTGTAAAGTATTTAGCACAGTGCTTGTCATATAGTAGTCACTTAATAAATGCTTGTTTCTTTCCTTTCTTCTTTCTAATGAGAGAAATAAGAACCTAGATTTAAAACCAGAAAAGAAAAAATTGAGAATACTTATATGCACTGGTTTAGAGCAAAGTAAAGAGAACCATAATATTCATCCAATCTAACCTCGTATTCCATCTGTGAAATTTGAGGCCCAAAGAGAGGATTTGTTTCTAATATAATGAAATATTTCTATTTCTAGGTTTTGAATTAAGGCTCAGATCTGTGCCACTGACCTTCCTATTCATTCATTTGTTCATAGGAAATTCAGGGAATGCCCTACCCTGGAGTTTCTTCCATTGGAGGTTGATAAATAGAAAATCAAGATAATATGTCCTATGTTGCCAGGTAAACAGGCACTAATTTAGACCTGATGTGTCTGAAAGCAGCAGGACAGAGTCCCTGAATCTCCCATTTAGAAACACTGGACAAAGTCATTCCTAATCAAAAAGTGCTTGGTTTTTCTTTCTTGACATTGGGGGCATGGGATGAAGCATTGTCCACCATTAAACAAGAAATCTGGAAGAAATTGGGAATATGATAGACTATCTCCTCATTGGATAGTCACCAATTAAATATGCCTTGGGATGTTTAGGAGAGGGCTGAATAATGAGTTTCCAAAACTGTATGAGAAGATCTACATTGTGAAGCTTCTTGGTGCTTTTAATTAACTAATTTATTAGTTATTGCTAGCCTAATCAATAAATTGATTTTCTTACCCAGAAGACAGACTCTCAGAATTTTTAGTATTCCCTTCTGAGAGGAAACAATGATTTATTGAAATCATACTAACATTAAGGAGCAGAACTGAGATCTGAATCCAAGTGTTCTACTTCCAAATCCAAGTCCTTCCCACTTCAAGCAATAAAAACACTATGTTGTCAATTCAGGCATTTAACAAAGATTTTTGGTGTTATTATTTGACCTAACCATCTTGATGCAAAATGTGCCACTGTGAAGTGATCAAGAAACAAAAACTGAGCAAGATATATTGACTTAGGCTATTCTTTCAGTGACACAAATAGCATTTGCCCTGAGATTTAGCTTCTCTGTGTTGAATGTGAAGAATCCTACCCCCATTCACCTGAGTTTTTTTTTTGTTTCTTTGTATGTGTTGCTATGATATGAAATTTTTCTAGAACATTTTAAATATAAAATTCCAACAATAACATGCCATTCTTTGGACTGTGGGGAGAGAAGTCTTCCTTGCTTTTAATGATTATGTGCATAACTGCTAAAGAAAAGAGACATATCAAGATATTTTACTCCCAAGTTGTCCTCAAAGTTGACCACCAAGAGCTTTAAAACTATGCATCTGATGCATAAACCATTCCACAATTTTGCATTCAAAGACTTAAAACAATACTTTTGTCAAAATATGCTTTCTACCTCAGAGACTTTTCAAAGCACATGGCAAAATAATAGTCTTTTATAAGCTTTACAAAATGTTCAGTGAGAAACCCTACTGTTTTTAATTGTGCCTATACAAATGCAGACCAGAATTTGTGAGTGTGAATAAAGTGATTCACTCCCCCTTAACCCTCACATCTACTGGTCTTGGTGGAATGATATTTCTATCTGTAGGGATAAGGTAGAAGTGAATGTTGGTTCAACATACCTTGCCTCTGTGCAAGACATTTCCCAATAAACACGTGAATAAATACAGTTGTGTTTACTAGAATAAATAATACCCCTTCCTACTGTTGATGAAGTTTCACCTATTCTGATTATTATGCTTCCACCATTTACTAAGCCACATTAGTTCACTTAGAATTATGAAATTTTAGAGTTGGAAATCAACTATTCCAAATTCCTCATGTTATACGTAAATTAGCTGAACTCTGGGAATTCCTGCTCAAAGTTTTACTGCAAGTTAGTAGCATAACGAAATTCTTCTCATTTCTATTTCCGTACTCAAAATAAAGCAAAAATCAAGTATGGAGCCCTTACAATGTGAAGACATTAAGTTAGCTGGGCAGTGTAGAGAAAGTCATAGAGTCAGGAGTCTGTCATTCTGTTGATTTTTTATTTGATTCTCAATAGTTTGCAATAATGGGCAGTTAGGAAGCATATTGGACAGATTGCTGGGCCAGGAGTCAGAAAGACTCATTTTCCAGAGTTCAAATCTAGTCTCAGACACTTACTAGTAGTGCCTAGGCAAGTCACTTAACTGTTTCCTTCAGTTTCCTCATCTATAAAATGAGCTGGAGAAGGAAATGACAAAGCATTCCAGGATCTTTGCCAGGAAAATTCCAAATGAGGTCAAGAAAAGTCAGACACTACTGAAATGATTGAACAAGAAAAGTTTATAATGATAGACTATATTCTGATAGACTGTAAACCACAGAATCCTATGAGCAACCACCATCGCCACTATACCCATTTTAATCTCCATCAAATAGCTACCCAGATATTATAGGAAACAATAACAACAATCTATTGGCTTTTTCAATGGAATGTATGACCACTTCTCAAACACTAGTTTGCAAATTAACAATATATTTAGAGACATTCTAAAATTATCTTTATTCTATTTTCATTCCTTATGAGTTTATAACTCAGGAACTAGAAAGCTATCTCTGGACACATATCCCAAAAGAGAAATAACATCTTCAAAACTCAGAAGCACTGATCTTTTTGCTTCAGTGATCTTATTGACTAGTTAACTTGCAATGCCTTAATGGCCTTTCTGTCCACATTCTCAAACACTTTTAAAAAGGTAGTGATACTCAAATTTACATCAATTGTTATCTTTAGTACTCTTCCCTTCATTCATGATTTTCCAGGTAGCAACATATTCAATTGATTTACAAAGCTGACCAACATTAAAAAAAGGGAATAGCTCATCAACTGCATTTTTTTCAGTAGTAAAATTAATTTGTTTAGTCCAAGACCTATTTCTTCTTGCTGAAAACATATTCCAACTCTGGCAGAGTCCTCTGAACTTATTGCTCCATACTGAAGTGCTGGAGTATTCATTATAATTAACTGTCACTATGTCAATTTTTTTCAGCCTTTAAATTAAAAAAAAGAAAAAAGAAAAGTAAGTAAGAATTAGATCCATTATTTCTCTATACAAAATCCTTTGTGTTGAATTTACAATGTTTCAAATCTTTTTTTACAGGGTCATTTCATTTTTGCCTACATATTTCAACATGTCAAGGATTCATGATTATGTTGATAGGGATATTCTTTCCATGGCCATGACCCATCTATATTGAATAGAGAGTTTTAAGACTAGTTTCCATAGTCAAAAAATTCATCACTCAGTATCCAACCTGGCAAAGAGCCTCTTCAAACTGAGCTAGGTTGGCCCTTGGAAAACAAATATAGTCCATCACAGAGATCATATTTGAAATATTTTTCCAGCAAAGCTGAATGTGGCTAAGTTCACATGATGTTGACATAGACCTTGATAACCGCAGGTCACTTACAAGCTACAATTGGGGGCATGAGATTAGGATTGTGGAATATATTAGTTCATATTAAAATAGAAACAAGGTGGTTTTCCTATGCATATATGCACATTGTTTCTCTTTTTCTACTTCTTTACCAATCCAAATCCTAGCATAATTTTGAAATAAATTTATAAATGTTATTTTACCTTTTGATTTAAGACCCATGTGTCCAGAATCATGAATTGGAACTGAAGACAGTTCAAGCAAAATCATGAGTATAAACAAAAACAAAAATGTTACAATTTAGGGATTTGTGGGAAATCTTCACTTTTACTCCCAGTTTAGAGCTAATCTCCCTTTTTTCTTTACCAGCCCAGCCGAAATCCCTTCCTTCCTCTTAAGTACAACCATTCTGAATATAATCCAGCTTCCACTTAAACTAGGATGGTTTTAAAGAAAGATAACCCTATGCTGCAGTGTTGCTTCCTCTGCCAAGGGAGAAGTGGTTCCTAATTGACTGAGATAATATTAAATGTAAGGCTTAATGTTTGTCTTAAAGGACTTATTTCAATTACTTCAAAATACTCTCCTGAAACAAATCGGGACAAAGGACCTTCTGGGATATAGTTGAAAAAGAAAGATTTTGAATGGAAGAACCCTTTGAAATGTTGATATATATGGGAGTTAATCACATTATATTCCTTGACTGGCAAGAGAGGATCATATCTCTGGATAAGTTGGTTCTTCTCTCCTTATTTGAGCTAAACCTTATCTCTAAGCTGAAGAACTCATTTGCTTTTCCATATTCTCTGATATATTCTAATCTGTAGATTATTTTTGCTTACTGTTTTACCTAGGTAGAAGAGTTTACTCTCATTTTCAGTGATGGTCTTATATGTAACTAGCATTTGATGGTAAGAGGCTACATTTGAAGGTAAGAAGTTGGGAGTTAATGTCCCACATAAGAGTGATGAGAGAAATGACTAAGCCTACCTTATCAGCAGATTAGCAAAATTTAAGTGGGGAGCAGATAAATAGAGAAGGACAATTGAAATTTTCAGGCAACTGATTTCTGGGTAAGAATATCAATTTATTGATTAGGCTAATATGAGTTGATAAATTGGTGGTCTATGATCCTCTCAAGATAATTAAAGAGTACATTCCTTCCCACGGGTTTATAAATAATTTTGGGGAGCTCATTATTAAGTCCCTCCCTTGGAAACCCCAAAATATCTCTGATTGGTGAAGAGGTAATGAGGAAGTTTTCCAATCCAGACTCTCAACCCCTCCCAACCCCATAGGTGATGATGAATAGTCATCTAGTTTGGAGTTAGGAGGAAGAGTCTTATCTATTAATCAAGTTTAATAGGTGGGGAACATTCCTTGGAGTTCCTAAGAACAAAGAAATGAGTACAAAGGTCAAAAAACTGATTGAAGTGTCTAATTTTGAGCTCAGATAGAGGAATAATTCAGTATATATTAAAAATAAATTCTTTCGAAAGGTATCAAAGTTAGCATATTTTTATTAAGCACCTGCTATGTACTAGTACATGTTTTAATTTCTTGATTACCTACACAGGACCGTAATTAGAAAAGAGGTGATTATGTGTTCAATTAGGGAATGGCTAAACAATAGGTAAATAATACAATTTAATATTATTATAATAGAATGGAATTATTTTGTAATAAAAATGTCAAAAAGGAAGACTTCAGAGAAATTTTCTAAGATTTGTATGAACTGATACAAAAGGAAGTAGTCATAATCAGAAGAAAAATGTGCATGGTGACTGCAATAATATAAAGAGAATCCGCATCACAAGTACTCAGAACTATGATTAACTTAGTGATTGACTGATACTTCAGAACACTGAAATGTCTCCTTCCTCTCACAAGAAAGGTAGTGGACTATATTTTAAAAATTTGGACATATAGTGTCAAACATTATCAGTATGTTGAATTTTTTTTTAGCTTAGCTATGCTTCTGTATTATAAAGAAGGAATCTGTATAACAGGGACAGTGCAAGAAGTGGGGCATAGAGTCTTAGGAAAGTAATAGCCATGTATGAAAAAATATCAACAAACGTTTAATTTTTTAAAAGACCATATATTCTTTTCCTGCAGGAACTATATCTTATACTGCTTTTATATATGCCACAGAATTTGTACAAGGGTGGGAGCAACAGATAACAAGAAATTTGCAAGTGTTTATGTAACCCATTTAGGTAGTCCTGAAAAAGAGAATATCTACAAAAGGATTATGCCATAGTATATCACCTTCTGGGGTAGCAGTGAAACTCTTCACAGTCTTCTTCAGAACTTTTCAGAATTTGCCTCACTGATAAAACTGCATGAACAGATGCCTAGGTTATTTAAAATGGGAATATTCTCACACTATGAAAACGTGAGTATTCCCAAAGAATTCTACTGCATGCCAAGCAGGACTGATATGAATAAAATAATGAAGCTTCCAGTTTGTGGAACTATTCATTGTAAAGAGCTGTTGTGTTATAAAATTAATGAATCCTTCCAAGAGAGTTGATAACAATGAACTGATAACAAATTCTTGACATGCATACCTTGGTCTGCTAGGAGATGAAACCTTTCTACAAGCAATGCCATAGAAAAACATAATTTTTTTTTCTGTCTTTTAATCTAGACGTTCTCTTTGATGGCAATGTGGCAAAACTTTAAATAATTCTAAATGTCCTTTATCTATAGTACATCATCCAAATTCATTTTCTCCCACAAACTGGCAAATACCAAGATATTTGGGAACATACAAAAGCCTGAGTGGTCCTACTGTTTGTCACCCAGATATTTTAATGTAATATAGCTGCTGGCTTAAAGGTCAGATTCCTAGATAGCTAGAACTAGAAATGACCTTAAGTGTCATCCAGTATCACATTTTCATTTTATAGATGAAGGAAGTGAGATCCACAGAAGTTAAATTCCTTCCTAATATCACCCAGGTTGTTTGGACATACTGAATTCTCAGATAAGGTGAAATGAAAGGATTTTTTAACCAAACTTAACCTCCTCAAGCAGCTTCATTCTTAGCTCTTAAAATGTCATCATCCTGACACCAAAAGCTGCCTAAAAAGGAACAATGCACCATAAAGAAAAGGAGGCCATAGAGTAGAATAGAACTATCAACATTAAAGTGACAGAATGAGAATTTCAAAGAAAAATAAAACAAAACAAAACAATATCCTCAGAGAAAGATAAAAGCCGAAGGGTACTAGATGTACAATGAGACTTGTCCTCTCCATTTGGAAATGAACATAGTATTAAATACTTCTAAACTTTGAGAACTGACTCATCAGTATAGAATTCCTTTCCACAATAGCTCACAGCCCTTCTATGCCTTAGCAGACAATAGTCTTTGGAAGGTGCTAGGGCTAAAAAACAGAAAAACAAAAAGCAATCATTCTGGTGATAAGTATACTGACATCACCTGTTAATTTTCACACCAATTACTGATGGCAACAAAATAATCTGTCAAAATGTCCATACTGTGTTCTGTCAAACAGCCATAATAAAAGATTGCCTGTTTTTCACTTTGAAAAATCTCACTAAACTATGGTTCCACTGAAACGACCAGTCCCTTCAGTTGTAGCAGCTGATCTAATAGTCCCATGTAGACATCGCCACTCTTGGTTAACTCTGGAAACTGCATTAAGTTCTTCAGGAAATTCAGCTATTATTCAGTATGTTTGCTGCTTCGGCGTGCTGCTGAGTCCTAAAAGAGAGAACCCTGCTCATTAGAGTGAAAACTATAAAATACTCCTCATCCCCAAGCCAACAACTAAAAGTAAGATTTATTTCAGCATTTCATCTTTTGATTTAATTTCTGAGTTGTGCCTGACATTCTAGTCATTAGAAAGAAACAAAAAATAAAGACCTAGGAAAAGATGCCAATGAACCAACACAACAGTTTGGTGGTCTACCTCTCTTTAATTAACTCAGCAGCTTAATGTGTTTCCTTTTTCCCTAACTCATTAAATGGTTACCATAACATGTATTTCTAGGTAGATTATCTTGGTTTGTTTCCCCTCACCCCCCCTCTGCTAAGCATTTTGTTTCCTATGAAAAAATAATGAATAGATCATTTATTTACAGGTCTACCACATGCCAGGTACTATAGAAAGAAAAAAATAGAAAAGGTTCTGCCCCATGGAGTTTAGTCTATAGAGTAAGTCTATATATACATAAGCACATGCAAACATATGGAAGGATATAAATATATATATATAGAGAGAGATATAGATAGAAAGTATATGTATGCTGTGCATACACATGCACATGTGTGTATATGTCTATGCACATGGATATATATGTGTGTATACATGTATATAGTGTGTAAACATAGTGTATGTATATTGCTATGTGTTGTGCATGTACGTTTGTATGCATATTGCATTTTAAGATGTGTATATGCATGTTATGTGTGTGTATATGAATATGTATGTGTTTGCTATATCTATGTATATATTTGTGTGTGTGTATATATATATTCTAAATGTATACGAAAAAATATGAGATAATGGCGGTGAAGGGGGCAATAGAAACTGGCAGGATCAGGAAAGGCTTTATATAAAAAGTGATAGTAGATCAGAGTTTGTGGATTTGTTTTAATAACTAGGTATTTTAAGAGAGGAAGGTGAGGAAGAAATGCACTGTGGTCCTGGGGAACAGCTCATACAAAAGCACAGAACTGAGAGATGGAACATTGGGTGTATAAACAAGTCAGGTGAGCTGAATCATAGAGTATGCACAGAGGAGAAATATATAAGCCTGGGAAAGTAGACTGCAATTATGCTGTGAAGGGCTTTATTTGCCAAGCAGAAGTGTATATATGGGAGTCCGGTTGGTCTGATGGAAAGAATTAGAATCAGAAAAATCTGAATTCAAATCCTGCCCCAGATATTTATTATCTCTGTAATTCTGGGCAAAGCACTTAACTTTTATTAGCCTCAGTTTACTCATCTGTAAAATGCATCACCTTTATTGCACTTAACAGAGTTATTATGAGGATCAAATGAATTAATATTTGTAAAGTACTTTGTAAACCTTATGGAATCATAAATTCTTCCTATTATACTATAAGTAACGAAGGGGTCACTGGAGTTTATTGAGGAGAGATATGGGCAAACATTTGCTTTCATACCATCACTTTGTAGGCTGTGTAGGCAAAGAAAAATATAAACTTGAGGAAGAAATTGAAATTTGTGTTGTTAAAATATATGAAATGTTAAAAAAAAGGTAATAAGTACAATATGTTTCTTTGAAAACAATATCACGGAAATTATATACAAAATTAAATATTAAGAAATGCTCTTTAAAGTAAGTATGTTTGGTGAAAGGAAAGATATTAAAGGATTTGGCAATTAGTAATCCAGAGATCCAATCAAAATAGTGGCCCAAAGCTAACTTTGACACTCCATCTCCCATTCTGGACATTTTAAGAGCTGTCCACCCAATCTGGAATGCTCTCCCTCTTTCTTTCAGCTGTTAACTTTCCCAGGATTCCTCTAACTGCCAACTAATATTTAAATTTCTATAGGAAGCCTTTCCTGATCCCTTTTAATTCTAGTGTCTGCTCTTCATTATTTCCAATTATATATATGTACATACACATATACACATTTATGTATGTACACACACACATATAAAGCTTGTTTGTACTTAGTTCTTTGCATGTTGTCTCCTCAGTGAACTGTGAGGTTCTTAGGAGCAGGGGTTGTCTTTTACCTTCCTTTGTATCTCCAGAGCTTAGCAAAGCACCTGGTACATTGTTGTTCAGACATTTTAGTTGTATCTGGCTTAGCATGACACCATTTAGGGTTTTCTCAATTAAGGTACTTTAGTGTTTTGCCATTTCTTTCTTCAGCTCATTTTTTACAGATGAAGAAATGAGGCAAATACAGTTAAGTGATTTGTTAAGGGGTCTAATTTGAACTCAGAAAGATTAGACTTCCTGGCTTTAGGCTCTGCATTCTATCCATTGTGCCACCTAGCTACCTGGTATATAGTTAGCACTTAATAAATGTTTATTGACCGACTGGAAGGAGCATCTCAAGTTATAACAATAGAAGACAATTAGTCTCACTGCAAGTCTCTGGTAGAATCTAGGTAAAATATTTTTATAATGATAAAATGCAAACTATGAGCTCTTCTTGATTTACCTGTATTTGTTTAGCCATGGGTTCGGAAAATGTTGTTGTAAAATTCCAGTTCTAAAGCAATGCTCTATTAGAAATTAGATAAGAATCCAAATTCACAAATAACAACTTGACTCCCATTTCTTATAGAATTGCTACATTAAATTGTACTCTTAATTTGTAACACAGAAATGAATATATTTTTTAAAGACTGTATTCTTTACTGAATATTTCAAGTTAATGCTTAGCCCTAAAATTTTTTTGAGTGAAGGGCTATCCTTTCTTAGTTGCACAATATACACACACTGATTAATTATACCTATATTGATTATGTGTATGCTTGAATAAAAAAACATTTCAGTGCTCTACAGAGATACCTGACATATAATATTGAAAGCAAGGAAGATGGCTTTTTGGTAATGCATTCACATTTTCCTTCAGATTAAACCCTTTCTTCCAGTGCACAGGCTTCCCATTTAAACTCACTTCCTCTTTGAAATATAGGACAATATAATGACACACTTGGAAACCCACTAATCCTAATATGAACCAATCTATTCTTCTAGGTGAATAAAGTATTCTTTTCATTTTGGAAGAATAGCAAGTTATTATAAATATTTATTCTAATGGCTCTGATGGGGGTTGGGAAGATAGAATCTTAAAAAAAAAACAACCTCATTCTGACCTAGTCAGTGAAGATAATTTTTTTTCCATTCAAACAATTTGTAAAGATGTCTCTGTTCTGAATACTAGTTACTGACAATTCCAGACATCTCTATTCCATTGTTCCTTCAAAAGATAGAGATTTGCAGACTGTCCTAAATTCCAACAAGAAATTGTGTTTGGAGGTTGGTCTCTGGAAAGTATTCTATACCATAGTAGACAATAGAAAAAGACAGCAAGAGATAAACCAATACAGGAGTTTTATTATCTCAGTGTTGGGGACCTTCTGATTTATTCTCTATTTTTCCAAATCCTAAACCCAGCAAAAGTTTGGAACAGATTCTAGGGAACATACCAAACCCCAAAATAAGTTCTCTTTACCTTCCTTAGCCTTTCCCTTTAGCTCCTCAGTGAAACAATATCTACATTTTCTTTTAAATCTTTTTCTCACCAGTTTCCTTTTCCTTTCTAGTTGAGCTCAGCAAAGGCAATCATTGGGCCTTCCATTTCTTTTTAATTCATATATCCCTCACCCCACCCCAGTCTGGTACTTTGCCAACATATGGTATTCCATAAAAGGTTTTTGATGGGCAGACTGAGGTAACAAAGGAAACTCCCAGTTCAAGCCATTTGCAACCAGGTTGGCACGCCCTGTCCAGACAAAATTTTAAAAAAGGGTCAAACCTATCTTACTCTGAATTTCCTGAGAAGGGAGAGATCCACATAGTCTCTTGGTAGCAAATTCCACTGTTTCACAATAATAAATGAAAACACATTTTTGAAACACAGTATAGTGTTTTCAAAGGAGGAAAGAGCTTCTGGATTGATCAGAGGAGATTAGAATCATGGCATTATAAAGCTGGAGAGAACCTCAAGAGGTTATCCAGTTTTTAACTCTGCCTCAAGGCAAGACTACACCAAAGTCAGCCTGAATGTAATTAAGCATCCCACATCTATAGAAGGGGATGAAAACAGGTCAAATCTCATTATAGCAAATACAATTAAAGTGAAAAATCTTTGTATAGTCAGAAGTTCTCCAACAACTCCAATTCATGGAGTGCTTATTTCCAGCAACATTTTTGCAGCAAAATTCCAGCACTGCAAAAACTTACATGGGCAAGAAAATGACAACCACAAACCAGAAATGATTGTCAAAAAGAGCTACATGCAGAATGGTGGGAAGACAAAAGAGACCAGAAGAATTGATTTGCATCAGTGTGTTACTTTATTTATTCCTGGAAATTTCAGATCACGGGGTCCAAGTGGGATTAAAGAGCAATGGATTTCTGAAGCCATAAAACTTCATTGCACTAATAAAATAAATACCTATTTCCCATAGGTCAAGAGTAAATGATCATCATTATATCTGTTTCTTTATTGGGCTAATAAACAGTCTTCATTCAAAAGCCTCCAGGCAAACATATATAAAAACCTGAACCAGTAGAAGAAAAAATAGCGCACCACACCTTCTCACCTAACAAAGGAAATTTTTATCTACAAGTTTTCCTATGGGGGGGGTGATAGTAGTATGTATTTATGTAAATGAGATGCCTGAAGGCAAGAAAATGTAGGCAAAGACTATTATTACACATAATTCAATGTTGCATAGATTTGGATATTCCATGAGTCAGACCAGCTCTTGAGAAACATCACAACATATGGTAAAAATGTCAGATTACAGAGCTTGCCTATAATGTGGCCATGAGAACCCCTGTCCCATGACACTACTATTTCAAAGTGCTGGCACAGCATGTACTTTGTAGGCCTACGTGTTCAAAAATGCTGCTATTTTGATAGATAGGTAAGTAAGCAAGACCCAAACGTCCTCTACAAGCTACAGTTTATTGATATCCTCCTCAATCTGTATGTCCAAAACTAAATACAATATCCCTTGACATGGTCTGACTATAGTATGGTGTAGAGGAATGATTACTTCTTTATTCTCTGGGTATGACTGTGGATGCAACCCGATATTATTTTAGGGACCTTTTTCAAATGTCATTGAACAATGCTGACTCATTTTTACTTTGAAGTCTACTAAAACCCCATTTTTTTCATACTACTGTCTAAATATGTCTCTCCCATCCTGTGTTTTCATTGTGAAGTCAGTGGTAGAGTCTATCTTTTTTTAGCTTTTGAATTCTATCTTACTAGAGTCATCCAAAGGTTCTAATCAGTCAAATGTTTTTCAGGATCCTAGGAATATCATACAGTATATTAGCTAATGCCTCCATCTTATGCCATCTATACAAGGGTACTCCACAGATGACTGCCAGCCATTTGGATAACTTTAACATTAATACAGGTAAACACCTACTGGCCATCAATCCAATTTTGATTCCATCTAACTTGAGCATGAGATATTTGATAAAATTCTTAATTAAAATCTAAGTAAATGTACCAATGACATTCTACAAAGTTTAATAACTATCAAAAAGGAAATCATATTATTCTGGCATGATCTTTGACCCTGGATTAAGCCAATTAATCCTTCTGAACCTCAATGTCATTATCTGTCAGTCAAATGAGGAAAGTGAGGCAGCACGGTTCATGACAAGAACACTGGATTTTCAGTCAGAGGATCAGGGTTCAAATTTTAATTCTGCTACTTCCTCCCTGTGTGACGGGGCAAATCATATAAACTCTTTAGATCTGTTTCCTTAACCATAACATCAAATGGTTGCACTCCCTGCTTTCTAAAGCTTTTTCTAGCTCTGAAATGTATGATCTCTATGACTAGATATTATTAAGATGATGTTCCTGAACTGAATCCTTTGTTTCCCTCCTGGACCCCACCCAAGCCCCATACTGTTCCAAAGTTCTTTCTCCATTTAAAATGTTTAGACTAAGTGCTTCAAAATTCCATCCAGCAGAGGGCAGCAGTACACACACACATACACATGAAGAGTCCTCCCTCCCCAGCTCCCCCATGTCTTCTCATAGACAGATAAATATGCTTTAAATAAAATTGGTATTCTGGGGGATGAGAAAATATAACTTAATCTATTTGTCATGTCTTAACAATTGTTCGAAAAGCACAGTATACCAAGGATGCTGTAAAAAGATGTTTCTACTGAAAATGTATTATAATTCAACTCTATTATCATATTCCAATGTTTGATGTGTTTTCCCAGAACTCTGAAACAGTCTCAGAAATGGGGAAAATCAAGAATAACATTTTTTCCATCAGCAAAAAATAGAGATAGATGGAAGCTAATTATTTAAATTGTTGTGCACCTCAGTCTCCTCACACGCTCAGATAAATTGTTCAGTTCTCAAGCACACATTCACCCTAGAAGGAAGTTAAGAATTGAACTCTATAAGATTCTATGAAGTGGTTCAGTTTATTAGTAAGAGATGATATAAAAAAATGAAGCTCCATGAGTTCTTAAGGGAGATTTATGACTGGCATTTGCCAAAGAGTCAGACTCCTGGGCAGTTAATAAATGGAAAATGAAAGTTTCTTGCCCTCTACAATGGACCTACTTATACAGGTTATACATTGTGTTGTAATTATGGTCATCAACCCAGAGAACTGCTAAATTAGCACATCTAGGAAAATCAATAAGAGCTAGAGCTCAGAGGAAACCTGTGAAATCTGCAAGGAAAACTATTTAGCCTGACAGGGCTGCCCTTAGATTTCATACAGTGCTGATTCATCAACTTTAAGTAGCCACTTAATGACTGAACATCTATTACTGAAACAGTAAGTATAATAACGTGTTAACTAGTTTAGTCATTCCTAATTAATAGAAGAAACCCTGTATATTTTAGATTAGGACAGTAGAAAAGATAGATTAGAACTACCAGCATTCTGGAGGTTCATTTCTACTTACTCTACTTGAGTTTACATCTTCTCTCTTCCTTCATAGGCATGCATTTTTTTAATTTTTACAAAGATTTTATTTGTAAAAATGCAGAATTCAAATTTAATTTACATATTGAAAAATTAAGTGGATGAAAGTACAAATAGTAGGTATGAAAACTTTCATATATTAAAAGGTAAATAAATTAAAACTAGAAAGTAATAGCAGAGGGAAGAAATTAAGTTATCTGGAGCTGGACATGCAAATTTTCCTTTCCACTAAAGTTGCAATCCCTCAGATTTTCTTCCTGACATTTGAAAAAAAACATGCTCAGTGTCCAAATTTAGGCATTTTTGTCATGTTTTCTGAATAATTCTGGGGGGGGGAGGATTTTGCTTTTAAAGGGTGTGTCAATCAACTCCTCTGCTCATTTCTGTGTTGAACTTATATAAACTGTAAGTGATTCTTATATAAACTTATATAAACTGTAAGTGATTCTTTTGAATTTGGTGAGGGGGCCTTTTCAATCATAAAGTAGTATAATATCCTTAATTCTTTAAATTAAAAGAATAGGCCAAATCTGGCAATAAGAGAGAATAAAATTTGTTTCTGTGGCTTGTCCAGAACTCGTTGGTTTTGAGGAGATATATTTGCAAATATATTCTATTCTTTTTTTTTTAAATTTTTTAAACCCTTGTACTTCGGTGTATTGTCTCATAGGTGGAAGATTGGTAAGGGTGGGCAATGGGGGTCAAGTGACTTGCCCAGGGTCACACAGCTGGGGAGTGGCTGAGGCTGGGTTTGAACCTAGGACCTCCTGTCTCTAGGCCTGACTCTCACTCCACTGAGCTACCCAGCTGCCCCTATATATTCTATTCTAAAGGTGATGAAATCCTAAAATGCTCAAGGGAACTTAAAGTAAGGAAGTCCCATTCTGGATGGGAAGAGAAGTTAAATTCCTATCTCCTATGGAAAGGAAAAATTCACAGTGACTTAAGAAATGATAGCAGCACACATATGTACAGAGGTTTAAGATATACAAAATGCTTTACTTACAACAGCTATGAAAGACATAGTATTGCAAATATTATTTTCCCCATTTTGCAGAGGAAGTTGCAGAGGTTCTGTAAGTTATGCTGTTTTGCTCATGACCAGGTAATGAGAATCTGAGGCAGGATTCCTATTCACGTCTCCTGATTCCAAGTCTGATCTCCTTCAGGTCACTTCCTAGTCATCTTAAAAATATGCTTTCTGCATTCTGAACACCATCACCACTGTCCTCCTCCTCCCAGTGGAACCCTAAAATGTACCCCTAGAACCATCCTAAGTTTGCATAGTTGAGATTTCATCTCATTTTGCCTATGTCTCACTGACATACTGTCCAGGGTACTAAGCATGCTGTCATTCATGTATTCCCTTTTTCCCTTTCTAATTTCCTTGATATATTGTCTTTTCCCATTAAAACATAAGTTTTTTGAGCCAAGAAACGACCTCACTTTTTTCCTATTCATTTTAGATTAATATCTTATATTTCCAACACCATTTCTAATCATCATTTTCTGACATTTTGTAATTCCTGTTCTCTCATTTCCTCTCACCTCTCCCCACTCCCTAAAATGGTGGATGAAATGGATTGTATATGTGTTATCATACAGCATTTATTTCAATGTTCATTGTGTTGTGAAAGAAGATACATATTAATGAAAACAAAACTGTCAGTAAGCACGTGAAAAAGTGTTCTAAATCTCTCATGATTAGAGAAATACAAATTAAAACAACTCTGAGGTACCACCTTACACCTAGCAGACTGGTCAATATGGCAACAAAGGCAAGTGATAAATGTTGGAGGGGATGTGGCAAAATGGGGACACTAATACACTGTTGGTGGAGTTGTGAATTGGTCCAACCATTCTGGAGGGCAATTCTGAACTATGCACAAAGGGCTTTAAAAGAATGCCTAACCTCTGACCCAGCCATGTCACCTCTGGGTTTGTACCCCAAAGAGATAATAAGGGAAAAAAAAACTTGTACAAAAATATTTATAGCCTTGCTCTTTGTGGTGGCAAAAAATTGGAAAATGGGAGGTGTCTATCAGTTGGGAAGTGGCTGAATAAATTGTGGTAGCTGATGGTGATGGAATACTATTGTGCTGAAAGGAATAATGAACTGGAGGAATTCCACGTGAACTAGAAAGACCTCCTATAATTGATGCAGAATGAAAGAAGCAGAACAAGAAGAATATTGTACACAGAGACTGACACATTATGGCACAATCAAATGTGATGGACTTTTCTATCAGTAGCAATGCAATGACCCAAGACAATCCAGAGAAACATAGAAGAAAGAATGCTGTCCACATCCAGAGAAAGAACTGCAGGAACAG
Organism: Gracilinanus agilis; assembly: GCF_016433145.1. Taxonomy (NCBI): domain Eukaryota; kingdom Metazoa; phylum Chordata; class Mammalia; order Didelphimorphia; family Didelphidae; genus Gracilinanus; species Gracilinanus agilis. Next base: position 295,937,930 of record NC_058132.1, read on the forward strand.
AAACACAGAACAAAAACACATGATTAATCACATAGTTCGATAGGGATATGATTAGGGTTTTGATGTTAAAAGATCACTGTACTGCAAATATGAATAACATGGAAATGGGTTTTGAACAATGATTATAATCCAATGGAGTTGCTTGTCAGCTCCAGGAGTGCAGAGGAAAGCAGGGGTGGTGGTGGTGGTGGTGGGAATCATGAATCATATAACCATGAAAAAACATTCTAAAGAAAAAAGGGGGGAAAAGACACATATTACTTACACTTGAGAAACTTCACGGAGAAAATCAAATGAAGGATGGTATGCTTCAATCTGCATTCAGATTCCATCAGTTGCTTCAATGGTAGAGGATAGTATTATTCTCTGAGTTCCTTGGAGCTGTCCAGGGTCCTTGAAATGCTGAGAATAGCTGTCATTCACAGTTGGTCATCATATATTAATGTTGGTACTGTGTAACTACCTTTCTTTATTATATTTGCATCCCTAACACTTAGTATTGTGCCTAGAACCTAGGAAACACATAGTACATGATTAATCATTCTTTTATTCATTCTTTCTATGCCACGCAGCTGCTACAATAAGACTAACAAAGGAGGTATTTTCTTTTTTTTTAGTGTGATAAAAGAATGAATTTTTATATTGTGGTTTTTCCCTAAATCTTGAAATATCAAAGGCTTAGGAGATATAATGGAATCTCACTTGATACTCACCATCAAAGATTTTTAAAATTCTGAGTAGGCAGCAGGAATATAAAAAGTGCTGGTTTTGGAGTCAAATTATCCTGCTCTAAAACCCTGTGCTGCTCCTTAATACTTGTGCCATTTGAGAAAAATCACTTAGCCACTGTTTCCTCTTCTACAGTGTGAGGAGGTTGGACTAGATAATTTCAGAATCTTTGATTACACTGGGATACAATTTTTGGTATGTTGTTGTTCATTATTCAGTTGTATATGACTTTTTGTGACCCTATTTGATATTTTCTTAGCAATGATACTGGAATGGTTTGCCATTTCCTTTTCTAGCTCATTTCACATATGAAGAAACTGAGGCAAACAAGGTTAAATGACTTGCCCAGAGTCATACTGTGAGTGAACATCTAAATTATAGATGCTTGGAATTGGAAGGAACCTCAAGAACCCAAAATATAGCCTACAAAGAACTCTCTAATATGAGTGATTATCCATTTATCTGTACTTGGAGACCTCAAGTAAAAAGATTCCACTAAGTCTTGGAGAAACCCATTGTACTTTTAACAAAATCTTACAGTGGGCAGCTAGGTGGTCCAGTAGATAGTGCCAGGCCTGGATTCAGGAAGACCTGAGCTCAAATCCAGACTTGGACACTTAATAGCTGTGTTACTGAGGAAATCACTTCATCCTGTTTGAATCAGTTTTCTCCTCTGTAAAATTAACTGGAAAAGGATATGTCAAACCATTCAAGCATTTTCACCAAGAAAATTCCAAAAGGGGCCACAAAGAGTCAGACACAACTGAAAAGATAACAAATCAAAGTTCTGATTATTAGAAAAGTTTGTTTTATTTGGACATTAATCTGCCTTTCTACAACTTCCACCCTCCAGTAAGGATTTATGATGTACAGGGACAGGAAAAGATGAAGAGTAGACCTTAGAGTAAGAAAGAACTAGGATTAATTCCTATTTGTGCTACACAATAACTAAAAGACCCTGGGCCAATGATTTAACTTTAGGTCTCCAAATTCTCTAAGACTATAAAGTGCAGAGAGAATTCATCCACCATTAGTTGAGATAATTCCTCACCAAGATCCCCCTATGCCAATGAAATTTCAGGTTTGGTCAAAAGGGTAGGGGGGAACCACAGTAGCATAGTATGAAAAAAATGTATGTTAGCTGTGACCTGTAATAGTGAAGGGAGTGCCCACATTAACAAGATCAGTGACCCATGATAGTATTAAACATTTTACTAGGAGGAGATTTTGCAAAACAGCTTAAATGCAAGAGAATTATCTATATATACAAGGGTTAATGAAGCCTTAAAACAAAAGAAAACAAAACTGTTTTGATTTTTTTATCCTACAATGGGAATTGTTCAGGTGCTATTATACTCTAAAATTACTGAATCTGCTTCTTTTTCTAAATTCAATTTATTTCTAATTTTCTAAATTCATACAATCCAAGGTACTCTCCTAAAGGAATTAAAAAACCTTCAGGAGGCATGAAGAAATGTTACATAGAAAACAGCTTCCAAAACACACAGAGTACTGATTGAATGTGAGCACAGGGGAATCTAAGTACACTTACAAAAACATACATTGGGAGAACATCTGTGTGAAAAGCGGTTAGCTCCTAGTAGAGAGGTAAGCCTTTCCCAAAAGGTGAATATTTTCACATACCCCATTTCACACCTTTGCTACACTCAGGTCAGTAATTCTGATTCTCTTTGTCCCAAATGATAGCATTTTAAAAAGTGATAATTGAATAGACATTTAGAATTTAATGTGTTCAAGGACTTTATGGTGCAGGTCAAAGCAAGATTTCATGGCTTCTAGAAGGCAGAATTATTGTGCATATACTAATATGTATTCAGAACAACACAAAATCTATCTATGGAATGTCTAGCCCACAACTACCAGTAGATTTTGCTTATGCTGACACTTTTGTCTTCAATCTAATGCTTATTGAAATGATGACTATCATCCTCAATGTGGGCCCTTAGCATATCAAAAATAGTGTTTTAAAAGCCCAAAAATTACCATTTGGAACAAAAGAGTAATCACAAGCATAATTTATGACTTTAGAAAGATCAAGTGCCTGCACTTGAGTTGGATCTCTTTCTTCTCTCTCTCAGTCTCTTTCTCTCAGTCTCCCTCCCTCCTTCACTTTCACTGCATGCTTCCTTTCTCTATTCTCATAAATAAAGGTGCATGTGCTCCCTGCTTGTCACATACATACACATGTACAAGCATACACACATACCCATATATACACACCCCTGACCTACTAGATGGAGCAGTGGAAAGAACGCTGCTGGTTACATTTGGAGTCAAGAAGACCTGAGTTCAAATCCTGCCTAAGGAACTTACTAGTCATGTGACTCTGGGTAAGTCATTCAACCTCTACCTCAGTTTCCTTATCTTTAAAATGGAAGTAATAACACCTAACTCTGAGGGTTATCACAATGATCAAAAGCACTTAAAGTGTTAAGCACTTAGCACAATGCCTGGCACACTTTGGGTACTATATAACTTTTTTTAAAACACTTATCTTCCATCTTAGAACTGATACTATCAGTTCCAAGTCAAAAGAGCTATAAGGGCTAGGCGATGGGGATTAAATGACTCACCAAGGGTCATATAGTCAGAAAGTGTCTGACCTCATATTTGAACCCAGGACCTAATGTCTGCAGACCTGGCTTTCTATCCATTGAGTCCACCTAGCTTCCATGGCTATATAAATTTTTATCCTGTGTAACAATAAAGGGAGCCAATAACCAATGTTTGATAGAGGGAGAGAGAGAGTCTATGTGGTGAGTCTCTCTTCCAGCCCTCCCCTGGGGCTGAATATACACTGGGAGACTTTAAGGGGATGTTGCTCAGAAACTGGGTGACCTATATAGTTGTGCTGTCCCTTAGGAGTTGAGGGCGAGGCTTCCCTATAAGATGAGGTATATGGTACCCTGATCCGATTCTGAATAAGGACATGGTTCACACAAACCTCCCCCAGTCAGTTAATTTCACAGTGGGTGGTCAGGCTTCAAGATGGAGGCAGTCAGACCAAGCTGTGGTTCCCCTCTCCCTTGTTGTCCTTCAGGCACTCTGGAATGCTATCTGACTGATATATGGCTTTTATTATTCACAATTCAGGGGTTGGGAAAAGGGGTGATGGACAGAGAGATTTTGGGGTACCCTCTTCTCTGTTTCTGTGGGGTCTATTACTTGGATGGGAATCTTTGGGGTTCCCACTCCCAAGCTGCTTCTTCCCCCCTTTTCCTTCTGTTTATATTTCTATTATTCTATTTCTATCCCTTTCTACAACTGTAAGTTTTGTCTGAAAGGGGGTTTCTCTGCAAGGTTGGGTAATGGGAGGAGACTAAGAAATTGCTCCCAAAATGGAATCCAAAAACTTAGCTGTCTCAGATGGTTGAAATCTTGATGGGTGACATGCAATGGAATGGCTTTGATCAGGGAATCAGGGTTTCAATTTCCAAAGAAAGATCCTCAGGAAGTCCTCAGGACTGGATCTCAGCTGGGATGTCCTCCTCTCTCCTCACAGTCCTCTGCCTGAAGATCTCCCTTCTCCTTCCTTCTTTGGAGAATTTCCCAGAATTCTCTCTGGTCTCAACTGTCAGCAACTGTCAGCAACTCCTTCTCTGCCTCCTTTTGTCCCATCCCTCTTGCACAAATCCCATCCTTATACCTGTCCCCTCTTCTTTTCCCTTCTTCTGATCTGTAAAATTTGTATAATAATAGCATTTACCTCCCAATTTGGTGGTGAGGATAAAATAAGATAGTGTTTATAGAGCACTTGGCAAACATCACTATATATATATATATATATATCACTGTCCTATACAAAATTCCATTATTATTGTTATTATTATACATGACTATCCAAATGATATTAACTGTGGGCTTGATCTTATCTTGATGAATATTTTTAACAGCCTTCATTTATGTACCTTTAATATTTCTTTAACAATTTCACATTTGTTGATATAATTGATTTATTCTATATAATCATAGACTTGAATAGGAGGAAGAAATGGGTTTGAATTGTTTCAGAAGTTGTGGAAGCCTTTTAATAACCCCAAACTTCCCTCACACAAATCCATTTGATAATAATATTGTTTTGTTTATGCTACATGGTTGAAAGTAGCATGCTGTCATTTGGTTTCATTTTCAAGGCTTTAGTTGAGGTTCTTGAGGTCCTCATTTTAAAACCAAACAAAACAGTCCTTGCACTCTAAAAATTTAAAATCTATTTCATGGATACATGTACCAAGGTAACTTTAGGAGGAGAAGAGCATCAATGACTGGGGGAATGGAGGAAGCTATTGTCAAGAGAGGAAGATAATTCTAGGAGGAAGATAAAAATTTTGAAAGATAGAGTTGAAGAGGGTAGCTAAACACAGTGGATAGAGTGCCAGGCTGGGAATGAGGAGGGCTCATCTTCCTGAGTTCAAAACTGGCCTTAGACAGTTATTAGCTATGTGACACTGGGCAAGTCATTAAGTTTGCTGTAATTTCCTCATCTATAAAATAAATTGGAGAAGAAAATGTCAAACTACTCCAGTAACTTTTCCAAGAAAAACTCAAAAGGGGTCCCAAAAAGTTATATAGGACTAAACAACTGAATAACAGGTATATTCCTCAAATAGGTAATGGCTTATCCAAATTCATGGAGTTAGAGGGTGAAAATTTAAGGTCAGAAAATATCTAAGTTAGGTCAATAAGCATTTATTATGCATTTTATTATATGCCAAACATTGTGATAAGGGGATACAAAAAAGGCTAACAAAAATGATCCCTAAAGTAAGGATTCAACATTCTAATGATCAAGACATTATGCAAATAACTAGGAATATATAAGATACATATGAGAGATCATGTCCAAGAGGAAAGCTCTAGCATTCGAGGAAATATAGAAACATCCCCTTAAGGTTGGATGGGATGTGAGTTAAGTCTTGAAAGAAGAGTTGGAGGCAGAGTTGAAGAGAGAGAACCTTCCAGGAATGCAGAATAAAAAGGGCAGTTACTGTAAAGGTATAGGAGACAGAATATCTTGTGGCAAGAACAGCAAGTAGGTCAGAAAAGTTGGATTGTAGGTTATATGATGGAAAGTAAAGTGGAAGACTAGGAAGGTAGGAAGGATCTGGTTATGAAGTACTGTAAATGCTAAGTGGAGGATATTATATTTTATCCTGGGCATAATGAAGATTGGTAAAGGTCAGAAGCTAACACCCTTAAAAAATCACTTTGGGCAAATGAGTGGAGAAGGAATTGGAGAAGAACGACTTGAGGCAAGGGGACCTATTAGAATTCTCTTGCAATAGAGATGAATGGAGAGATAGGAAACTATACAAGAGATGTCACAAAGGTAGTGGGGGAAAAAAGATTTGACAACAGGTTAGAAATGTGGGTTGAGTGAGAATTGGCCTTGTAGAATAACACCAAGGTCACAGACTGACAATACTTCCTAAGTTATTTACTTATTCAATGCCTCAACAATCAAATTAACAATGAATTACTTTATAGAGATAGGAAAAATAATAATGAAATTTATCTGGAGGGACAAAAGGTCAAGAATATCAAGAGAATCAATAAAAAAAAAGAGAAAGGAAAACTCTGAGTACCAGATCACAAATTATACAAAAAGGCTGTAACAATCAAAACAATTTTGTACTAGGTAAGAAATAGAGAGGTTGATTAATAGAATGGATTAGATGTAGGAAATATGAAAGCAAATGAACATAGAATTTAGAGTCTGACAAATGTAAAGATCATAGCCATTAGAGCAAGAACATACTACTTATAAAAAAAAACTTTTGGGAAAAATGGAAAGTATTCTGGCAGAAGCTAGATATAAATGAACATTTCACACCATATACCAAGATACGTACGACATGGGTAAATGTTTTAGACCCCCCCCAAATGATTACATATGGAAGGTTAGTGGAAAAAAGTATCTGTAAGAGCTTATGAGCCAAAAAGAGGCATATAGAAGGCAAAATGATATATAAAATAAAATAAAATAAAAACTTTTGCACCTAAACCAATACAGCTAAAATTAAAAGAAAAGCAAGAAAGTAGAAAACATCTGTTGCAAGTTTCTCTGATAGATGTCTCATTTTGAGCAATTTGGATCAATGCCCAAAGGGCTATCCATAGACTTTGTCATACAATTTTGATCCAACAATACCACTACTATGTCTGTGTCCCAAAGAAATAAAAAGGGGAGGAAGAACCTATTTGTATAAAATATTTATAATAGTTCTTTTTGTGATGGAAAAGAATTAGAACTTGAGAGGATATTATCAATTGTGTAATGTATAAACAAATATGGTATATGATTATAATGAAATTGTGTTTTATTATGAGCAATGATGACCAAGAGGATTTCAGAAAAACCTGGAAAGGCTTACATGAATTGATGCAAAGTAAAGTGAGCAGAACTGGGAGAATATTGAACACAATAACAGTGATATTATACAATCATCAACTGTGAATTTCTTAGTTATTTTCAGCAATATAATTATCCAATCAATTCTAAAGGTCTTATGAAAAATGCTCTACACCACCAGAAAAAGAACTGATGGAATCGAAATCCAAAATGAAGCATACCATTTTCCACTTTATTTTCATGAGGATTTTTTGTGATATGTCTTCTTCCACAACATGATGAATATGGAAATATATATTACATGATAGCACATATATAGCCTATATCAAGTTGCTTACCATCTCAGGGAGAAAAGAGGGTAGCGAGGGAAAGAATTTGAAACTCAAAATGTGAAAAATTGAATGTTAAAATTGTTTCTACATGTAATTTGGAAATATAAAATATTACTTAAAAAAGACATCTCATTTCCAAAATATAGGAGAATGAATCAAAATTCCAAGAATAAATAATGAGTCAATCCCTAATCAGTGGTAAAAAGGTATGAGCAGGTAACTTTTTGAGGAAGAAGCCAAAGCTATCAATAGTTACATAAAAAATGCTCTGCTATTAATTAGAGAAATGCAAATTAAAACAACTCTGAGGTATCATCTCATAACAGCAGATTGACTAAAACAACAAAAATGAAAATGACAAAAGATAGTAAGTATATAGAGGTAGCTAAGTGACTCAGTGGATAGAGTATTGGGCCTGAAGACAGGAAGGTCTGAGTTCAAATATGAACCCAGATACTTGGTAGCAATGTGCCTTTGAACAAATCATTTAACTTTTATTTGATTAATCATGAATTTTTTCCTAAGTTCCGTGATTGAACTTATCTTCCTCTCTCCATTACTTTCTGCTCCCAATGCTGGCAGGCAATTCAATTTTGACTCTAGTATTTTTGGCAAGAAAACCCCAAATGTGGTCACTAAGAGTAAGACACAACCAAAATATCTAAACAACAAATAGGGATGTAGAAAAAATATGTATGCTAATGCACTGTTTGTGGAGCTGAGAACTAATTCAACAATTCTGGAAAGTAATTTGGAACTAAGCCTCAAAAACCATATATAATATATGGTACTTTTTTTTGGCAAAGAATTGAAAACTGATACCTATTAAATTAGGGAATGGCTTAATAGCTTATGGAATACAAGTATGATGAAATATTATTGTGCTGTAAAAATGGGATGGTTTTGGTGGGGAAAAAAACCTGGGGAGACATATTAGTTGATGCTGAGTGAAGTAGGCAGAACCAGGAAAACAATGTATATATTAAATATAGCACATTGTAAAGATAATCAACTTTGAAAGAAAAACTGATTAAAACAGTTATCCTTCACAGCTCCAAGGACTTGTGTTCAAACATACTATATCTCTTCAGATGGAAAACTGATACACTCAGTGCAAACTGAAGTATATATTTTTTTTCTTTCTTTTACTTTGGCAGGGAGGGGTAGGGCTAATGCATTACTAAAAATTCATAATGGATTCTATTTTTCTTGCCTTCTCGATGAATAAGGTCTGGGTAGAGGGGAGGAACATAATTTTGAAAGTAAAATTGTGGTTTTTTTAAAGTGCTGCTTTAAATATTTTGGTGTATCAAAGGACTTCTTGAAATATAATTCTAATGATATAATCTCTGGATACAAGATTATGGGCATTTTAATCATTTAATTTGCACAACTTCAAATTACTTCCCCTATTGACTTATTGTTCTACCAAAAATGCATTTATGTGCCTTTCTTCCCATAACCCCTCCAATATTAATTATTCTCCTCTCCTGTTATCTTTCCTAATTTTCAGAATGTGAGGCGAAACCTTAGAGTTATTTTGATTTGCATTTCTCTTATTACAAGTAATTTGGAACATTCTTACCCATATTTGTTAAGAGTATTCAATTTTTCTTTTTAGAATTCTACATTTATGTCCCTTTAACAACTTATTTGCTAGGGAATGACTTTTGGTATATACAATTAACAGATATACACACATATGCATGTCTATGTATATATAAATATATGATCATAGGCATGTGCATATTTTTTAGCTGTTTATAGATCTTGGATAAAATGTTCTTGTTTTATTATTACCATTTCCAGAATCACATATCAGATTATTGTTTGGAAAGTGAGCATTCTTTCTTTACTCCTTATTGACTGGGGCAGAGGTGAGGGTGATATATAGAGCATGGGGCCTGGAGTCAGGAAGACTAGAGCTCAAATCTGACCTCAGACACTTACTAGTCATGAAGCCCTTTGCAAGTTATTTAACTCTATTTGCTTCCATTTCCTCAGGGGTAAGATGAGGTGGAGAAGGAAATGGTAATCCATTCCAGAATCTTTTGCAAGAAAACCCTAAAAGGTGTCAAGGCTGAAACTATTGAATAACAATATATTTATTAGGAATGCATCAGGTGTATCCCCATTGCATGTGATGTTTGCTTTTGGTTTTAAATACTTCTTTATGATATTTAAAAAGTACCTCTATCCCTGTATTTTGTCAGGCTTTTAGCACTTTCTGAATTCATTGAGATCATCATTCAGATCTTGGATGTTTTATTTTTTATTGTTTCTGAAAGTTGAGCCACTCTTGTGTTCCTCTTATAACTATAACTTGATCATGATGAGGGGCTTCAGCAAAGAGAGAAAGCATAGTACTACAAGTTAAAATAGGGGCTAAAAGTTAAAGTCAGAAGTGCCTACAGTTTCAAGCTCTCTCACAATCTTTAACCACCTAAGAAAGACCTGGGAATGTCAATATCTAAGTCATATTTCTTAATACTGAGTGTCCCAGTTTTGCTCAGGCTGTAAGTGTATTGTCCATTCACAAGCCTGATCACAATCACAAAGATGATTTGGGGGTCTTAGAATGTATCCCCTATGGATAAGGGGAAACTGCTTTATTATTGCTGTATTTAAGGTTGGTAATATCTTACTGGGTGCTTCTCAGTTAAACTTTATTATACATACATACATATAAGAAAATCATCTTATATATGGGGGCAAGATCATTAGTTTCTGCCTTGTTTTGATCTTTCCAAAAGACAATCAACTATGATACATGCCTCTTTTTTCATCAAGGTTCAATGTCTCTTGTCTCTTAGTCTCCACAGGCCCCCTTTTCCTGCTCTGACTTAGTTTCTGCCAAGTTTCCATAGAGTGTTCACACTGTCTTCTATCACTAGCAACTGTCTTGTATCTTCTTCTAGATTCCTGTGCCTTATTGTAGATGTTGTAAGATAATAGGGAGAAGACATGAGGAGGTATAGTCCCCTTTTCCAATGTTTGGGAAGCTTAGTGATTCTGTTTCTTCTCTCTAAAATCCATACACTATCTTTGCTATTCAGAAGTCATGGGAGGCACCTGTGAAGGGGGTTGAGTTGGAAATAGAAGAAGAGAGAGACTTCAAGCCTGAGGCACTAATACCAATCATTATGAGAGGGGAAAACAAAGCAAATGAAAAATACATATTGAATATGTTGTGAAATATGCAGTTGAATAAGTTGTCTATCATTATTTTCTCTCAATCTGTCTATTCCTTCTAGATATTCAAGTAGTTTCTGGTGACAATGAGCTATATCCATGAAGGAAGAGATCAAGACGGATTATAAATGGGATACTAGCCTATGCATTTAATAATCTTCCACAGTTCATATAACAAAAAATACTCCTTGGTAATCCCAGTATTATCTCTGTTTTTTTGTTTCTAAGAGTGTAGCATCATTACTAGGTCTGTATCCCAAAAAGATTAAAAATAAGCAAAAATAACTTACCTGTTCAAAAATATTCATAGCAGCTCTTTTTATGGTGGCAAAGAACTAGAAACTTGAGGGAACAGTTAGGCTGAACAAGTTGTGGTTTAAGCATGTAATGGAATACCACTGTGCCATAAGAAATGACAAACATAATCACAAAAAAACCTGGAAATACTTATATGATGTGATACAAAGTGAAGTGATCAGGACCAGGATAATATTATATACAGTAACAAGAATAATGAATAATGATTAACTGTGAATGATTTCACTATTATCAACAAGCCAAGATTCAAGGACAACTCAAAGAGACTCATGACAAAAAAGGGATATCCACCACTATTAAAGGAATGAAATTTGAATGCGTATTGAAACATACCATTCTTCAATCTATTTCCTCCATGAATTTTTCTCTAGTGAAAGTAATGTGTCCTTTTTCACAACATAATAAACATGGAAATGTGCATTATATGATAATATATATATACAACGTATATCATCATACTTGCCATCTTGGGGAGGGAGGAAGTGTGGGAAAGAGGGATAGAACATGAATTACAAAGTATCAGAAAGTGAATATTGAAAAATTGTGTTGACATAATTTGGAAAACATTAAAAATTAATATAATAAAGTATAACACTATGATCTTATACATACTAAGTGACTAAAAGGAATAGTCCACAGTGCCAATTTGGAAGCTCAGTATACCATTTATGAAAAGACCTGGATAAGATATGATAGTATGCAAGCTCCTTGAAGTATGGAACAGTTTCATTTCTTTTTGCATCTCTCAGGTGCCTAGGTAAGTGCCAAAAGCACAGTAGATACTTAATGAATGCTTATTGACTGATTGATTTCTGACAGTCACCACCCTATTTCTAGTCTCCCAAGTATGAAATCTTGACAGATTATTCATTCAATTATTCACTCTTCACTTCTCTGTATATCCAGTCATTTGCCACATAATGCCATTTCTCCCTGGACAGTATCTCTCACATCCAACCCACCCTCCTCTCTCCTCACACTACTGCCACTTTACTTCAGGCCCTTTCACTTAGATTAGATTTCACTCCTAATTGGTCTACCTGCACAACATACCAATTCTGTTTTACACACTGCTGCTAAAGTGATTTCCTTTAAGCACAGATCTAACCATGTGACTCCCCTACTCAGTTAACTCCAGTGGCTTCGTATTGCCTGTAGGATAAAATGCAAATTCCTCTATTTAGATTTTATAAGTCCTACACAACCTGGCCTCAACCTATTTTTGTAGCACTATTAGACATTACTCTCTCTCCAACACTCCGCAATTAAGTTAAACTGGCTTGCTATATTCTTCACACAAAACATATCTTTGTGCATTTGTACTAGATGTAGACACACCTGTAATGCATTCCCTCCCTATCTCCACCTCTTAGAGTTCTTGTCCTCCTTTAATGTGAATATATGTGTATATACATACATATGTGTGTGTTCAAAATCAAGTCAACAAACATTGATTAAGCACTTAGTATATTCCATTCCGTGTGCTAAGTGTTAAGGATTTGAAAAAAAAACAACAAAAAAATAAAGTGTCTACTATCAAGGAAGTTGCAGTCTAACAGAGAGACAAAAAAATTAAAAAATTGCAAACAAGAGATAAACAAAATAAATTGGAGATAATCAAGGGAAGGAACAAAAGGTCAATAAGGGAAATTGAGAAAGATTTTTTTAAGGTGAGATTTTAGCTGGAATTTGAAGGAAACCATGAGGCTGAGATAAAAGGGAAAAAAAGAATTTCAGGCATAGGGATCAGATTTATCAGACAAAGAAAATCATATACACATATGTTATTTATATACATATATAATTTTTATTGGCTGATGTATATTTATCATATATATGTATATATATATGATATAGATATAGACATAGTCAGCAGATATTTGCTTATGTGTATAATTTAGCCATTCATGGTAGATCTCGGAACATAACCCCTATGAATATACAGTTCACGTGGGGAGTGTCATACATGAGGAAAAATAAGGCCAGTGTCACTAGATCATAGAGTACATGGAAGAAAGTATGATGAAAAATATTGGAAAGGTAAGAAAGGAGCCAAGTTATGAAGGACTTTAAAGGCTGAACCAATGATTCTATACTTGACTCCAGAAAAGGGAGCCACTGGGGTCCTTTGAAGGGTTGAGAGTGACATAATGAGACTAATGTTTTAGGAAGATCACTTTGGCAGCTGAGTGGAGAATGAACTGGACTGGGAGTGATAATAATTGAAAAAATGATATTATCCAGAAAACTTTTGCAACACTCCAGGTGAGAGGTGATGAAAGCCTTCACCAGAAGGGGAGAGGTATCATAAGAGAGGAATGGGTTTAGAAAAGAGATGTTAGGGTGGCAAAATTGTTAAGATTTGGCAAGAGATTAAATAAGGGGTTGGAGGAGTCAAGAACAACTCCCTGATTGGATACCTGAAATAACTTGGAAGACTGTGATGCTCTTATCAGAAATAGGAAAATTAAGAAGAAGGGAGAGCTGCAGTGAAAGATAATGAGTTCAGTTTGGGGCATAGTGAGTTTAACATATGTACAGGAACCCCAGTTCAAGATATTCAATTGGTAATTGGAGGTAAAAGCCTGGAGTTCATGAAAAAGATTAAGCTATATAAGTAGATATGAAAATTATCAACAAATGATGGTTAATTCTAGAGGAACTGATAAGATCTAGTGAAATGATATAGAATGAGAAGATGAGAACTCAGAAAAGAATCTTAGAGGACACGCTTAGTTAATAGGTATGACCTCAAGATCCAGCAAAGGGAGTTGAAAAATGGTTAGACAGGGAAGAGGAGAAGCAAGATAGCAGTCTCCTCTAATGAAAAGAAGCTCAACTTTCCCTTTGACTTCAGGCATCCCATCTTCTGCTGTGCCTGTCCTTTGAGGGTCTTCCACTCAGTGATGAATATTCTCATACCTGGTCAGACTTTTCACATCCCAGTGATTCTGAATTCCTATAGACTTCATCTAAACCCCATTCTACACACCCTACCACCTAATTCTCAGCACTCTCACCCTAATGTTTCAACCTAACTCTCATCCAGCCTTTCTATTGTGCCCTCTGAATTGCTTGTTCCATAGGCAACAAACTTCCCATTCTCTTAAATCTTTTCCTCTCCCATTCCCTCTATCTACTATCTTTTACTTAAACCTGACTTGCCTCTGATGACACAGCTTCCCTAAACACTCTTTCCAATACTAGCTTTACCTTTATTCCTTCTCGGCTCACTGGTTAAGGATGGTGGAATAGGAATATTCTTTGCTTCAGACTACTACTTTCAGGTTCTCTCCCTTCCTCCATTATTCAGTAATCTCTCTTCCTTTGAGGACTACTCTATTCATAAAAATCCTGGTACCTACCTTTTTCTAGAAACCTACAGGTTATTCCCCTTTCTTCTTCAATGTTTGGTACATGTCTCAAAATTTTTCTCTCCTCTCCAAAAACTGACTTTATCCCAAAGGATTTCAATGTATATAGTAATTTTCTTCAAAACATGCTAACTACTCAGTTGTTCTATCTACTCACTTCTCTTGACCGATTCCTCCATTCCACCTCAGCCACATACAGAGATGATCATTTTATCCTGAAATCACCTACAAATCCTTCATGTTTGAGAATTCTGAAATCCTCTTATTTGACAATAATCAATGGACTTCTGCCTTCTTATAGCAAACTCTTGTCTTCATCTGTGCCATGACTTCCAATTCCTTAACTCTTCACTTCTCTCCCAGGGTTCTTCTCCTACATTAGTCACTTTCTCCTCTTCTCCTCATCTTGGCCCCTTGGTGTATCAATTCAATGCTACACCCTCCTCCTCTCTTAAATCACTAACTCCTTTATCAATTCACCCATTATACTCTTCCAAACATAAGCACTGGATCACTATTACCATTTTCCACATTCCAAACTGAAGAGAATAAGAAGAAACTTAGAGGAAAGTAAGTCAAGGTACCCATTGTAGATGATCACATAGAGTTTAACCAAGAAAGGAATATATAAGATGATGAAAAGAATAAAGAAGCATAGTGAATGTTTCTTTTTCATTTGCTTTTATGAATGGGGAAACATAAGCATGCTTATAGGAAAAAGGAAAGCAGCTAGTAGACAGAGGGAACTTGAATATTAGTATAGAGCAAAGAGGTCAGTCTGTTGGATGGAAAAATATGTCTTGTTCATATAGAAAGATTTTCCTTGCAAAGGAAAAGAACTATTTCTGTATAAGAGAAAGGACTGAAGGAGAAGATAGTAGTAGAAGTAACCTAGCTGAGGGGTATAAGATGAGGAAAAAAGAATAAGACAATTGGCCTCTTTTTTTCCAGTGAAATATAAGGCAAAGCTTTAAGCTAAGAAAGTGGGAGAAAGTGCTGTAGGATAGTTTAGGAATGATGAAAGGGTTTATATGTGTATGTAAAAGGGTATGTGTATACATATTGTAAGGATCATTCTCTTGACTGCAGAATACAAGCAACTCCCAAGCCCATCTATGAGGGTTGGGCAGTGTCCCAGCAGGCAAGATCAAGAGATTCCTTATTGAGAGGGCCTAAGCCCTATGGCTTCCCTGTGGATATCAACTGGATATCTTACTAGTTGGTAAATATGGCTAAAGATGGTGTTCTGCCAATGGGGCAGATATCTCAGATTAATAGGGAATAATTCACAGAAAAGAATTTATGTGAAGGTCTATGAGAATTCCCCCACAGCAAAGAGACTCCACCAACTGCCAAATCCAGACAATATGAAAGATTCTTCTGTTAGTTGATGAACCAAATCAACAAGATTACTAAAGAGTTCTTAATAGCAGGTAACTTTTTTAATCTAACTAAGGAAGGTATAAGCAGAAGGTATTGGGAATTTAGGTATGATGGGGAAGGGGAGAGGAATCAGGAAGTCTAACACTAAATCTAGTTGGATTAGAAATAGGACATCCTTTCACAGGGAGAAAGCCTTGGAAGAGTTCCACCCTCAACTTGACTTCAGTTTCTATTACCTAGCTTAATGGATGGATGAGCTAGTTAGGCTGGATGATGACAAATAGCAGATGTTAATCATCATTGATGATTAGATGTTGTTGATTTTGATATAATTTGATGAAATAAATATGTAAACTGCAGAACGTAGACAGTAACAGAGATTGGCAGGTACAGCTTGAATCAGCAATGTGGATCAGGCAATCATAATCCTGTTGAGGATAACTAGAGTTCAATGGAGTTCTAACCAGAACGTCACTTCCACCCTTCATTCAAACTCAGGACTGAATTGGTTTGCCTGTGGTTCGCTTGTTTTTTTATAGTGCTATTCTTAACTGTCTATCAACTGTCTCTTAGTTTCTTTGGAGTTCCAAACTCTGAACCTCATGTTGATGCTCCTTGCAGAAAATGGCCACTTGCAAAAAATAGCTTTAAGCTAAGAAAGTAGAAGAGTGTTGTAGGATATTTTAGGAATGATGAAAGGGTTTATATGTGTATCTAAAAGGGTATGTGTATACACATACACATATACATATCATAAACGTATAGATGTGTGTATAAATTGTATGTATGCATATATATGGTTTTATTTTTCCCCATAAAATATAAACCCTTGTAATAAGAATTGTTTCATTCATTTTTGTTTATGTTTGTGCCCAGCAATTTGTCTTTTTAAATTTAACTTAATTTTTTTCAGATTACATGTAGTTACAATTTTTAAAAATTAATTTCTGACATTTTGAGGTCAATGCTCTTTCCCTCCCACTTCTTATCACTCTTTGAGATGGCAAGTAATATGATATAGGTTATACATATATTGACATACAATTCAGATTTCTGTGTTGGTCATAATATGAAAATGATAAATAATGCTTAGACTAGAGAAAAATTCATGAAGAAAATTGTTTCATTCTTTGTAATTGTATTCCTCAGTACCCAGCACAGTATCTGGAATATAGTAGGTAATTAATTAATTTTTAAACAATTATGTAGGATAAGAAGGTATGGAGGATCTATGAGCTATATCCATGCGACATGTACCCATGTTTATAAAATTATAAATCAATTAGAGTACTATCATCATCATCATCAGCAGCAGCAGCAGCAGCAGCAGCAGCAGCAGCAGCAGTAGTAGTAGTATGGCAGTCTTCTTAATTATTCTTTGCAGGACTTCATAATTGAAGGGACCATCATTCTAGACCAAAAATCATTAGGGCATTCCCCTGCTTCAGAGAAGTGAGGCCCTTAATCCAATCTTCAATAAAGACTTTTTCTGTAGCTCCCCTTTTTGGTACATAACCACAAGCTAATTAATTTAACCTCTTTTGATCTCAGTTCCCTCCATAATCTTTAAAATATCATCTTCCTCTCTACAGTAACTCCCTCTAATTTAAGATACTTAACTAAATCACTCCTCATTCTCCATGGGAAGCCTTCCTTCACTAACCCTTACGATCTTTCCCTTCTCAGAATTTCTGCTGTAAACTCTATCTCCACTTTGTCCCATTATTTAAGCATTTGTTCTATTGAAGTTAGTAGGATGTGCAGGAATATACCATATCTTTCAACTCAATTATAAAAGCA
Organism: Gracilinanus agilis; assembly: GCF_016433145.1. Classification (NCBI taxonomy): domain Eukaryota; kingdom Metazoa; phylum Chordata; class Mammalia; order Didelphimorphia; family Didelphidae; genus Gracilinanus; species Gracilinanus agilis. The sequence continues at coordinate 295,955,428 of NC_058132.1, forward strand.
TTTCTATGTTATGGACAAATCATATAATCACTCCATTGCTAATTTGGAAATAATAATGCCTGATATTCCCTATCTCACAATTTCCTCACAAAGTGAGGAAATATATTCCCCATGGCAAATGATATATAAGCTTTTAGCCAAGAATAACTTACCTAGCCAAAAAAAAATACAAATCTAGTTAGTAAAATAGACCTTTAATGAAAGAGAAGACTTCCAAGGATTCCTTAGAAAAATACTAGAGTCCCATAGAAATTTTGTAGCTCAAACACAGGAGTTAGGAGAATCATAAAAAGGAAAACATGAATAAGCTAAAGTACTAATAAAGAAAAATGTTCATACATTTAAATAAGGCTAGCTAATACATGTTTCTGACATTTCACTCACCAGTGAAATAGGAAAGAAAAGAGGGAGTGGGGAGGCCTGGATTAAAAGGAGCATAGATCAAAGGAAAGATTTGCTCTTAGGAGAACAAATTCTAACTAAAGATAGGTAAAAAATATTAACAAATCTTTTTGAAAAGTCAAAGAATGGAAATGTGAGAGGTTGCACACAATCGGATGGACAAATAATGATATATAAGTGTAATGGAATACATTTGTTCTTTAATAAATAATGAAAGTTTTAGTTTCAGAGAAACCTTCTAAGAGTTGTCTCATTTGATGCAGTGAATTGAATAGCACCAAGAAACAATTTTTGCAATGATAATGATATGGGTAAACAATTTGGAAAAAATTAGGAATTTTTATCAGCATAATGAATATAGTCATGATTCCAGAAAACTATTCTTGAAATCTGCTCCCTGCCTCTTGATAAATAAGTAAAGGACTATGAATGCAGAATAAGAATTTTTTTTTAAAATAAGGCCATTGTGGACATTTGTTTTGCTTCAATATACATGTTTTTAATGGCTTTTCTTTTTTCTTGTATTCTTAATTAAGTATTGGGAAGAGTAAGCATTTTTCCAAATGAAAAATAGATAATTAAAAAAAGAAAACAATAAAGGATCTGGAAAAATGACAGATTTGGAATTTTAAAAAATGCTGGTGTGGAATAAAATTGGCAAAAAAGAAGCAACCAAAAAAAACCTCTAAAATAAAGTATATGTTCTTTATAAGTCAAAGTGATCAGCCTTTTTAGTACAGGAGGTGAGCAGATCATTTAAGGATCTTGGCTATCCCAGAAAAACACAATTAAACCCAAATTTATAATGAAACAAAGTGATACAATAAAATTCCCCAGAAATTTTGAAAATTTATATCAAAACACAAATTGATAGAAACTATATAATACCAACAAAGAAAAAATCAAGATTGAAATACCTAGGCAAGTAGTAGTAAAATTTTATAACTTCAATATTACATGTCACATTTTTTCATTGTTAGAATACATTTAAAGAGCTACAAAGAAAAGTAAATTTAATAAAGAAAATTGAGAGAGCCAAAAATATAATATTTCATGAAATCAGAGGAGACTGGGACCTCTCTGTTTAACATATCTTGTAAAACTGAGAGACCATCTGTATCATGAAACCAGCAAGATAATAGTCACAATTCACACCTCTTTAAATTTCTAAATTCTTTAATTCTCAAAATAGAATAGGACAATTAAAGGGACTAGGAGGTAAATTCCTTATGAATTAACACCAGTTAATCACTCCCCCAACTGACTCTATTTTTCCCAGGGGCTAAACAAACTGATTAGAAGGTTTATGCCTGGGGCCAATTACAGTGTCTTTCTGCTATAGAAACTCTTCCAGAATGTGCCATGATTTTATATCCTCTATCCACCCACCCAAATAAGCAGCAGGTAATGACTGTCTAATTGAGGAGGGAGATGGAAGGATCCTGAAATCAAATAGTCTTCTATAATAGGCTGACAAAGATTAAGAATCCCCAAAGATAAATACCTAAATGATCCTTCTCCTCTTCCTTTCCCCTCTCTACATAAAAGGCACCAAATGTTGATTTACCCAGAGCATGAAAAGGAAAAGAATGAAGAGTGGATCTTGGAAACAGAGCCCAGGTACTAGGGTACACAAAGTCAAAAGGAAAAGAACTGAAATCTAGATTGGGTCAGTTCCATCCCCTAAGAAGGTATTCAAAGAAGAATAAATAGATTGGAGAACTGAAGCCACATCCTCAAGAGTATATTCACCAGACAAGAGGCAAAAGCCAGATAGTGAGTGGGAGGAGAATAAAATAAAAGATGAATCATCAAATATTTCAAGAGAAAGATACCCAATAAAAGTTCAGAGAACAGGCAGAAATAAAAAGAAAAAAGAAAGGATCTCTAAATGAGAAGAATGAACAGTAAACTTAAAAGGGAAATACAATGCTCTCAACAAATATTACAAGAAGAAAAGAACACCAATGTCAAATAAAAGTCAAAATCCTGTGAACTCCCCAAAGAGCCTGTAATAACAATAAACCTGAGAATGATTAAAAAGAGAAATGAAACCCACAAAAGAAGAAATTCATAATGAATGTGGATAATATCTTAAAACTCAGTAAGAATTTTAATACTCAATTATTAGGCTTGGAAAAAATGAATGCCTAAAGGAGATTCTCACTAAGAAATAAAAGAGTAATGAACAGATAGAAAAAATAAAAATGCTGAAGTAGAGGAATGTCCAACTGAAGAAACAAAAAGTAGCAATATTTAACAAGGAACAAAACTCTATATTTAAATTAAAATGGTAAACTTTGAAAACTTGATGCAAAGAGATATCTTAAGGTTCACAAATCTAGAGGACAGAGATAAATCAAAAAATCTGAACTGCATAATATAATAAATAAAATGAAAAGGCTGCCTGGAATTTGATTAAAGCATCAATTTGGAGAGAATACACAGATTGTTTTCAGAAAAGAGAAAAAGGGAGGGAAAAACCCGTTAGCTCTAAAACTCATAGTGGTTAAATTGAACAAATTTCAAAGACTAACAATAAATTCTGCTGAAAATCAGAAGAAATATCTTTAAATACAAGAGGAAATGAATTCAAATAACAAAAAATGAGTCAGCCACAGAAAGTGACAAATATGTGTATTCTGAAAAGGAAAGGAGATCACACTGCAAGCCAGTGTGTATAAGCCTTATCATTAATTAAAAAATTCAACCAGGATGTTTTTTTTTTTAATGAGGAAGGATAGAAATAAATAGAAAAAGGTATGTAGATACTTTAGGGGGAAAGGACATGACAAATGAATGGTATTTCAGTTAAGAATTTGAATTCAAGTTCTAAGTGGGATGAAAGATCTTCTCTGCTAAGGATAGAAAAAGATATGGGTAAAAACTTGTATTGAGGAAGGGAAATAAGAATAAATTAGATCACAATGAACCTGCCAAACAGACAGTAGATTTTAAATTCATTTATTACATTATTTTTTCAAAAAAATTATTAGACAATTACAGTGTAAATAGTATTGTCCTAAAAGTGAGATATATTCTCTCTTTGAGATTTTCATACAGAGCAATTTAGTAAAGAAAATGGCAGGAAAAATGGTGTTTTATGAAAACAGATTTACATGAAAGATCATCACTACTATTATAAATGAACATTTTGATAACTAAAGTAGGTAGCAAAAAAGAATTTTGTTTTAGCAAAAATTGCTAATATATGTTTATGAAGAAATAAAACTTCCACATAATAATTGAGGAATTGGATCATAAAATTAATTGTAGTAAGAAATATAAAGACTCAAATCACTTTATGAATAATATAGAATGATGGCATACTTATATGGGAATAAATTAATATTTGGTCAAGGCAGAGAAGGAATTTTTATTTATTAAAAAATGGAAAAGTAGGTATCAGGTAACACAGATCCAGGACACCAAAGAATAAAAAGGCCAGATTAAAGGCTTTAGAGCTTAAGGGGATTGTGGTACCTCAGTTTAGCTCATTTGTTTTATACTAATTTTTTTCCCCTACCAAAGAGAGTGAGAGTAAAAAATTAGACATCATATAAATATTTGAAGACTGATGTATGATTTTAAGTGAACTATGAACTTGAAAGAGGAAATTTCAGGATTTGATATGTTTTAAAGGAAAATGGGTCACTGAAAGTAAGGAAACTCTCATTTTAATCACTGAAGATATAGAAAATTGAAAGAAAAGCCCTATATAGAAACCTGAGGAAGGGGTTCTAAGCAAGCTGTTAGATACAATCATTTAGTTGACAAAAAACTTCAGCTCAGTAATTCCTCAAGAGAATTGACTTCATTGACACAGAGCTTCAGTGATTGTGGTTGTTCTTCAGCAGCACTTAGAGTTGAAGAGAGACAAAACTCCTCATAAATGCCAGTTGCTCTCCATATTCACCTTTGGTTTGAAGAGAAGGAAGTCACTGTACAGATTTGTTTGCCTGACTGAAAGTGTCATCTTGAACTGTGTTGCTAGAAAGCCTTTATAATTAAACAACATCACATCCAAGAGAATGAATAACTGGCTCTTTGGTCTATATTGCCCATGGAAAACCTATTTGATGAACTTTTCAATTTTCTGGTTTAAAAAGAGTTGCTATACTTTCTAAAACTCATTTCTGAGTGATTGTAAATTGAAAAAAAACCTTGTAAATGCTGTTCAAGAGGAGAAAAGAAGATTTGCCTAGCTGAAGAGTGGTAGGAACCACCACTGCTTGACAGTCACCTAGTGAATACAAACATTTTCCTGCTGGGGGGTTCCAGGTTAAGATGGCGGCAGAGTAAAATGCAGCTCTTAACCTCTCCTGACCAAAACACACAAAACTCCCCAAGGGGACATAAAAACAAGTCCAGACGAACGGAGGAACCCCACAACAGGTCACAGAGTGGAAGGTACGTGGAATCGGGACATTTCCATGCTATAAAGGGGAGAAACAACTCTCACTAAATCGCCGGCTGAGCAACCACCTCACCCCCAACCCCTCCAAGCACACCACCTATAACGCCGAAGCCAGTTAAAAAGAAATAGAGCAAGTTTTGGGCACCCATCAAGTCATTGGCAGCTCCAGGGCCTGTTCCTGAGAGCAGCAAGATTTGGGACCCCAATAAGCCAAAGAACGCACGCGAAATCTGAGCACGGGCGCAGGGTGCAGAGAGAGGACACGGCTCAGAGCGCAGGCGTGGTGGAGGTGTGGGTGGAGGCAGACACAGCCACAAGCTAAAGCTCTGAAACCCTGAGTGGGTAACCAGTGCAGACGGGTATACAACTGTGGAAGCAGCTCCCTGAGACTTGTAAAGAAACCTCCAGTAGAGGATCAAGCAAGGGGGTCCACCAGGGGGCTTGACCTTGGAAAAAACCAGAACTCAGACCTCAGGAGCCAAAAGACCGCGGACCGTGGACAGACCCCGAGCGCAAGGATAAAGGTGAGAAGCTGCTGGGCTAATGATGGCTACCCAGGCTCAGGAAGTTCAGAAGAGAAAGATAAACAACAAGAAAAAGAAGTCTTTAACACTCGACAACTTTTACACAGAGAAAATCCAGACAACCCAGCAAACAGAGGAGAAGAACAAACAAGCATCCAGACCCTCCACAAATAAGGAAAACTCCTCACAAGCTATAGAAGAGTTCAAAATTGAGATACTGAGGAAGATGGAAGAGATCTGGCAAGAAAATAACAGTTTAAAAGGTAGAATCTTGTAATTAGAAAGTGAGGCTCAGAAATTAAATGAACTGATAAGCAAAGTGAACCAGATTGAAAAAGAAAACCAAAAGATCATAGCTGAAAATGAAAAGTTTAGAGCTAAAAACAAAAAGTTTAGAGCCGAAAACCAGTCACTAAAGGCTAGAATTGAGCAATTAGAAGCTAATGATCTCTCAAGACAACAAGAACAAATAAAACAAAGTCAAAAGACTGAAAAAATAGAAGGAAATATGAAATATCTCAATGAGAGAGTGACAGACCAAGAAAACCGGTCTAGAAGAGACAATTTGAGAATAATTGGTCTTCCAGAAAAACCAGAAATTAATAGAAACCTGGACTCTATACTAAAAGAAATTATTCAGCAAAATTGCCCTGAAGTCCTACAGCAAGAGGGCAATATAGACATTGAAAGGATTCATAGAACACCCACTACATTCGATCCAGAGAAGAAAACGGCCAGAAATATAATTGCAAAATTCAAGAGCTTTCAAGCAAAAGAAAAACTCTTACAAGAAGCCAGAAAGAGACAATTCAAATATCAAGGAACACCAATCAGGATCACACAGGATCTGGCAGCCTCCACGCTAAAAGACTGTAAGGCTTGGAATACAATATTCAGAAAGGCAAGAGAGCTGGGCCTGCAACCACGGATCAACTACCCATCAAAATTGACTATATATTTCTAGGGGAAAGTATGGGCATTCAACAAAATTGAAGAATTACAAGTATTTGCACAGAAAAGACCAGGGCTAAATGGAAAGTTTGATATCCAACCACAAAAATCGAGAGAAACATGAAAAGGTAAATAAGATACAGAGGGGAAAGAAAGAAAACTTATAATTTTTAAATTTGCCTTTTTAAGGGCCTCAGTGAGATCTAATTATCTGTATTCCTCTGTAGAGAAATGTTATGCATAATTCTCTGTAGTGAACTCTATTCACTATTATAGTATCCACTATTATAGTAATCAGAAGAATAATTCACAGGGTGAGGGTGGAACACTAAATAATCTAAGATGGCATGGGGGATGAGAAAGAGGGGGTGAATAGCAGGGGACACCAAGAGAAACTTGAGTGAACAAGAAAAATAGGATATTCTATTACACACAAAGAGGGTATGGGAAGGAGATGGGACAAATACCTTTATAAGAAGGAGAAGAGAGCATTAAGAGGTAATAATCAAACCTTACTCTGAGTGTAATCAACCCGGAGAGGGAAGAGTAGCTATACTATCCATTGGGACATAAAACTCTTATCTAAACCTTCTGAGAAAGTCAGAATGGATAAATCAAGGGAAATAGGGGAGTGGGGAGGTCAAAAAAAGTGAGGGGAAAAGAAGGGAAAGGGAATTCATAAGGCATTTAAAAACAAAAAAGGAGGAATAAGGGAGGGGATAGAAAGGGAAGTTAGTCAAGGGAGGGGATAAGGGATAGGGTCTTAATAGCAAACCACTTGTTTTAAAGGAAATAGTTTAAGGAGAAGGGGTAGGAATAGGGGAGGAAACGAAAAAGTCAGCAAATGCACAACTGATGATTATAACTCTGAATGTGAATGGGATGAACTCGCCCATAAAACTGAAGCAAATAGCAGAGTGGATTAGAAACCAAAATCATACCATCTGTTGTCTACAAAAAACACATATGAGGTGGGTGGACATACACAAGTTTAAGGTTAAGGACTTGAGCAAAATCTTTTGGGCATTAAATGAGAAAAAGAAGGCAGGAGTGGCTATTATGATTTCTGACAAAGCCAAAGTAAAAATAGATATGATTAAAAAAGACAGGGAAGGTCATTACATCCTGATTAAAGGCAGTATAAACAATGAGGATATAACACTGCTCAATATATATGCACCAAGTGGCATAGCACCCAAATTCATAAAGGAGAAACTGGCAGAGCTCAAGAAGGAAATAGATAGTAAAACCATACTAGTGGGAGATCTAAATATTCCTCTTTCAGATCTAGATAAATCAAACTGAAAAATAAATAAGAAAGAGGTAAGAGAGGTGAATGAAGTCCTAGAAAAATTAGATTTAATTGATATGTGGAGAAAAATAAATAGGGACAAAAAGGAATACACCTTCTTCTCAGCTACACATGGCACATTCACAAAGATTGACCATGTTATAGAGCATAGAATAATTGCAAACAAATGCAAAAGAGCAGAAATAATAAATGTAACCTTCTCAGATCATAATGCAATAAAAATAATAATTAGTAAGGGCACCTGGACAGGATTTTTTTTTTTTTTTTTTTTTTTTTTTTTTTTTTTTTTTTTTTTTTTAAGGAATCATAGAAACAATCAATAATTTCATTGAAGAAAATGACAATGATGAGACATCCTACCAAACTCTGTGGGATGCGGCCAAGGCAGTACTCATGGGGAAATTTATATCCTTGAGTACATATATTAACAAATTAAGGAGGGCAGAGGTTAATGAATTGGGCATGCAACTCAAAAAATTAGAAAGCAAGCAAATTAAAAATCCCCAGATGGAAACTAAATTAGAAATAGTAAAAATCAAGGGAGAAATTAATAAAATTGAAAGTAAAAGAACTATTGAATTAATAAATAAGACTAGAAGCTGGTACGTTGAAAAAACAGATAAAATAGACAAAAGACTAGTCAATCTAATAAAAAAAAGGAAAGAAGAAAACCAAATTGACAGTATCAAAGATGAAAAGGGAGACCTCACCTCTAATGAAGGGGAAATTAAGGCAATCATTAAAAACTATTTTGCCCAATTATATGGCAATAAATTTAACAATTTAGGAGATATGGATGAATACTTACAAAAATATAAACTGCCTAGATTAACAGCAGAAGAAATAGAATACCTAAATAATCCCATTTCAGAAAAAGAAATTGAACAAGCCATCAAAGAACTCCCTAAGAAACAATTGCCAGGGCCTGATGGATTCAGAAGTGAATTCTATCAGACATTCAAAGAGCAACTAATCCCAATACTATAAAAATTATTTGATATGATAAGCAAAGAAGGAGTCCTACCAAATTCCTTTTATGACACAAATATGGTACTGATTCCAAAGCCAGGTAGATCAATAACAGAAAAAGAAAACTACACACCAATCTCCCTAATGAACATAGATGCAAAAATCTTAAATAGAATACTAGCAAAGAGACTCCAGCAAGTAATTAAGAAGATCATCCACCATGATCAGGTGGGATTTATACCAGGAATGCAAGGTTGGTTCAACATTAGGAAAACCATCCACATAATTGACCATATCAACAGTCT
>NC_058132.1:295964705-295976497 GCF_016433145.1 Gracilinanus agilis
CAACATCTCACACCCTACACCAAGATAAATTCAGAATGGGTGAATGAGTTGAATATAAAGAGGGAAACTATAAATAAGTTAAGTAAACACAGAATAGTATACTTGTCAGATCTCTGGGAAAGGAAAGACTTTAAAACCAAGCAAGAGTTAGAGAAAATTACAAAATGTAAATTAAATGGTTTTGATTATATTAAACTAAAAAGCTTTTGTACAAACAAAAACAATGTAGTCAAAATCAGAAGGGAAACAACAAATTGGGAAAAAATCTTTATAACAAAAAACTCTGACAGGGGTCTAATTACTCAAATATACAAGGAGTTAAAGCAATTGTATAAAACATCAAGCCATTCCCGAATTGATAAATGGGCAAGAGACATGAATAGGCAATTTTCAGGTAAAGAAATCAAAAGTATCAATAAGCACATGAGAAAGTGTTCCAAATCTCTAATAATTAGAGAAATGCAAATCAAAACAACTCTGAGGTATCACCTCACGCCTAGCAGATTGGTTAAAATGAAAGAAGGGGTGAGTAATGAATGTTGGAGGGGATGTGGCAAAATTGGGACATTAATGCGTTGCTGGTGGAGTTGTGAAATGATCCAGCCATTCTGGCTGGCAATTTGGATTCATGCTTAAAGGGCTATAAAAGAGTGCCTGCCCTTTGATCCAGCCATACCATTGTTGCGTTTGTACCCCAAAGAGATCATAGATAAACAGACTTGTACAAAAATATTTATAGCCATGCTTTTTGTGGTGGCAAAAAACTGGAAAAGGAGGGTTTGTCCTTCAATTGGGGAATGGCTAAACAAATTGTGGTAGATGCTGGTGATGGAATACTATTGTGCTAAAAGGTATAATAAACTAGAGGAGTTCCAGGTGAATTGGAGAGACCTCCAGGAACTGATGCAGAGAGAAAGGAGCAGAGCCAGAAGAACATTGTACACAGAAACTGATATACTATGGTAAAATCGAATGTAATGGGCTTCTGTACCAGCAACAATGCAATGACCCAGGACAATTCTGAGGGATTTATGGTAAAGATGCTACCTACATTCAGAGGAAGAACTGCAGGAGAGGAACCATATAAGAAAAGCAACTGCTTGAATGCATGGGTCAGGGTGGACATGATTGGGGATGTGGACTCGAAACTACCACAACAATGCAACCACCAACAATTTGGAAATAGGTCTTGATCAAGGACACATCATAAAACCAGTGGAAATGTGCGTCGGCCATGGGTGGGCGGAGTGCGGGGGATTAAGGGGAAAGTTGAGCATGAATCATGTAACCATGTTAAAAATGATTATTAATAAATGTTTAAATTTTTTAAAAAATTTTTTCCTGCTGGGCAGAGGTTTCTTAATGGACTATGCTATCCCAAACATTAGTGGTCAATATCCAAGTTACCCTATGCATATAGGTTTGCCTCATTTACATATTTTCCTGCCAGATTTATGTTTGCATATGCCCACTTTTTACCAGAGATACTGAGTTAATTGGTGGGAGAATATAATTCAGATTTATATATGGTTCTTATATATTTTATTATTTATATATTTGCTTTATGTTTTTATTATTTCTTTTGCTTTATTGTTAAGCAAATTGCTATGTCACAATATTATTTTTATCAATGCAACCAAGATTAGAAGGGAAACAAAAAACTAGGGAAAAACTTCATAACAATTATCTCTGACAAAGGTCTTATTCTCAAACATATTGAGAAATGAGTCAAATTGTAAGAATGCAAAGCATTCCTCAATGGACAAATGGACAAATGATATGAACAGGTGATTTTCAGTGAGGAAATTAAAACTAACTTTAGTGGTATGAAAAAAACCCACTCCAAATCACTATTAATTAGAGAAATGCAAAATTAAAAAAAAAACTCTGAGGTACTACCTCATACTTATCAAATTGGCTAATATGACAAAAACAGAAAAATTATAAATGTTCAAGGGGGAATGAAAGATTGGCACACCAATACATTGTTGGTGGAGTGTGAACTGATATGGCCATTGCAGAGAAAAATAAGGAACCATGCCAAAGGGCCATAAAACTGTACATATCCTGTGATCTACTAATACCACTACTATATATCTATCCCAAAGAGATCAAAAACGGTGGTGGGGGGGGGCAGAAAGACCTACTTGCATAAAAAATATTTATAGTAGCTCTTTTGGTGGTAGAAAAGATATGGCAACTAAAAGGATGTCCATCATTTGTGGAATGGCTGAGCAAGTTGTGGTATATGATTGTGATGGAATACTATTGTACCATAGGAAATGTTAAACAAAATGATCACTAAAAAACCTGGCAAGACTTACATGTAGTAATTAAAAGAGAATTGAGCAAAACCAGGAGAATGTTCAGAATAATGAATGGTAATCAACTATGAATGAATTAAGTATTATGATCAAAGCATGGATCCAGGACAACTCCAAGGGACTCATGACTAAACAAGCTACCTACTACCAAAGAAGAAAGTGATGGAGTCTGAATGAAAATTAAAATCAACCATTTTTCATATTTTTCCTCCATGAATTTTTTCTACTGTATGAGATATGTCTCCTTTCATAATATGACAAACATGGAAATATGTGTTATGTGATAACACATGGAAAAATCTATATCATAATACCTGCTGTCTTGGCAAGGGATGGAAAGAAGGAGGGGAGAGAGTGTGGATGGCAAAATGTCAAAAAACAATAATTTGTTATTATATCAACATGTATCTTAGGAAAGAAATTAAGAAACAAGTTTATTTTTAAAGTGTAATTGCTGTTTTTAGTTATTTATAGTGATATCAGACATTATGTGGTTGTGCTACACATATTAGTTGTTGGGTGGGTAAGAGGTAGGAATCAAGGATCAAAGTGGTGAGTGACAGCAATACATGCCTTTTCATCAGGGTTACCCACTTGGATTTTGAGAGTTAGAGTTTATCTATATGACAGTTGTCCATTCTTGAGAATCTAGACTTTCCAGAGTGAGGACATGCTAAGTCAACCCAAAGAGAATGGTAGGTTTTTGGCATATCTTGCAAAGAGTAACATATTGTGTTACAATGGTAGAAGACTATTGCAGACCAAAACCACAACCCCTTCTACATAAGCATTGAGATAGATACAAGGATGAATAATATACAGTTTTCGTAACAAGCTTACTATGTTCCTCAAAGAATTTATAATCCAACTGTGTACATGAACCATGGAATGTCTGTACTACACCGTGAATTTATCAAACTAAAAATAAAATGGAAAACGAGATGACTTTGTTCAATTTCTTTTCAGCCAAGATATGGTGTTGCAAGCCAATCAACTATTTTTTTTTTTATAAATCTCTGTAGTCAATATATTTCAAAGATACTCTTTACTTAATGAAAAAAGTTTATTATCGCTATGGATTTTCTGGACAATCTTAAGTTATCCGAGTATGCTTTCAGGTTTACAAAGTTATACTTATTTCAGAATTAAAAAGAATACTTACATTACCACCATCCCACAAATAGTGAGACAAGAGGTAAAAACCAGAATCCTGGACTGGGAAATGGGAAGAAGAGAAGGCAATGATTTAAAGGGTTGTGCCAGGAATCAAAAAGTGATGATCTGGCCCCCTGAATCTTAAATTTTTCATACACAAAGATTTGATTTTTATCAGTGAAAATGACAGATGCTTTACCAGCTACTTTGCAACAGCACCTTAAAGAAACTTTCTATCTTGTTCAGTTGGTTCATTCCTTTTTGACCATTTGTAATGCCATTTGGGGTTTTCTTGACAAAGATACTGGAGTGGCTTTCCAATTCCTTCTTCAGCTCATTTTGTAGATGAGGAAACTAAGGCAAACAAGGTTAAGTGACTTTCCCAGGGTCACGCAGCTAGTAAATGTCTGAGGACATTTGAACTCAGGAAGATGAATCTCTTCGATTCTAGTCTTCACACTCTATCCACTTTGTCACCTATCTGATTGATCCTATCTCATCTGTAACTGGAATGTCCTATGTGTGTCTCCTCTTAAGAATATTTGCTCCTTGAAACCAGGAAATTCTCTGCTTTTCTCTTTGTACTACCCACACTTAGTACATTGCTTTGTGCAATGTAAGCATACTGTAAATGTTTTCTTTTTAATTCTTTAATTCCAAAAAGTTCTGTCCTGTGTGAAGTATCTTTAGTTACTTTTTTAAAAAGTGATTTTGCTCCTTCTAATTTGCTCCTTTAAATGTTGTTTCAATCAAATTTTAAAATTAATAAACATCAAATTATTGCATTATATTTATATTGATTCCTCAAGCTAATAGTTGATTTGTTATATTTTCTCAATCTTTTAGATTATGCTGGCATAGAAAAACTATTTGTGGTACCTGGAAAGGTTATAAAGTATATATCAATTTACTTCTTAAGTATGTGTGTGTGGGCGTATAATGTATATATTCCCACTTCTTAGTTTCACAGTGGTTTTCAGGGTAGGTATATATGTGTATCTTCTCTTAAACTAGAAGACTGCTTCATTAAATAAACTAACCAAATAGCAGAGGACAGACATCACAACACAGAGCAACGTACCAATTTGCCAAGTGGCATGCCAAGACATTAGCAGTTTGACATGCACATCTTTCACTCTCAGAGAGAATACTGATATTGAGAGGAATAATTCAGTGGTCATTAAGAACATATCCATTTTTCAGCTGGTGTAGCAGCTCAATTGTTCCTCAGAATTTTATACTTGGAGACCTGCAGGGCAAAGAAAAAGCATTCCTACATTTTTATTCTCGTGTTCAGGCAAAAAAAAGACATGAAATCTAAGAAACTTGGGCACCATTTTGATAACTCATGTTATCTGTTATACGACAGCAGAAAGCCCAATAGTTGTTTTAAGAATGAAACTCAAGAACACATCAATAAAATTCTTCCAACAGACTGCAGAATGAGGCCAAACAAGTTGTGAATCTGACTATTCTGCCCTACCTTTAAAATAATCTGAGCATTATGTATAAAAAAACTGGTAGAAGTAGAGGATAAGTTGGCAAGTTACTCCTCTGACAAAATCATGTATAAGACCACTGGAAGGTGAACCTAATTTATGAGAAATTATGGAGATCAACACATTAATTATGAGACCCTCAGGCTGCAAAAGAAGTATCTCATCAGGGTTTAGGTGGTATCAGTAATCCAAGTCAAGAAAATCTTTTGTAAGACCCTTTAATTCCTATCATCTGTAAGATGACACAAGGTAAAACTCACCTGTAAGTGTCACATGTCTACATCCTGTGTTATAAGCCTCAACAGACATAATTTGAGGATTCTTCTACTCTCACTTCCACTTGAAAAAACTATGATTAGCATGTGTTATCCAAGCTTATAGCCTATCCTATGTACTTTTACCATAGGATCAAACTACCTGATAGGTTATTATGACAGAGGTATGTCTAAAGGGCCCAAAAGGAAATAATTTGGTTGCTGCCTGCAAGTTTCTTTTAAAAAATTTAAAAATTTTATTTCATTAGATATTTTTCAATTACATTTTAATTTTTATTAATTTACCTAAAATTTTTTGAGTTCCAAGTTCTTTCCCTTCCTCCACCTCTTGACAAAGCTAGCAATATGATACTATATATATAATATTGATTATGCTTGTGAAATTATGCAAAACATATTTCCATATTTGGCTGAGAAGTTTCATTTCTATCCCACCCCAAATCCCTGTCTTTAGCAAAATTAAATAGGATTGTTACTATGACTTCATGGGATATCATCATCAGAAGGAAAAACAAAACCATATTTGGAGAGTTCTTTGTATTTTCAATTCCTTTTTCCTAAATATTTTATGTCTCTATAACCAGTAGTCTACAACTGGCTTGTCAAGCCATTCAACAGCTCTTCACAAGTGACTGTACAAAGAATTTTTAGAAAATCTTCAGTAAAAGTAAAAATATTTTTGTAACTATGAATTTTCAGGGTTTTCTGAATATCACCACCATAAACAGCAACTCAGAGTTACATTATTTTGGGGTTCACAATGGTTCAGATAACCAGTATAATTCGGCACCAGTAAAACATTCAGATCCACTAAACTTCACTGTTTCTGATGCCAAAGTGGGCAAAACCAAATCATATCTCAAGTAATAGCCAACCATGTAATTTAGAAGACATGACTACACACAGGGATTTTTAACCTGGAGACTGAACTTCAGAAAAAAAATTGATGACTATATTTCAATATAATTAGATTTCTTGGTAATCCTAGACATTTTGTTTTATGAATTTAAAAACACAATTCTGATATACTCACAGGCTTCACCACACAAGAAAGGAGTCCATGGCCTAGAAAATGTTACAAATTCTTTCTTTAATATATATGGCTGATTTTTTCCAAGAGATCCAAATGCTTACAATAAATAAAAATATCAAAATGATTCCTTCTATTTGGTCTTCCGTATAAAATAAAAATGAGAAATGTTTATTGAGTGTCTAATGTACACATAAATCTTAAATAATATAATCTCTTGATCATGAAGCATATATTAAAGTACCACTTGTGCTAAGAACTAGAGCTCCAAAGTTAAAAGTGAAACATAATATCTTTAGGTCACCTACATTGTCAGCATGTACAACATTGAAGCTAGGTGGCTCAGCAGATGGAGTTAGAGTGTTGAAGTCAGGAAGACCCGAGTTCAAATATAGCTTCGGACACTTATTAGCTATGTGACCCTGGACAAGTCACTTAATCTGTGTTTACCTTAGTTCCCATCTGTAAAATAGGGATAATAATCACACTGGCCTTCTAGAGTTGTTGTGAGAATCAAATAGGATGGCAAATATGAAGTGTTTAGTGATATAACCATATACTATAACATATATGAACTACTATGTATATTTGTATAATATAACTAAATAATATAATTTATAACTATATAGTATAACAGCATAATTATATAAATGTTAGCTGTTAATATACATATACAATAAATGCAAGGTGTTAGGAGTCCTAAGAAGGACTTCATGTATTAGGTAACACCTATGGTGAGTCTGATTTTAAGATGTGCAAGAAGTATGCTCAAGGCCTGAAAAAAAGCTAGCCGGTGTGAAAGCAGAGATAGTAAATGGAACATTATGTATGAAGAACTCTAAGAAGGTTGTTTTGGCTAGACCATAGAGAGTATGAAAGAGAGTCTCATGTTAGGTACCAAGAGAAGACAGCAATATAAGAATGGTCACAAGCTAGTATATGATGAAGTATCAAGTGAGTGCTATTGACAATCGAAAGTCAGAGAAGAGATGTCTATCAGTTTATAGAGGCTTCTTGGAGAAAGGATTTGAGCTTGACATTAAATATAAATTATATTAAATATATTAATTGACTAGGATTTGGAGAAGCAGAAAGAAAGGAGGAAGACCTTTTATCTAAGCTCTTAATCATTAACACATTTAATTTAGTTTTTGTCATTCAGTCATTTTCAGTTGTGTCTGACTCTTCATGGCCTGATTTGGAACTTTCTTGGCAAAGATATTAGAGTATTTCACCATTTCCTTCTCCAGCCCATTTGACAGATGAGGGAACTAAGACAAATAGGGTAAAGCTACTTGCCTAGGGTCATATAGCAAATAAGTTTCTGAAGCTAGATTTGAACTCAGGAAGATGAGTCTTCCTGACTCTAGGCCTGGTACTCTGCCCATTGTGCTATTTAGTTGCTGTTTCCTTGTTTGTAGTTACCATTCACCATTTTCACCATCTATTTTGCTCATGAGACTCTTACAGCATTTATTTGATTTTAAATATGTATATTGTAGGAATGATATTTGGGAGAAAACCATCTAAACTCATATACTCACAAATATGGCTGAGTCGGGAGATGCTGGATTGATCTGGTCTGTGATCATTTCCTCACATTAGAGCTGAGCAGAGACCAAAAGGCCTATTACTGTTATAGCAGTGCTAATGCCCTGAAGAAGAGGGCAAACAGCCATTTTATTAGATACTTTTGGTATCTAATTTATTCTCTCTGGCTTGTTGTCTTCACTCTGATACTCAGTTTCTTGAATCTCATTATTTTAGTCAGTTGAGAAAACCTACTCTTTATTGTGGTTGTTATTTAATCATTTTCTTACTATGTCCAATTCTTTATGACACCATTTGGGATTTTTTTTTGCCAAAGAAATTGTAGTGGTTTGCCATTTCTTTCTCTAGCTCATTTCCAGTTGAAGAAACTGAGGCAAACAGGGTTAAATGACTTACCCAGGGTCACACAACTAGTAAGTGTCTGAGGCTAGATTCAAATTCAGACCTTCCTGACTCCAGACAAAGCATATACTACAAAGCTGCCCAGTTCATTAACCATAGCCTGTTTTTTTTCTCACTCAGACAGATTCTAATTTTTATTTTAGTCTCATTATTCCCCCATAAAAGGTTTCACCTTAGCCTACTGATAGCTCCAATCACTAGCATGTGGCAGCCATCCAATATGACCTAACAACCTAAAAAATTGGCCATCTAGTCCTTTCCTATTTTTTATTAATAAGGTTACATTATTTATAAGGATTTTGGAATAAGCCATTTCTTGGCTGAAGGAACTTCCTAGAACTCAGTGACACGAAATATTTTAATTCTTTTAATCTCTGGCTTTTAAAGGAGATTTTAAAATGACAAATATCCAAGTCAATGATGATATCAAGGTGTGGAGACCTGATGGAGTCAGATAACCATGCAATGAAAGGGGTAATTACTCCTCTCTACAGTCCTTGATAGTTCTCAGTGGAAATAGCAATATAAAAAAAGGGAGAAAAAAGAAAGAAATGGCAAAGAAGCAATCTATACTATATGCAATCACCATTTTATTAGTCAGAGCCACTGATGATGTTTTGGTACCAATAACTTTGAGACAGCTTCATTCCTATGACAAATGAGATGATCTTCTCTTCTCCCTACCCCTCCTGTCCCATTGAATGATATGGGAGAACTAGGGGTTTTCATTGCACAGAATAATATAGCCAGGTAGGAAACAAACATTTATTCAACACTATGTATCAGGCACTGTGCTATGCTAAGCACTAGGGATACAAAGATAATTAAAAAGACAGACAATCCCTGCACTCAATGAGCTTATCTTCAAATGAGAGGAAAACAACATACAAAATAAGAATAAAAATGGAGGAGTGTGAAGGTACCCACAAATGGAGTATGGTAAGGAAGTGAGGAAAACCCAAAGCACAGAACAAATGGTAACAAATATGGGCTTACTTGATCCTCTCTCCAAAATGGAGATATCAGGAGAAACTTGCGAATGGGTTAAAAAAGCAGAGGGGTGGGAATTCCGGGAAAAGGATGTTCCACGGTGACAAGGACTCAAGCACTAATAACAGTAGAATAACTGAATTTGAAATTTTAGAATTTGAGTTCTTGTCCCAGCTCTGCTTCTTCCTCTCTGAGTGACTGTGGGCAAGTCATTTAAGCTTCTAGGGACTCAGTTTCTTCATCTGTAAAATAAAGGAGTTGGGTGAAAGGACTTCTAAGGCCCTTCTAACTGTTAATCTAGGTTAGTTTCCCATAAAGAGCATGCACTTTCTAAAAAGACTGCCAGAAATATATCCTGAACCCTAATCAACACTGACAATAGGTGGAGACTATCAAAAGGCTTAGATAAGTTGACTAATTGAAACTTGTTACTTAAGATATTTCATTGGGGTGGGGGGAACAGCTGGATGGCTCAGTGGATTTAGAGCCAGGCCTAGAGATGGGAGGTCCTGGGTTCAAATCTGGCCTCAGACACTTCCTAGCTGTGTGACCCTGGGCAAGTCACTTAACCCTCATTGCCTAGCCCTGTAACAAATAAAATTAATATAGAAGGATATATAAAAGATATTAGGTTTCAAAAAATTTTAAAAAAAGATATTTCATTGGAAAGCAACTAAATATTTTGTCATCTCTTAAACAAGAGACTATGTTGAATTGATAATAGATGCCTCTTGCATGTCACGCAAGAAAAGCCTACAATGTGTCATAGAAGGAGAGGATATCGAGATTTATGATCACCTCATCTGGATTCTACACTTATGATATTCTCCTAAATCCAAGGGGGAAAAATAATAAAAAACTGTAAACTCATGTTCTTAGATAAGCTGCTGAGTGTTTAGAGGCTGATAGGGAGTAGTCATATTAAGGAGAGATTTTCTGATCTTTAGAACTCTTAAGGTGTTTCCCTTAAGTGAAGACTGTATCCAACAAGAGCAAAAGTTTTACTTTGATAGACATAGTATAGGGCCCTATTCAAACAACAGAGCAATGTTTGAGCAAGGAGGCAAAAATAGGGCCCCCTTTTTGGAGCAAAGGGTTATTATTGCAGAAGGCATTTTGACGGAACAAAAGAGCACAACAAGAAGTAACAATTGTTCAGAACAACATTGACAAGTGCCTTCGTTTTCAACCCTGAAAGTGCCCAGGAATTGATATAGATGTGGGAGAAAAGGTTGTTCACTGGAATGTTTCTATTTGTTTCCTGAAGGGTATTTTGTTCTCTTTGGTCTTTCAATTAAATTTGTCTTATTCTTTAATATTGTGAGCCTCTTGCTTACAAGAGGATCTGGCTGTCGAGATCCTGGATGGTGTCAGAGAAATGAGAATCCCTCCCAAAGTATATCTATATAGGCTTGACATATTGTGAGAATCTCTGACAGAGGGTTATGCTTTAAAATCTGCAGCACCACCCAAATCCCCAAGCATTGGCTGAATGGAAGGGGACTATAAAATTTGATGGGCGGGAGGGAGTAGCCCTGGAATGCTTTTCAAGCAATTCAAGAGGTTCTTGGGCAGAGGTGGAATTTGGGAGCTACAAAAATAGCTACAAGCCATTATGAAAAATGGTGAAGAGGGGCTTGGAGGAGCTGAAGAAGTCAAGTTATGCAAATTGGAATGATGGCAGGCCTGAAAAAGTTATGTGGTAAATGAACAATATATTTTTTAAGTTTATTTATTTAACTAATTTAGAATATTTTTCCATGATTACAAGATTCATGTTCTTCCCCTACCTTCCACCTCCCCGTTTCTGTAACAGATGTGCAATTCCACTGGGTTTTACATGTGTCATTGATCAAGACTTATATCCATATTATTGATATTTGCACTAGAGTGATAGTTTAGAGTTTACATCCCCAATCATATCCTCATCAATTCATGTAACCAAGCAGTTGTTTTTCTTCTGTGTTTTGTTATAAGAATACTGTTATGAGGATAATGGAATAATGGGATGGCCCTAGGTCCTCTGATGGTATGAGGAGCTGAAACTGAGTGAGTGTGTGAATCCCTTGGTGACCATTAAATTGTGATGGTGAACACCAAGAACCCCACAGGAATATTTGTGACTAAACTAATACACCCAGCTCCAATATAACAGTTGACCAGGAATGAGTGATCAAATAAGAGACTATGGGTTAGATTACACAGCTTCTTTGACTGCTTATCCTGGCTTCAAACTGATGGATAACACTAGTGAATGCAGCTTAATTTTAGTTAAGAGTAATCCCTCTTCCCTCAGATACCCAAGGATATGTTTGATAATACTTAGGGTAATGATGACATCTACCTAAGTAAGTTTCAAGATTTAATAGCAACAGACTTAGGAAAAGGGAAATAGAGACTGAAGGAAAGTTGTAAGGGAAAGCTTGGCTAAAGCTACTGAGGTTCAGGTGATATCAATTGAAGTTAATCTGGTTTGAGCTGGAGAGCTCTCCCTCTCCTTCTCCCTCTCCCTCTCCCTCTCCCTCTCCCTCTCCCTCTCCCTCTCCCTCTCCCTCTCCCTCTCCCT
>NC_058132.1:295976805-295994005 GCF_016433145.1 Gracilinanus agilis
CTCTCTCTCTCTCTCTCTCTCTCTCTCTCTCTCTCTCTCTCTCTCTCTCTCTCTCTCTCATATATCCTGGCCAGGCTGCTTAACCTGAACCAGGTTGTTTGATGGCATTTATATTGCTTCTTCCTTGATGATGATTGGTTAGGATATATAGTACAGATTCACACAGAAGTTGAGGATGTGGTAATGATTAGAACTAGATGCAGGTATCCTGGGTGGATTTAGCCTACCCCAATTCCCAACCAACCTCCCACCAAAAATCCCTTCTCCAAATTGAGAGAGCTTTAGGTTCAAATTTCTGGTCTTTATCATCTGCCAGTAACTGCCTCTCCCTTGCTGGCTCATGGCAAGCTTGGTTGGTTCCAAGTTCTAAACTGCTAAGTGTCAATCATTCTGCTCTCCATTTTGCATAACAGAAATGATATTACAGTTTCTACTCCCACAGTTCTTTCTCTGGATGTGAATAGTGTTCTTTCTCATAAGTCCCTCAGAACTGTCCTGGGTCATTGCATTGCTGCTGGTAGAGAAGTCCATTACATTCAATTGTGTCACAGTGTATTTGTCTCTGTGTATAATGTTCTCCTGGTTCTGCTCCTTTCACTCTGCATCAATTCCTGGAGGTCATTTCAGTTCACATGGAATTCCTCCAGTTCATTATTCCTTTTATCACAATAGTATTCCATCACCAATAGATTCCACAATTTGTTCAGTCATTCCCCAATTGAAGGGCATCCCCTCATTTTCCATTTTTTTGCCACCACAAAGAGCTCAGTTATAAATATTTTTGTACAAGTCTTTTTCTTTATTATCTCTTTGGGATATAGACCCAGTAGTTGTATGACTGGATCAAAGGTAATAAACAATTTATAAATCCATCCATCCATGAGAAGGAACTGAATATATCATTTTCTTTCTTGATTAATTTTGACATTCATTTGTTTGGTAGCAGGTAGAACAGAATGTCACATTGAGGTGGGATTCTACTCTCTGATTCTACTTTTTCTGGAAGCCTAAATACTACAGCTAACTCTCCTTTGCATCCTTGGTAAAGGATATCTGGCTTACTAACTTAGGTTGTCCTGATGTAACAAAAAGGGCACTCCTTGATTTGGGAGTTGGAAGAAATGAGTCTGAGGCCTGTTGCTAATTAGATGTATACCCTTGAGCAAAACTCTGAGCTTCAATTTCTTCCTATGTCAAATATGAGAGAATACATTGGTGGTAACCAACATTAGAAATGACTTCTCATTTTTCAGTCATGTAGAATTCTGTGATCCTTTTTTGGGTTTTGTTAGCAAAGATACCAGAATCCCATTTCCTTCTCCAGCTCATTTTACAGATGAAGAAACTGGATTAAGTGACTTGCACAAGGCTTACAACAGGTAATAAGTGTCTGAAGTCAGATTTGAACCCAGGAAAATGAGTCTTCCTGGCTCCAGGCCCAGCACTCTCTCCACTGTGCCACCTAACTACCTCCTTTTAAAAATTATCTAACCTCTTTTAGATTTTATATTTGAAGAATATAACCTCTTCATTTTATATTTGAAGAAACCAAAGGCCATGGATGGAAAGTGGCTTGTCATAATCAGTTAAATTGCAAATGAATCAATTTTGTTTGACTAAATGTTACCCCTTCTACTATTCTCTGCTTCTCTCTTTCACAGCCAGAATTCTTATAGGGTTGAAATTAAATAATATAACCTTTGAAATAGGCAGAATCCCAGCATTGAACCCCAAAAGGGACCTTAGCTACCATGGGGTTTACCACTTACATGAAAGAAATTCTATTTCATGCCTTATAAGTGGCCATCTAGTCTCTGATTGAAGAAGGTAGAGGACAAGGAAAGTCTTGTAGTTCTGCTCTCTATGCTCCTATGCAGGTAAAATGATTGGTAAACTCTAATGCATAATACAAGGATTATGATGATGATGATTTCATTTTTTAAAATCTTTCCTTCAGATTAAGCTCAAATATAAACAGCTGTGGAACAAGCCACTATCTTACTATTATTCTTTTATATTTAATATTCCATGAACTATTACTAAGCTGAATAAAATGACTGATTTTTACAACTGAATGAAAGTATTGGGATTTGGGCTTATCTTCTATAGATTTATTGAAAGTCTCTTTGTAACTAGGTGGAGAATCAGGAAGACCTGATTTTAAATCCCACCTCAGATACCTAGAAGCTGTGTGACCCTGGGTCAGTCACTAACCATTGACCTGTAATTACTTATTTGTAAAATGGGAATAATGATGGCAGAGTTATTTCAATGATCAAATGAAATGTTTGTAAACCTTAAAATGCTGTGGGAGTACTCCTATTATTATTAGTAATAATAATTGGTAGCCATAGAATTTTAATGGGGCAACTAGGTAGTATCCTTCATAGAGTTCTGGGCCAGGACTACTGTTCCTGAGTTCAAGTCTGACCCCAGATCATTACTATTGTTGGTATCCCTGTTTGCCTCAGTTTCCTCATCTGTCAAATAAGCTAGAGAAGGAAATGGCAAACCATTCCAGTATTTTTGCCAAGAAAATGCTACACGGAGTCACAAAGAATTGGATATGACTGAAAACAAATGAATTGAACTTTAGCATTTTAGGAGCAGCATAATTTTACCAGTTGTAACAGTATGGCTGGATGATAGTTACTTCCTTCTGTTCCCAAATGGTTTTGATTTCTTTTGCTTGGTTGCTGCATTCTGAAGGCATTTCATTCCACAGAGTTCAAAGATTATGAAGGTTCATTATGGCAACATCTATTAAGGTTGTTATTCTTAGATTTTATAATTGTTATTATCCAGTTGTAGATGGTTGAGATTCAAGGACCTCAAACTAATGATACAATGGCAAATGGGTACATGAAATTTTTTTTAAATCAACCTGGCAGTCTGTATCAAAGAACTCTCATTCCTCAAAGCTTATATGAACTTGAGAAGGGATAAACTGTAAAAGAGAAAAGCTCTTTTTCCCAGGGAGGCTCAGGAGAAGAGAAGACAAAATGGAAAACCATAGGAGAAAGTTTGAGCCTGAGCCCTAGCCCAAAAATCCCCATAGATTACTCTTACTGTAATCACATCACCTAACCCACCTGCATCTCTCTCAGCCAAACTGATCAGTCAGCATTTGATTTAGACTCTACCAAGTGTCCATCTCCCTGTTCCTCCAGTTCAGTTGCTTTGTCATTAGAAAGGTAAATGATCTTAGATTTTAGAATTCAGAAAAAAATTTTGTTCCAAAGGGAAGAAAAATCCCTACTTATCAAAAATCCTATTTATGCCCCAAAGGCAGTCTGTAAGTCATTTGAATCCTCCATTAAGAAGGGATGTAATTCTCTCATTTTCTCTTCCTTCTTTCCTTCCTTCCTTCCTTCCTTCCTTCCTTCCTTCCTTCCTTCCTTCTTTTCTTATTTCTTTCTTTCTTTCCTTCTTCTTCTCACTCTACACCTAGATACTTTGTGGTTTATTGACTAAAGAGCTTCTACATACAGATTTACAACTTCTATACAAAAGTTTTGTACGTACAGTGCTACACAGCACCCATATGGAAGAATGCACACTGTTTGATCAAAGGATCTAACCAGAGCAGGTATTTTTGTTTTGAAAGATAGAAATACAGATCATTTCCAAAGGAAATGGTTTTCTGATTTTTCTGATTTTGTTTTTCAAATGTTTGATGCTGTGGATGTATAGGAATAATCAACCTTTATCACTATTGCATGCTTTTTCCTGGTAATATCTAAACTGAGGAAAATATCACTCTCCTATATTATGCTATAACTATAGCCTAAAACAATGGGAGAAATGTTTGAATTAGGACTTCAAAGAATGGAATTCTCATCCCAGGATGACCATTAATTTAGCGCCATATCCTTAGGCAATTTGTTTTCCTTCTTCTAACTCAATTTCCTCACCTATAAAATGAGGGGCACAATAGACCAGAAATGGAGGCCTTTTTTTTGGAGGAAGTAGAGAATAGGGATATTAATGTATATACAGAGGGGTAACAAGGAAGTTAATTGCATTGTCTATAAGTCAAATAAGGCTTCCATCCCAAGGATGATGTCAAGTCCCTTGAAGAAACAAATAATCATAATAGCTCTAAGAGGGTCACACCAGTCTAGTTGATAGAGACCTCATAGTAGCTGCTATGTAAGAACTGAGATGTCTCCTTCACCTTAGGTGGGGCTGGATGGAACTAGAAATCTGTAAGTTAAGAGACTGAGGGCTCTTATAGAGACACTTTCCATTCTGGAAACCAGTCTTACTTTCTAGCTTCTAGTTTGGTATTTACTTTCCTGCTTGCTTAGGCTTCTTAACAAACTAGGGCTGACATTGGCAGGGTGGGGGAAAGGGGACACTACCTGAACTTTAGCTATAGAAGGTCTGTGGAGTCTGTGGGGTTGGCTATTGCATCACTTTTCTTAGACTGAGCCACAACACTAGAAAACTTCTTGAACTTGACAATGAAGATGCCATCCATGTTGTATTTATCGGGGTAGAAATTTCAGGTGAAGGGAAGTAAGGGATAGAAACACTATACTCAGAAGTGAATGAAGTCCTCTTGGCCAAAGTCCACCCCTTGGGCCCCAGCCACACATATTTCTTCTTCAGGGCATACTTTATCACCTCTCCATTTTCTTCTACTGTGTATAAATATAATGGAGGAAGAACAGCAGATAAGCCCCAGTCTTGGAAGCATCATTAACAAAATCAATAACACTCAGGAGCAATTTCTTTTGGATGTGGGCACACCTGTTGATGTTTTTTCATCCTTGTTAGTATTCACAGATGAGTCCTTAGAGATGACACTAGTGCCACTATATGGAACAACAAGCAAAACCCATTCAAAACCTTGTAACACTTTAGGGAAATGACATCCATCCCCATGGCTGATAATGGTGTCTCCAATCATTGACCCCCAACTGGTACGGATTGCCTATAAATTTCTTAAGGTGTTCAACATTAGTGTCATTGGCAAGGATCACTCTTGTGTTCTTCATCAGTTGGAATATGAAGCTAGTTTTGCCACCAGGGGACTAACGTAAATCCAAAATATATTTGTAAGTTTCTTTGGTGTCCGGCCAATGACAGACAGCATTCTGGAAGCATCCTGAAGGATGCAGTTCCCTATCAGGTACTCAGGGATAGCCCCAATGGGCACAGAAGAGTAATACACCATCAGTCCAATTCTTTGACCATTCAAAATCTAGAGATTCAGATTCACCTCACAGTTGATCAAGGCCTGAGCCAAAACCTGGTGATATGTTTTCAGGGTATTAGTCCAAAGTGGCTAATGGCTCAGTCAACCTCATTAGCTGTTAGAGGGAAAATGTCCATGGTCTTAACAATTAAGAAGTCTCCACAGGAGTAGTAAATTGCCAAGTGTTTCTAAAGTCAACTCAGGTGCCAAGGGTGCAGAACCAATGTCCTAATGAAGGAGGGACACAGAATTGTTGGAATAAACACTCCTGACTGCTGCCCAAAAAATTTAGTCTGGGACTAATATTCCTTTTGATGAGATCCAAAATCCTGCAACAACCCCACAGTGTCCTAGGTTCACTAGTGTATAGTGTATAGAGCTTGAGCATTCTCTTGCTCTATCTCTGTGCCTGTCTGTGGGCAGTAAAAATTCCTCATTGTTATCCAAGTTGATCTGAAGGTCCATTTGCTTTAACATCATCTTTAAGTTTTGTCATGGGAGAGTATTCTTCTTTCTCATCATTGTCAGTGTCTTCTGAACTCCACCAACTCAGAGTTTGTGTCTTGTGCTTCTAAGCAGCTCTTACAATGGATAGGAGCTCATTATCTTCATTAGTTTCTTCTTCTGAGGCCATGTCATTATTATCTACTATATCCTCTTCACTATTCATAGAAGCTATTCCCTTGACTCCCTGCATCATTGCCCTCAAAGTTCTACTCTTCTTCATTATGAAGGAGTCTGGGCAATTTTTATCCCATCAGGTACAAATAATGCTATATTTTCAATTCTGCACACAAGGACCTGGGGACCTTCTTCCCAGAAGACTGGACAGCACTTTTTGTTGGAAGCTTTGGACTAGAAGGCAGTTTCTTTGTTTCAGGAATTCTTACAGTCTGATCACCACTTAGCTGCTCTCTTCCTGGCACAACTAAAGAACTTCTTCCCACTTTCAACACCACCTGGGGGCAGGAATTTGGGGAACTTGGTCTCAGCATCCTTCTGCTTACAGGCTTTCAGCCAGGCCTATGCTTCTCCTACTGCATCCACATGTACTACTAAAAACCACAGGTTGAATGCCTCATAATCCAGAACCAGTTTTTCACCAACTTGAAATGAAGGCCTTTAAAGATTTTTATAACAAAATCTTTTCACCACCAAGAATAATGGAGCCACTGCATTGGAACTCTAATTTCACAGGCCTTTTCACTGTATGAAGAAATTAAAATGACACTGAAGAAAACAAAAATCAGAAAAGCAGTTGAACTAGATAAAATAAACACATAGGAGATCTGAACTGAAGATGACATAATTCTGATGTTGGGTAAGAAGTTGATTTTTCAAGATATATAAAAAGAAGGAAACATCACAAGTTTGAAGAAAATCTTGAATCTTTTTATTAACCCCTTCTCCCAAAACAAGATTCAGAAGCCTGACATATGTCTACCTTCCCATTACTACAAAATGTTTGTAGTAATGTAAGTTCAATGAAGTCCTGAAAAGGAAAAAAGGCAATTTCAAAAACTATTACATACTATATCTATAATGATAATGATGACAATACTAATGATAATATTAATAATAAGGATGAGATTTGTGCAAGGGGGATGGGACAAAAGGAGCCAGAGAAGGAGTTGATGACAGTTGAGACCAGAGGGAGTTCTGGGAATTTCTCTGGAGGAGGAGAGAGAGGAGAGGTCTTCAGGTGGAGGACTGAGAGAGGGAGGAGGAGGACATCCCAGCTCAGATCCAGTCCTGAGGGCATCCTGAGGATTTTCCTTGGAAACTTAAACCCTGATTTCCTGATTAAAGCCATTCCATGGCATCTCACCCATCAAGACTTCAATCATAGAGTGAGCAAAGTTTTTGGACTCCATTTTGGAAGCAATTTCTTAGTATCCTTCACCCATTACCCAACCTTGCTGAGAGACCCTTTCTGGTCTAACTTACAATCATAGAAAAGGATAGAAATAGGAAATAGAAATAAAAACAGAGGGAGAACAGGGCACCCCAATATCCCTCTGTCCTTCACCCCTTTCCCCAATCCCTGATTCACGAATAATAAAAGCCATTCATCAGTCAGATAATGTTCCAGAGTTCCATGAGAGACAACAAGGGAGAGGGGAACCACAGCTTGGTCTGGCTGCCTCCATCTTGAAGCCAGACCACCTGCTGTGAAATTAACTGATGAGGGGAGGTTTGTGTGAACTCTGTCCTTATTCAGAATTGGATTTGGGGTAACACCTACCTTGTCTTATAGGGAAGCCTCGCCCCTAACTCCTGTGGGGCAGCATGACCATCCAGGTCACCCAGTTTCTGGGTGACTCCTCCTTAAAGTCTCCCAGTGTATATTACGCCCCAGGGGAGTGCTGGAAGAGAGACTCACCATCACAGACTCTTTCTCAATCTCCCCTCTATTTATCAAACATTGATTACTAGCCCACTTATTCTTGAAAATAATAATAACTAGTATGTATAAATGCTTTAAGGTTTGCAAATTGTTTTGCAAATATTATCACATTTAATTTTCTCAACAACTCTAGGAGGTAAGTACTATTATTATCTCCATTTTATAGAAGAGAAAACTGAGGCAGGCAGAAGTTAAATAAATTCCAGGGCTAGAGAGCTAGAAATTCATCAAGATTGATTTGAACTCAGATCTTGCTGATATCTATGTCCTTTTTAGAGTCACACAGCTGACTGTAAGGCATAACAAATATAGCAATCCACCATGCTTATTATTTTTTGTGTTTTTTAAAGCATTCTTTAGTAATACAAAATGTACTTTAGAGGATCTCTTCCCACAAGGTATCTCCCATGCATATCTTAAGACCATGTAGAATTCTTTGAAAGATGCAACAGAATGAAATATGTCCTATCTTCTGTCCATTAACAATAGCAAAGATAGCATAAAATTGAGAAATTATGCTTGCCAAAGGTACTTGCAACTGTCCTAGAAGATGTTAAGCATAGGTTATACATAGTAAGGCTTTCCAATTTCTGCACTTTGAGGGTGTTATTTTTGTTTGTTTTGTTTTTTAATTAATGTATTTATTTAGAATATATTTCCATGGTCACATAATTCATATTTCCTCCCCTCTTCTGGTTATCCATGTACCATTGTTCAAAACCTATTTTGAGGATGTTATTTTACTAACTGAATCATACTCTAGAACACTTCAGAGGCTCTTAAATAATTAGAAAGAGTTTGAACTACATTAGCAAAAAAAAAAGAATAAAAAGTCATGATACTCTCTTAGATGGAAAACCCATAAAGTTGGTCTTAGTTTACTTCCTTTCTTCTTATATCTTGGACAAACACTGCAGATCAGGGATGAATTAGAGCCAGAAGCTAACTGTGAAAAGAAAATGAGCTGACTTGTCTTTGGGAAATTATACGGTTTTTTTAAATGACTCCAAGCTACTACCTGAAACAAAAGCCTACCTTTTAAACAACAATATTCTTTCAGTGATGCTTAATAATTCTGAGTCAGGGATACCATAACATTCAAAGATTTATAACTGAGAGTCACCCAAAGGACAATGGAGTGGCAACTGATGGGGGATGCAGCACATCACAAATAAACAATTTTGCAGTGACATAAAAACTCATCAGAGAAATGTATGATCAGAAAAAAGAGGAGCCAATCATGCAGCAGTCATAAATACTAATCAATGCACAGCCTAAGTGTTCTACTTATATCTCTAAAATGAAACCAGACTAAAAGAATGACCCTGAGTGCAGTAGGTAGACCTCCATGGAAGACTAATGATAGAACATTGAAGATGTAACATCCATGATCCTGAGAGGGGCTAAAGCTGCATCACAGAATTCCATAGTGCCCCGTGGATCATGGATGTTACAAAGAGTGTCTTACAGGATAGTTAAGCACAAATGGGTTATGATCGATATCACAGGGGGAGAACACACAACAATGAGGTCACAGATCCACTGAAGAAATACTGTTAAAAATGAAAGGATTACTTCCAACTAGTACCAAAGGATACTAGTTGATCCCTTCTGCTATTCTGTGCTAGGAAGACTAGAGTGCAAGTGGACTGGATATATTATTACTCATTCCACTTGACACTACATTCTGGAACAAATTTTAGTCTCCTTTCAAAACAGAGAAAACTAGCTAATGACTGAAGTTGTTTCATCCAGCTAAATGGTGATGGGGTCTTTATAATTCTTTCCATTCCTCCCTCCACCCCAGTCATCACCCAACAGTAGCCAGTGCAAATCTGGGCACTGTCTGATGAATACTTGTTGATTGTTGTCATTCAGAGTATTCTACTAAATCTCAAGAGGAGGGGAGGTCAGAATATCTTCCCACCTAACTCAGAATGACTTTAGCTTTTCAAGTGGGTGCAGTCTTTCAAGTTTTTGCAAATGTCATTCATGGGGTAGAGATGCAGAATATATTTAGAAGGAATTTGTTGAACATAATTACTTAACATTTCAAATAAAGATGAAAAAAAGCCTTCAAAAGACAAGCTTGACAGCATGCATATTTATACATATTTATATGGGGGAAATGCCTTATTTGTGAAAATATCAATTGCCTTGAACAGTGATTCTTGAATGTTTATAGATTCAATAACTGGCTGATTTCAGTGCTGTCATCTATTGGGCTTTACCACCCTCTGCTATCAGAAGAAAGAGGCAAAAAAAAACCTCAAATGGGTGTTCTGAAAGATGAAGTATTTTTCTTCTTTCAAATCTCTCCTGAAAATTAGTTTATTTCATGAGGAAATTGAAGATCAATCTTAGAGGATTCCATCAGAAATAAAAAGAAGTTTAATAGGGAAGGGATGAAGAGGGAGGAAGGGGAAATGGGAGTAAAATAGAAAAGAATATGAATTAATAACTTGATACCATGTCATCATCTTTTCAAACAGAAATCCACATTCACATCCTCCATATCTAAATAGCAAAGTCAGTACCTTCGCTCTGTGTTCCCAGACATTAAGTGCTCTGTTTGAACTTAACCAATAAATACTAAGAGGAAGAAGAGAGAAGGTCTTCTAGTGTGTAACAAAAGAAATTTTGATTTCAGATGTAAGAGTTGTATTTTTGACCTTTCTGACCTTTCACTATTCTAAACTGCAACAGATTTTCCATGTCAAGCCTATCTACCTTCAAGGTACATTACCTTTTCTACATTTTTTGTTGAAGAAAAAGTAGCCAAGCACACAGAGTAATCAAATTTTAAGCATCAGTAACTTGGCTATATTAAATATATTCCTTTTGCAGTGCCCCAAACATTCTGATTGTATTACCTATTCATGATTCATCCAAACTTGATTTTAACTCTTTTGATTCCTATGCCTTACCTAAATGTAAGCTGTATACTTGACTGCCAACTATGGACTAATCTATTTTGTATCATGCACAGTTCCAAGTAGGAAGGACTTGGGTTTTTTTTCTGGAACTGGTCTGATTTCTTATAACCTGTGCCAGTTGGGAAAATGTTCTTGAGAAAATGTACACCAAAGGAGACCTCTCTACATCAGTAGATAATAGATGAAATGTAAGCCAGGTTGGATTTAGAATCTGGAAGGGATCTTGGAAATCACCTAGTCTCCAAATCACTTATTTTATAGATGAGCAAACTGAAGCCAAGAGAGATTACATGAATTGTCCGTGGGCACACAGCTAGAAAACAACAAAGCTAGGATTGAAATCCAGGTCCTTGGACTCCAAATTGACTGCTTGTTTCACTATTATACTTCTTTCTGTTTAGCTTCCATTAGTGAAATCTGCCTGAATTTGGCCAACCCCAAGCAACAACTAAGCATGGAGAGTAGATGAGTCTCTTCTGTTTTATTAATTAGATTAATGAGTCAAATTAATTATTTAAAATTAACCTTCTTCACTGAAATGCCATAACACCTAATTTCACAATTTTGGGTCATTCCTTTGTGTCAAGATATGGGCTCCAGAAAGGTCCAGTCAATATGCATATATTTGACCTAGGAGGGATAATAAAAATAAGATTATCAGATGTATGTGTCATTGCTTGGTCACTGTTTTTTAATTTTCTAATCATTTATTAATATTCATTTTTAACATGGTTACATGATCCATGCTCCTACTTTCCCCTTCACCCCCGCACTCCCCCCACTCGTGGCCGACCCACATTTCCACTGGTTTTATCATGTGTCCTTGTTCAAGACCTATTTCCAAATTGTTGTTAGTTGCATTGGTGTGGTAGTTTAGAGTCTACATCCCCAATCATGTCCTCCTCAGCCCATGTGTTCAAGCATTTGTTCTTATATGTTTCCTCTCCTGTAGTCCTTCCTCTGAATGTGGGTAGCGTTCTTTACCATAAATCCCTCAGAGCTGTCCTGTGTCATTGCTTTCTGCTGGTACAGTAGTCCATTGCATTCGAATTTTACCATAGTATATCAGTCTCTGTGTACAGTGTTCTTCTGGCTCTGCTCCTTTCGCTCTGCATCAGTTCCTGGAGGTCTTTCCAGTTCACCTGGAACTCCTCTAGTTTATTATTCCTTTTAGCACAATAGTATTCCATCACCAGCATATACCATAGTTTGTTCAGACATTCCCCAATTGAAGGACATGCCCTCCTTTTCCAGTTCTTTGCCACCACAAAAAGCGCAGCTATAAATATTTTCGTACAAGTCTGTTTATCTATGATCTCTTTAGGGTACAAACCCAACAATGGTATGGCTGGATCAAAGGGCAGGCGTTCTTTTATAGCCCTTTGAGCATAGTTCCAAATTGCCAGCCAGAATGGTTGGATCAGTTCACAACTCCACCAGCAATGCATTAATGTCCCAATTTTGCCACATCCCCTCCAGCATTCATTACTCTCCCCTTCTTTCATTTTAGCCAATCTGCTAGGTGTGAGGTGATACCTCAGAGTTGTTTTGATTTGCACTTCTCTAATTATTAGAGATTTAGAACACTTTCTCATGTGCTTATTGATAGTTTTGATTTCGTTACCTGAAAATTGCCTATTCATGTCTCTTGCCCATTTATCAATTGGGGAATGGCTTGATTTTTTATACAATTGATTTAATTCCTTGTATATTTGAGTAATTAGACCCCTGTCAGAGTTTTTTGTTATAAAGATTTTTTCCCAATTTGTTGTTTCCCTTCTGATTTTGACTACATTGTTTTTGTTTGTACAAAAGCTTTTTAGCTTAATATAATCAAAACCATTTAATTTTGGTCACTGTTTTTTAAAAAAATAACATAGCAATTTGTCTCATGGATGACAAAGAAAAAGAACAAATCTATATCCATGGAAGCCTGTGTCCTATAGATATTATAGAGAGGAGAAATTACTGTGGTGAAGGGGTCCACCTTCATTACCTCCAGCACCCCTAACTACTGTTCCAACAAGGGAGTGGTAGCAATTCCCAGACCTGGTTCCTGCTTCTAGCGAAGCCCTTGAAGTCAACTTCCTAAGAAGCATTCCCCTTGGAGATAAAACCTGGCAACTGCTCTTGGGGTGCCTAAAGGCACAGCTAACTGAAAACTCAGAAAACAAAGTTTTTGCCTCAACAGTCCTTGGAAAAGTCAAATGATTCAACATTTGAAATAAATGTGATTTTTATCAATGGAAAAGACATTAGTGATGCTCCATCTGCACCCTAAAGACCATGGGATCTTTTCATCTGATTTACAACTAAAACCTATTATTTATTGTCTCTTCAACTAGAATTCTTGAAAGCTCATAATATTAAACAAAAATGTGTTACTTTTCTTTTTGTATCCTGAGTACTTGGCATATATTAAATGCTTAATAAGTGTGGAGGTTTTATTCCCTCATTCATTTCATTTAAGGAACCAAGTCAGATTCCAGAGTCAAGCAAAATTCATATAGTAATGGCAGAGATTATTTCTCAGGGTCTTGTCACCCTGTCCATTTTTAAAATGACAGCTAGCATATGAGGAGTACCAATATGGCTGCTGGAGGCATGAAATTATCTTTGATGAGGAAGAAAAGAAGGAAGGAAATGAGAGGAAAATAAAATTAGGGAGGGAAGATCTGGGAATATCACTGAGGCTGAGTATGGGTCAGTTGTAAATGAGGGGGACATTACGCTACGTAAAGGCACTGAGCCCTTGCCAGTGTAGGTGGTGGGGGCAGGGGAGACTGGAGAAATACATTGCTTAGTTCACAGACTTGCCTAAGAAAAACACATACACATATGTATATAAAATGTCTACATAGATATGAATATAAATTTATATACATATAAATGTATACACACGAGTACAAATCAATAACTAACAATACAATATAGTACAAGTAATAAGCCCAATTCTAGTGTTGTTAAAATGGCGTCAAAGAATATGCATTCAAGTCTCTACTCAGTTCTTCCAGAGATTATTGTATGATTATAAATTTAAGTCTGGAAATGGCCTTTGACATCAACTGATACTGTTCAGTTGTTTTTCAGTCATGTCTGACTCCACATGACACCATTTCTTGTCAGAGATATTGGAGTGGTTTGCCATTTCTTCCTCTAACTCATTTTACAGATGTGAAACAGAAGCAAACAGGGTTAAGTGACTTGTGTAGGTTAGCACTGCTAGTAAGTGACTAAGAAAGGCTAAATTTGAACACAGCAGGATAATTTTTCCTGACACCAAGGGCAGGGCTCTAACCACTGTGTAATCTAGGAACCCATAACGTCTAATACCATTCTCTTGTTTTTTATGTAAGAAAACTAAGACTCACAAAGGGAAAACTTAAAATTATATATGTAATAAGTGTCAAAGCTGGGATCTGAATCCAGCTCTCCCGATGTTAATGCCAAAACTCTGCTTAATAGTCTACTTTGCTCCCTATTCCCTGACCTAGGCCTTGAAGGGTGAGTAGAATCAGAACAATAAGAACCTGATTATATTCTTAATATGTTGCCTTTCCTGAAGGCAAACAAGAATATATAGTTCAATCAGGAAAGACTTCTTAGTAGCTAAAATGGGTATCACAGTTGCCATGCACTAAATTTGAATACCTAGGAGAGTTATCACTTCCTTATTTGGAGCCATTTTTAACATAATTCTAAGAATCTTGGTTGCCAGATTTCTCAGTGTTAGTAGATTAAAAACAGCAAATTAGCAAGGGAGAGAAGGGTTACCACAAACACCCAAAGAAAAACAGTAACTGACAAACTAAGAGGTGAGGCATGAGGTAGAAGCACTATACAAACAAGGCAGACACAAAACCTCAAAAAGCATGGTTTCCTGGAGTCATTGAGTACAGAAACAAATTGTCCTATATCACCAAATAGTACCTGCAGGCACTGCCATGTTATAACATAACACAATTGATGTTCATGGTGGTGCCTTTCAATCAACATGAAAACTGTAACGTGTGTAAGATAGGATAGAAAGCCATCTACCCTAAATGTAAATATTTTAAAAATAGTTCAGATGCCTAAACGATGTTTTAACTAGCTGGAAAATGTACATTTGTGGGATACTTCATTACCCAACAATGCAGATAAATGCAGCATTGCTGTATTTGGAAACATGAAACATATTAATTGACTGAAAGGTTTTTGTTTTTCTAGTTTTCATCTATACTCTGGACTTTTGTAGATAAAATCTATGTACTGTATCCCATACCACACAGGGAAAGGGATTTGGGCACATAAAGCTGGAACACTGAATACACATGTACTTAAAATGTTTTCTAGTATTAGATCTTAGTGGAGAAAAAAAGATTAAGTCATGCACATACCATGACTTCCTGGGACTTATCACTAAGGAATATGAAGATTACTATTCCACAACAATAGATACTGACTTAGTAAGGAATGGGTTACACCCAATTTATATTTAAAGGTTTGACCTTTCCCATCAAATGGTAGTTACACAAAAAGGCATGACATATAATGAATAAAACCATTTATCCAAACATATAGCAAGCAAAAACCGGAGAAGTTATAAAGATTAGAATAAAAAGACAGTATACAAAGTGAATAGGCTCACCCACTGGAACTAAGGAAAGAGAGAGAGAGAGAGAGAGAGAGAGAGAGAGAGAGAGAGAGAGAGAGAGAGAGAGAGAGAGAGAGAGAGAGAGAGAGAGGAGAGAGAGAGAGAATAGAGAAGCATAAGGAAGAGTGGACGGTGGAGACAGGAACTGTATCACACAACTATCACTAACAGGCAGCATCTCTCCTCTTGTTCATGAGAGGAGCAACAAAGATCTCTACAATGCTTCAGCAGCAATACCTTCCAGGCAAATCAGACTCAAAGAGCTAGATGCTTTACTTCTCCGGGCAACTGAAGCATTGAGACTGAGAGCAAAGTGACCATAAACAGCAGTTTGTGGGTACTCATCTAATACCTTGATGTAAGTAAAGAGGAGTGGAGAACAGAGACTTGAGGGACAGCTCTGGGAAGACCAATAGACAGCCAGACTACTCTCTACCTTGTCAAGAGAAGAGTGGAGGGGAACTGGTCCAAGAGAGCTTCTTCCAGACATATAACTCTCTTGAACAAACAGTACTTGAGTGAAAATGATGAGATAGAGTATTCAATTAGGAGTGCTCCCATGAAGCTGGAAAGAGGTGGTAGTCATTCTTGGAGGGATGATTGCCCAGAATCTTTCCCTCTTGATTTAATCTACTTTTGTTTCCCTTGCTTTTCATTTTTTAAGTAAATGTTCTTTTCCTTTATTATTATGTTACATGATTTACTCTGACTTGTTTGGGACAGATATTCTTTGGGAAATTAGGGAGACAAAACTGGACCCTAAGAAACAATTAAAGAATGGCTAAATAAGTAAGTTCTGATATGAGGATGTGATGAAATACTTTTCTGCTGTAAAAAATAAGCAAATTAAATATATAGATGACATATGGACTTATATAATGCACAGTGAAGTAGACTAAACCAGAAGAACACTATAATATCAATATTATAAAAATGAATTATTTTAAGGATTTTTATAAAGAATGAAAAAAGCAAAACAATTAGAACAATCTATACAATACCTACACTGTAAAATGAACTTCAAATGTTTTAAGAACTATAATCAACACAATATATTCAAAATTCCAGAGGAACAAAACATGTTCTTCATGACTGAAACGTATTGTCATTTGTCCTTAGTTTCTGAAGAGGATCAAAGATATTAAAAGAATTGTATTTAAGTGAGGTAGAATTGTACAAAGTTATAAACCTCACTCTCTCTTCAAAGTCATACATGTCCTGGGGTAAGGCAAGAGTGACTGTTGATGTCCTGGCTGGGATGTAGTGGATGACTTTGGCATCTTTAATATCTGATCAAGTTCTAAGTGTTCCATAGCACCCATTTCAACTGTCTTCATGGCCATTGGAATTCTTGATTCAGTTTAGATGGGGCCAATAGGATTACATATGAAAATTCTTCTCATCTGCCCATTTCTAGAGAAGTTTTCACATGGTTAGGGTATACATCCTCCCAACTCAACAATGGCTTTGAGGCTTGTAAGTTATCCTCAGTTTGGTTAACTCCTTCTGCTAAGATAGTTTTATCCAATTGTGGTCACTGTGCAAACCACAGCTTCTTGAAACCACAGGTGAAATTTGTATAAAAGATGGACACCAAATGTAGATGGGTAGCTCTGAAAAGCAAATCAGCAAGCCCTTGCTCTAGAGGAGCTAGTCCTCCTTCTTGTGCATCTAGGTGACACCATAATGCACAGAACACTAGACTTTACACCAGAGGTGCTAGTCATCCCTATATATCCCATATGCTCCACATAGATATAACAGATTTAGAAAATAATGATTTATACATGGGAATATGCACATGTGTATACATGCACATATGTATTTGTGGATGAATGAATGCCTAGGTATGTAACATGTATGTTCATATATCCTCTGTGTGCATACGTGTGTATACAGATCTATTTATGATATTTTTTGCTTAGCTGCATATTTGTTATAAAACATTTGTTTTTCTTTTTACTTTTTTTAATGGAGTAAGAATGAGAGGGGAAAAAGTAGACTTCTATTTTTTTTTT
>NC_058132.1:296002022-296025231 GCF_016433145.1 Gracilinanus agilis
TTACCTTTTCAGGTTTCTCTCGATTTTTGTGGTTGGATATCAAACTTTCCATTTAGCCCTGGTCTTTTCTGTGCAAATACCTGGAATTCTTCAATTTTGTTGAATGCCCATACTTTCCCCTGGAAATATATAGTCAATTTTGATGGGTAGTTGATCCATGGTTGCAGGACCAGCTCTCTTGCCTTTCTGAATATCGTATTCCAAGCCTTGCGATCTTTTAGCATGGAGGCTGCCAAATCCTGTGTGATCCTGATTGGTGCTCCTTGATATTTGAATTGTTTCTTTCTGGCTTCTTGTAAGATTCTTTCCTTTGCTTGGAAACTCTTGAATTTTGCAATGATATTTCTGGGTGTTGTCCTTTCTTGATCTAATGTCGCAGGTATTCTATGAATCCTTTCAATGTCTATATTGCCCTCTTGTTGTAGGACTTCAGGGCAATTTTGCTGAATTATTTCTGTTAGTATGGAGTCCAGGTTTCTATTAATTTCTGGTTTTTCTGGAAGACCAATTATTCTCAAATTGTCTCTTCTAGACCGGTTTTCTTGGTCTGTCACTCTCTCATTGAGATATTTCATGTTTCCTTCTATTTTTTCAGTCTTTTGACTTTGTTTTATTTGTTCTTGTTGTCTTGAGAGATCATTAGCTTCTAGCTGCTCAATTCTAGCCTTTAGGGACTGGTTTTCAGCTATGATCTTTCGGTTTTCGGCTGTGATCTTTTGGTTTTTGGCCATAATCTTTTGGTTTTCGACCATAATCTTCTGGTTTTTGGCTATAAGCTTCTGGTATTCCTTTTCAATCTGGTCATTTCTGGTGTTCAATTTGCTTATCAGTTCATTTGGTTTCTGAGCCTCACTTTCCAGTTGCAAGATTGTACCTTTTAAACTGTTATTTTCTTGCCAGATCTCTTCCATTTTCCTCAAAATCTCAGTTTTGAACTCTTCCATAGCTTGTGAGGAGTTTTCCTTATTTGAGGAGGGCCCAGATGCTTGTTTGTTCTCCTCCTCTGTTTGCTCGGTTGTCTGGATTTTCTCTGTGTAAAAGTTGTCGAGTGTTAAAGACTTCTTTTTCTTGTTGTTAATCTTTCTCTTCTGAACTTCCTGAGACTGGGTAGCCATCTTTAGCCCAGCAGCTTCTCAGGTTTATCCTTGCGCTCAGGGTCTGTCCGTGGTCAAGCCCCCTGGTGGATCCCCTTGCTTAATCCCCTGCCGGAGGTTTTTTTACAAGTCTCAGGGCGCTGCTTCCACAGTTGTACACCCGTCTGCCTCCACCCACGCCTCCTCGGAGCCTGAGCTCTGAGCCCGCCTGAGCTCTGCTCCCGCACTCTGTGCCCTAAGCCCGCACTCAGATTTCGGGTGCGTTCTTTGGCTTTTCGGGGTCCCAAATCTTGCTGCTCTCAGGAACAGGCCCTGGAGCTACCAATGACTCGATGGGTGCCCCAAACTTGCTCTATTTCTTTTTAGCTGGCCTCAGTGCTGCAGGTGTTGTGTGTGGAGGGGGTGGGGGTGTGGTGGTTGCTCAGCCCGCGATTTAGTGAGAGCTGTTTCACCCCTTTATAGCATGGAAATGCCTCGATTCCACATACCTTCCACGCTGTGCCCTGTTGTGGGGTTCCTCCGTTCGTCTGGACTTGTTTTTATGTCCCCTTGAGGAGTTTTGTGTGTTTTGGTCAAGAGAGGTTAAGAGCTGCTTCTTACTCTGCCGCCATCTTAACCCGAAACCCCTCTTCAATATTTCTTACTTGGTTCTTGAACTCCTTTTTGAGTTCCTTGAGAGCTTGTGAGTAATTTTCATTTTTCTTTGGAACTTTGGATATGTTTGCTTGCTTTTCACTCTCTGCTGTTGCTTCTGTATTTCACTTTTTTCCCATAGAAATTATCCAGGGTCAAGAGCTATTTTGCTCTTGCTTATTCCTTTTGCCACTAATGGATTGGGGTTCTGTATATTGGTAGTCAATGCTTTCTTAGTTTCTATCTTGCAGGGCTTTGCCCTGGTGGTATCTTCCCTTCCCAGTCAGAAGCCTGAGTGAGTGAGGGTCAGGTAGATCTCTGATGTTTTTGTGTAGCACGTGCTTTAAAGTGTTTTGCTCTGAGGCTATCTTTCTTGCCCCTTCTGCCTAGACTGTGGCCCGCTGTGTTTCTGCCCAAGCTCCCTGCTCTTCAGTCTCCAGTCTTGCTGCCAAGGTCTTGCACTACCCTTAGGGATGTCTGTGGTGCTTTCTGACAGCCCCCAAGAATTTAGGAATTGCTTCAGCCCTTGCTCTAACTCTGGTTCAGAAGGTGGTGTGTGGGAGGGGTGATCAGCTTGCACATTGATTAGTGCAGTTTTACCCCTCTGTAGCATGGGAATCTCTACTTACTACTTATCTTTAATGATGCATCCATTAGGAGAGCCCGTTTATTCATCTGATTTTGATTTCTGTCATTTTGAAACTCTTTGTAATGATCAGTTGGAAGGAGATTCAGAAGGTTCCTGCTACTCGGCCCCTATCTTGGTTCTGCCCCACCCCTTGCCAGGATTCCTAAACAAGATGTCAATGACATAAATTATTTTGTTCATGCTGGTGGCTTCTATCTGATTTTGAAAAAAGACTTGCATCTTCTCTGATTTTGGCCATCCAACTGAACATTTTCTCCAATCAGGTCCATCATCCTCCCATCTTTGCCTACATTGTCATCTCATCATTAATCACTGCAATACTCTGTGTTTTCTGAGGTCAGTTAAGATTGAGGTGTCATATTACATTGCTATTTAAATGTCACTTCAAGGCTTACAATGTGTTTTACATAAATTATCTAATTTGACCCTCATAGCAATTTTATAAAGTAGCTATTACATTTAGTGACACCCCTATCTTACAAATATATCTCAGAGAAGGTAAATGAATTACATGAAGTTTGCAAGTGCCAAAGGTGATATTTGGCTCTTTCCAAAATCCAGAATCTTTTCACTGAAATATTAAGTACTCCGCTATGTTCACAGAGCAGGCAGGAGCCTGAAGGTAGAATCAGGTATTCTCTCATGGGCATCTCAGAGATCTGTAAAACCAAGGTAGATCTCCAATGGTGTCAGGTATGATTTTGGTAAATACAGTGCAGAGGCAGAACAGTGTACTCTACAGCCCTTGATGATCCAGGCAACCAATTTTTCATTCCAAATCCAGCATCAGAAACAGTACAATCAGGAAGAAATTTGCAGATTGTATTATTTGGAAAAGAGAAGAAAGAAACAAGGATTTATTAAGCACCTCCTATTTATGTGCCAGGAATTGTGCCACACTCTTTACAAATATCTCTAGGGAGTGTATACAATGGAAAGAGTCTTGAATTTGGAGTTGACAAAAAACAAGAACACTTGTTTTCAAATATAGATTCTATTACTTACTTTCTATTTGACACTGGGTGAGTCACTAACCTCTCTCCATTTCAGTTCCTCCATTGTTGGATTAAAGGACATCTGAGTTCTTTTCCAGCTCTAAGTTGGTGATTTATGGTCCTAAACTATGTTTTTCAATAAAGTAAAAAATAATGAACATTCAACTTAAAAATAATCTAAAGCAACCTTTTCTTTGATTGGAATCTACATTTATGATATCACACAACACTCATAACTCAATACAAATATGAGGCTAAACCCCATAGAGGTTCTATTCAGTACCTGTTTTCAAAGTCATGATCAATTTTGCAGTATCCCATGTGACACAAGGTAGCCTCCTGATATTATAAAGGTGTACTTTGTTCAGTACTGTTCTTTGCTTTTAAACTTCATTCTATCATCCCCTCCTCTAAACATCAAGCCCTGGTAAAAATCATGGAATTAATTCTCTGGCAATCCAAACACTGCATATGCAAGTTGAATAACTTTGCAAAACAGTTACATGATAGTAGTAGTTTACCCTCCAGTTACTTATGGCAGTATTGCTATTAACAGCTGGCTCACCTTGAATCCTCTTAAATAGTTCCACCTTTTTGGTGCAATGGAGGCAGAGGGAAATTGGAATGAGAACATTTGGATTCAAATTTCACTTTTGCCACTCATTACCTGTGTGTTATAAGTGACTTAACTTCTCTATTTGCTCAATTTCCTCACCTCCTAGCTCTAAATTTATGATCCTTTTTATTCTGAAAACAAAGCCATATTCAAACAGCTGCAGTGTTCACCAAGACAAGACTTCACATTTCAAGCTGATGTGTCTGGAATTTTAAAACTGTATTTTGTTCAAAGGCAATAAGCTGTTGTATATGCATTTTTAAGGCAATGGTCAAGTAATCAGTAAGAGACTTGCATAGGTTTATGTTTTAATTGAAGAAATCCAGTTCAACTTAACATTTATATAAAGCATGCTGTTAGGCACTTGGAATAAACAAAGATAAAAATGTCCCCATCTTCAAGGAGTTTATGTTCTACTCAGAAGATACAACATGTACACAGAAAACAAATGTGCATAGAGAATAAGTCAGGTGCACAGACACATTCCAGGAGAATATTCCTAGTGATCCTCCCCATTAAGGGAAAGGTAAGCACCAATGAGAATGCTCGAATCATGATGCACATGACTACATGACCTGCAATATGAGATTATTTGAGAAGCCAGGAAGACTTTATGAAAGAGAATAACATGTAAATTGAGCCTTGAAGGGAAAGAAGGAGCAAATGAGAAGAGAATGCATTTTAGACATGGAAAAGAAAATAAGCAAAGAAAGAAATTTAAAATAAATATATGAAGGCTAGCATTTATAGAAAACTTTATGATTTTCAAAGCCCTTTACAAATAGTATGTTATTTTATCCTCATAGTAACTCTGAAGGGTAGGTTTTATTACTATTTTCACTTTACAGAAGAGTACATTGAGATGGGGAAGGGTTAAATGACTTACCTAGGGTCATAGTAAGAGTCTGAAACTAGATTTAAACTGGTCTTTCTGACTCAAGGTTCAGAGCTCTATCCATTGAACCACCTTGTCTCTTCTCTACCTCACAGCCATCACACCCATTTGAAACCCTCTCAAGACCTTTCAGGTTGAATGGTTTTGCAGGTTATGGATCTTTCTTTACACTCAAGGGAGTCATAAGGGTTGAGGTACTATATCTCTTGATCTCACACAAAAAAGTAAAAGAGTCACTTTTCAGTAGAGTCACCATGAAAAAGACAAATGCTTCAATATCTCATTTCCTCAGGTTGGAAAGAATGTGGATGTCTTACAAACAGCATAAAAACAGATTCAGGCAAGACCATACTATGCTTAATGGGATTAGTGATAGACAGTTGTATCCACATATGTCACTATCGGGCAGCATGGAAAAAAATTTAATAAGTTTCCATTTTAATTTTCACTTGCCTGTTGTAGAAAGAAAAACTGACAAAGCAACAGACAAATTAAAATATCACCTCATCCTCTCTTCTCATGAACAGGGCTTGTCTGAGGCAGCAAGAGTATGCTGCTTGACACATTATGCCTTGGGCCCCAAACACATCATCTCATTAAACTCTTGTTGTTTGAAGACTATATTCTTGTAGTTATTACACTTGCCTCCAAGGATGAGGCTAAAGTATGTAGAATTTAATTCTCTCCCCTCTAATATTGTTATGGTTGTTATCGCCAGGATTCACAAGTCCCTACTCATACACACAGTGAAATAAACCAAAGTAATCATTGATCTCAGAGAGATATGAAGGGTTAATGAAGGGCAGCTAGATTTTACAATGAATAAAGTACTGGTCCTGAAGTCACAAAGACCTGAGTTCATATCTGGCCTCAGACAACTACTATCTGTGTGACTCTGGGCAGGTTTAACCTTGTTGGCCTCAGTTTCCTCATCTATAAAATGATCTGGAGAAAGAAAAGGCAAACCATTATGGTTTCTTTATGAAGAGATATCCAAATAAAGTTGGGAAGAGAT
This sequence comes from Gracilinanus agilis, assembly GCF_016433145.1. Classification (NCBI taxonomy): domain Eukaryota; kingdom Metazoa; phylum Chordata; class Mammalia; order Didelphimorphia; family Didelphidae; genus Gracilinanus; species Gracilinanus agilis. The sequence continues at coordinate 296,007,920 of NC_058132.1, forward strand.
AGATCCAACAGAAAATTACTAAACAAAAAGAAGTTGCTAGAAAGGCTTCCCAAGAGTCCCAAGCTATGTTGTCAATATGAACAAGTCTGATCTCACTCTGGCATTCAAGACCATTTGTAATTTGCCCCCATACACCTCAACTTATCACTACTTTTTTTAACATGGACCTATAATTTAGAGGTTAGACTTAGGGAGGTTAGATTTCAGAGGTCTTCTAATACAAACCCCTCATTCTACTCATTAGAAAACAAGACTCAAAAAGATGATGTGATACAGGTCATTACTATCCCCTGAGCACAATGTTCAGTCCTAACTACATCCCTTTGGACATGCAATACTTCACTCCTAAAACTTTTCAAATCCATTGCAGCCTTCCATGTACAGATCATCTCATCTCCTGCAAGAAGTTTTTCCCTTATACCTTGTTCCCCACATTGATTTCTCCTTTTTCATACAGCACTTTAGATTGAAACACACCATTTTGGCCCTTTGTTATATAATGTCCTCTACTTTTTTCTAATTGTTTTCTGTGAATAAATCCTGTTTCCCCAACATGACTATAATTAGCTGAAAATAAAGGATACAATCTTATATTCTCTTGTGTTCCCCATGAAAATACCTAGCACAATACTAGACACTCAATAAGTTCATTACATACATGCACAAAATATACTCATGTATCTCCCAGAAGCTTCTATAAAAAGCCCTCTTCCTCTCAGGTTTAGCATGTTCTGTGCAAGAGCATAATTTCTCTCTCTCTCTCTCTCTCTCTCTCTCTCTCTCTCTCTCTCTTCTCCTCCTCCTCTTTTTTCCTCTCTCCCTCTCTCTTTCTCTCCACCTAACTACCTATCTATCTATCTAACTTTTTTACAACATAAGTTCAAGAGAACCTAGAAACACCTCAAAGATTCGATATCTGTTCTACAAAGTCACATCCACTATATATTCATCAGGGAATCAGAAAACTAAGGACAAGATTTTCCTTTTCATTTTAATCCTCTTTCTCTTAGGCAATAATAGAAGATTTAACTGAAATTTTCCTTTTAGTCAAACATGACACTAGTAGAGCAAGAGGACTTGAGTAAGTGAAACCATCTGCTATCTTTGTCAGTGGCAGAATTTCCTCTAATGATGAAATCATGGAACTTTTAAAAAAATACTTTCAACAGGCATGATTTCTTCACAAAACAGTGTCATATAAGCAATTAATTTCATGAAAAGAGAGAAAATATAGAAACAATAGGTTGAAGAATTTGAGGATTTTTGGATCTCAATTCTTGGTAGTGATACTGAGGTCCTTTTGGAACAATGTCAATAATAATCCCCAAATTTTATTTGGCAAGAAAGCCTAAATTTCCTAAGGGGTACAGGAAACAAGAGAAGGTTTTTCTGAGTGTCAATGTGCTTCTAGGGGAAATCCCTAAACACATCAGAGAGTAGAGTTGATGGAGAAGAGAACTTATCATACTGGGCATCATCTTGCAAATCACAATATTCTATAAGTGCTTCGGGTTACTGATATAACTGAGAAAAATGATGCATTACAAAAAAACTATTTGTTCCATGAAACTGAAATCTTCACAATGTTTTTTTCTAACAGACATGAGATATCAGGAATACAAGTTAAATAAAAGAAAAATTTTCAAAAGTATCAATAGAATAAAGAAGTAAATTCAGCCATGTCATGATAGTCATATGATCTCCACAGCAGTCAATTGAACATCTAAGTGTTTTAGCTGAGAAAGGAACTTTGCAAAGGTAGTTTTCTAAGATATGAAACACATATCTGAAGAAATATCATCTATCATTATCAACTATATGGAAAGAGATTTTGGAGATCCTTCAAGAAGTCATGATTTAAAAACATTTTAATGAGTTTTCTCCTTACTTGTTAGATTTTCTTTTATTTGATTCCCCAGTCTAGATTAACCAAAGGGACAGTAAAAAAGGAAAATTTCATGACTTCCATCATGTAAGAATAAATTACTTTAGAAATGTTTTCAGAAATCAGGGCATATCTTTTGGCCTAGATGAACTAGAAGTTTGGGTAGAGACTTTCAATTTGGGTTCTAAACAATATTATTTCTTTCTCCACATTTCTCTTTGTTCCTTTTCCATTCATGAAAGTTTATCTCCTCAGCAATTCTGACACTTGCTAAATGGGCTGACCTCTTTGCTGCTATTTTTCTATGTCTTAAAAATTAGTTTGGTTGTTTGTGTGATCCATTAGAAAGCAAGAATTATTAACTAGGGACCTGGGGACTGACTGAGGCCAAATAAACTTTTCAGTCTAAGTCTCACATCAACATCATCATCCACAAATGGTATTTATTCAACCAGGCTCTCTCAGTGCCTAATTGTAGAGATATTTTGGGGAAGTTCACTAAATGGTCGATCTGAAGGCAATACCTTATTGGGATTTAATTATAATATTTTCTCAAAGTTAACATATTACATCTCCACTTTGTAAAGTAATTACTTATTTTTATTCAACTAATCAAAATCTTTCCTAATGTCAAACCCTTTTTCAGATACTACCACTTCCATGAAACCTTCCCTAATCCTCAACTATTTTCTTGGATCACTCAGAGTACTAAGTTCCTCTCTCATAAACTCATACCATTCTAATTATATTGGACTTATTTTGTGTAACCTATGTCTTAGCAGTTCTCAAAATCCATGAAGGTACACTTTGTGATGATGTCTCATTCCTGTGGCTTGTTTCTATATAGATAATCCAGTGGTCTTTTGTCTAGAACTACAGAGTGCATTGTCACCAATTCCCATGTCAATCAGGTGATTTGCAGTGCTCAAAAATTAAACAAATTTATTTATAAGTCAAAGAACACACATAGGGTCCATGTCAAAGTTCATTGAAAATAGAAGTTACAACAACTTAGAGGTATGTATGTAGAACACCAGTATTGATAGTATTACCTAGCCAAGAGGGCCATGAGTAGATACCCCCATTCATGTCATAATTCTCTTCCATGGTTCCTTTGTTCATATGTTCAGCATTGTTCTTCCTCATATATCTTCTCCTTCTCTGTTGTGAGGAGTTGTTTGTTTGTTGTGTCAAGGTTGTTGTGAAGATCAAATGAGATAATAACAGCAAAAGTACATAGCAAGGTGCCTGGCACATAATCGGTATTATATAAATGTTTATTCCCTTCACTTTCTCTTCTTCCTGGACTGCCATTCATTTTAATCAGCAGCACATTGCTTTGAATATAGTAGGCACTCAATATTTAGTTTAACTCATTTATATCACTGGGGCACTAATGGATAAATTATCTCACTGTATTAAAGCTGCAAACTCCCAAAGCAACCAACTAAGAGTGAAAAGTTTAACCAGTTGCGTACTTATTTGCTTTTTATTCAATATTTCAACAATACCTGATTTCATTGGTGTGGGTATTCCCTCAACACATGAAAATTACAATTTCTCTTTGGTAGTAGAGTGTTTGCAAGAGTTGCTATACAGCTGAAAAATTCATCACTTAACAATCAACTTTGTGGGAACCTTTCTGAATTTATCCTTGGATGGCAGGAATATTGTCCATCACTGGTTAGCCACTCAAGGCCTTTCCAACTTGATATGGACTAATAAATCTAGTTTTTGTGCTATTATGGTCATTGAGGCCCTGGGGTGACCTTTCTGACCCAATAAGGCATCCATCCAAGAAATACTTTAGTGGAGACTTTGGTCACACCATTGCTATACAACCAATATGATATTCTGTTCAATGAGTTGACTTGTTATTATGAAATTTTAGCTTAATTGGCACTAGATTGCCCTGAAAGAGTTTATAAATCTTCCAAATATTCCTTATTATGTCTCTCTGGCAGACAAATCCTAGGGAACCACATAACTGCTGAGTCAAAAATCTTTAGCACACAAACAGCTCCAGCCACCAAAAGCTTCATTTGGTCCTGAGAGAAATTTTTTTTTTTACTGATATGTGGATAGGCAACAAAAAAAGAGTTTTTCAGAATGACTGAGTTCAAACCTTCATGGGAAAATAACAATAATAATGGTAGCTGGTAATTACAGGACATTTTATAGTTTACCTTCATAGGCATGATTTCTGAAATGTTTTCAAGTGGTCACTGTGGGGTAGCAGATAGAATGATGAACTTGAAGAAAGGCAGGGGAAAGACCTAAACTTAAATTCTATAATATGACCTTTAGCAAGACATTTAACTTCTTTCAATCTTAGTTTACTTACCCATAAAATTAAGATATCAATACTACCCACAGAGATTTTATGTATCTCAAATGAGAAAAATTGCATTTAAAGAGTTTTGTCATCCTTAAAGCACTAGATCATAGTTGGTTATCCTTATAGATATTTATAGAGAATGTTTATTACATCTATTCACATCAAATTTATCTATAGAAAATTTATATTGTCAATATATTTATAATTTAATAATGTCATTAAGGATGAGAATTGAGAATACTGTTCAATTTGGCAAAAAACAGCTAAATAGTAACTTATTATAGAGAGCAGTTTCAGTTGAATTGGAAGTTGGAGGTTAGACTATAGAGAGGAGAGAAAAAGAAAGTGGAGACCCTCATTGCAGATTATACAAATATACCCATTGTAGGCTTCTCAAGGAAGAAATAAATAACTGAGCCTTATGCCATAAATTATGAAATATATCTATTTAGATAAAATATCTTACTTATAGCTATTTTATAGCTGTCAGTGGGGCTATGGACTTCCTATTTGATCTGGCTAATTTAAATTCTGCAGTGGTGTAAAATAAGGTGCTTCTTGAGCCAAAAAGTAGGGACAGTTGAAAGTTTCCTTCTTAAGGAACAAAATTTGGGGTTGGTTGCAAATAACTAGGGTCCTAATAAGCTAAGCCAAAGGACAAAAGGCAGAGTTCAAATCATAAATATGAACCAAAATCAACATGAACAGGATTCAAGAGGCAGGCAAAGAAGCATGGCCTAGACTAAAGTAAATACTTCTTGAATCAATTCCAGAATAACTTAGCAAGGCAGACAGGGTTATTGTTATCATTATATATATTTTTCAATGAATAAGTATGTATGTTCCCTCTAACTCACCAGCTATCATGCCAACATCTGCTGGAAAAAGATAAAGAAAAAAATTACTATAGCAAAGTTGCATTGGCAGACAAAATAGATAATTGGACTAGTTATATCCAAAAATGTATGCTTCATTCCACATTTTAAGTCCAATTCCCCTTTGTCAGGAGATGCGTATTTTTTATCATTGGTATGAGTATCATCATTTTATATGTGGAGAAACTCATCTCTGAATCAATCAACCAAAGGACATTTACTAAGTATCAACCATTTGCCAAGAGGTAAAGATACAAATACAAAAGTGAAATTATCCTTGCCCTCAATTATCCTACATCCTGGATACATATGAAATACCTGTAGTGATTTAAGAGGGGAGAAGTGACACTGAAAGTTGAGAGAATCAGGAAATAACTCTTGTAAGAGATGAAAGTAACTGAGCCTTGAAAGGAGTTCTGGGTTCTACCAGCAGCTATAACTGCATTGCTCTCCTTTTTTTTTTTTTTTTTTTTTTTTTTTTGGTAGCTAAATTCCTTGAGAAGTCCCTGATACATAGTCTTGACAATCTATGAAGGTTGTCTCCACTCTTCTTTCCCCTTACTATCTTAACTCTCTGCACTCTACTTCTAATCTGTGCAGTTTAGAATGGCTCTGAAGTCCTGGGAGACAGACAGAGAGAGAGAGAGAGAGAGAGAGAGAGACAATGTGAAAGAGAGAGAGAGAGAGAGACAATGTGAAAGAGAGAGAGAGAATGTGAAAGAGAGTAAGAGAGTGAGAGTGTGAGTTATGGCAGGCCTTCTTCCCCCAGAACGCCTTTCCCCCAAGAATCCAAGGATGGAGGAGCACTTCCAGAGAGCCTAATTTCCCTAGCTTTCCCTAACCTTTCTTTACTACCTAAATAAAACCCAGTTAAGTACCCCCAGAGACTAGCCTAACTTTTTCTACCTCAAGATCCTAAGCTACCCTCTGAAGGGCTTGGGTCAATTTCCCACTGGGGCTGGGGCTAACCTGGCTTCCTTCATTCCCTTCCTCTGGCTTCCCTACCTTCTAATTCCCTTCCTTCCTCCCTTCTTGCAACCCAAAAAATCTCATTATTCAATTGAAACTGCTCTCTCAAAATTACCATTGATCTCTGACCTGGTAAAACTAATAGTTTCTTCTCAATCTTCATTCCTTGTCACCACTCTGCAGCCTTTGATTATCAATCATCTTCTTCACCTTGATTTTCTCCCTAGCTTTCTTCAACACTACTCTCTCCTAGTTCTCCTCCTATATGTCTATTCTTCCATTTCTTTTTTTAAACCCTTATCTTCCACTTTAGAATCAATGCTGCATATTGGTTCCAAGGCAGAAGAGCAGTAAGGACTAGGCAATTGGGGTTAAGTGACTTGCCCAGGGTCACACAGCTCTTCCATCTCTTTTAATAGATCTTTCGATCTCAGAGCTCTTTCCTGGACTCCCTCTATCATTCTCCTCTCCATTCATGCTATTTCACTTGATGATCTCCAATTTGTTTCTAAAGCCTGTTGGTTTTACCTTCATAAGGCTTTTTTTTTGTCTTCTGACAGATACTGTCACCACCATTGTTCAGACCCTTTTTACCTCATGCCTGGAGCATTTCAATAGCCTACTTGTTAGTTGATCTGCCATAGGTCTCACTCCACTCCAGGCCATTGTCTATTCTGCTGAGTGCTAAAACAAAATTGTGATCATATTATTTTCCTAATCAATAAATTCCAGCGACTTCCTATCAACTCCAAGATCAAATATAAAATCTTCTGTTTAAAACTCTTCATAAACTGCATGCTTCCCTACCTTTCAAGTTTTTTTATACCTTTTGTCTACTCTCATTCCCTTCCATGATCTGTATCCAGTGTCACTTGTTTCCTTGCTGTTCCTCAAACAAGATACTCTTTCTTGACTTCAGGCATTTTCACTAGCTGACTTCAGTGCCTAAAATTCTTTCCCTCCTTATCTCAGCCTCTTGGCTGCTCTCAAGTCCCAGCTAAAATCCCATCTTCAACAGGGCCTCTCTTAATTCTAGGGTATCGCCTCTGTTAATTATTTCTAGTTTATCCTCTCTATATCTTATACATGCTTTGTCAGGCCCTCCTGCATCCAGAAGGATTCTGGGCAGCCAAGGATGGGAGAGGGAATATAACAGATGATTTTCCCTCCTGTCCCACTTCCCAGGGAATAGTATATACAGGAAAATAGCAAGTAGGGAATTTTGACTGTAACATAGAATTTGTGAGGGGGATTAATGTGAAATCAACCTGGAAAAATAAAGAAAATAGGAAGCTATCAAAATTTCTGTGATGTTGGAGAGGTCTCCAGCTTGTATTCGATCCAAGAAGATATAAATAGAAGCCATGGGTGGAAGTTACAAACGGGAAACTTTTGCCTTTATTAATTAATCAATAAATATTTTATTAAGCATATTCTAAGTGTCATGTACTAAGCTAAGTGCCGGATATAAGAAAAAGAAATATCAATTGTGTTAAATAATTTTCCTAAAAATTATAAGTGCAAGATCTAGGTCCAACATTCAGATATACTGACTAAAATTTCTTTGGTCTTTCTATTACAGCACAATTTTCTCACACAGGTCCTCTCTCATTCACTGATCTTGTATCCTGTGTTAACCACCTCTCATACTGATTCCATTGTTAGCCGCCTAAAACCCAGATAATTGAACAAAGCAGCAAAGGAGACCACAAACAATTCACAGGGCAGATAATCAAGAGCTGACTATGAAATTATAACAAAGGGGCAAAAGATAATGCACAAAATGAAAATAAATAGCTCTCTGGTGCAAGCTTGAATGTGCTTCCTTTGAGTTTATAGTGTACATGATTATCTATGTCAGCTGGGATATTCAGATAAATGTGATATATTAAAAAGCAGGCTCATCCTATAGAAATAGATCAATAAAACAAAGAATCCTAAAATGACAACATCATGATGATTTTATTCCGATTTGCTTAATCTCTTTCTTTCTATTCCATTTATCAAAGTAGTCCCTATGTACTGGGCAAAAGTGCTATTACCCAATTAGGAAGAGGAGGAGAAGTAAGGCTGATCTTTTCATACAGACAGATTAGATCTATGGTGGGATTTCAGGGGTATCAGGAGGGCCCCAAGACCCCATGTCATCCTCCCACACCAGTACTAGTTACTGCCAGGATTCATCCTTTATCCTTTTTACAAATGAATATAACCTCTTGAGGGAAGTGATCTTTCATTAACATCTTTAAAAAGGGGAAAAGAAATCTTGCAGTAAGAAATTATGACATGATAGAGGTGTTAGGCCAGTGATGGTGAACCTTTTAGAGATGGAGTGCCAGGCCCGACCCACCATATCAAGTGTCATGCCTACCCCACTCCCAAATGCTTGAGTATGCCTTACCTCCTTACTCCTAACAGGGGAAGGAGAAAGCACTCCCATTGGGCTTTTGGATGGAGGGGCAGGTGAAGTAAAATAATGTCATCAGGCATGGTGGAGATGGGGAGGGAAGCAAACTCCACCAGTCTACAAACTTGAGGAGGGTGGGGAGGGAGGGTGCTGAGTGCACACAGAGAGAGCTCTGCATGCCATCTTTGGCACCTGTGCCATAGGTTTTCCATGACTGTGGCTGGGACTGAGTACAAACTATTAAGGAAATTATAAAGCACAGAATGAAGAGATTTGAGAAACTAAAGAGATGATTCTCCAAATTCATAATGTTTCTGAGGGTGAGCCCCACAGAAAGACTACCTAAGATAGGTTATAAATTTGGCTCTTGTTCCTTTAGGAAAATTTGCTGAAAAGACTGATTCATTTAACCAAAAAATAACATAGACTACAGATTTTTATACTGAATTGTTTACAATGATTTTGACTAATTTGACCAATTGCCTAAGGTCACATATAGTCTGACTAAATTTGCATGAGACTTGGAGATTAACACCTTTCCTTTCTCTTTGTGTCAACCTTCTGTATAGTATGGAACCTAAAATTTTGAAGGCAAGGGAAGGGTTTAGGTGACTTTCTCTACCTACCCACAGCCATTGTCTTCCCCTAGATCAGTGAAGGTGAACCTTTTAGAGCCCATGAGCTGTGCCTCACCCTCTAGACCTTGTGATATGCCCCCCACACTGAGTGCCAAGCACACCCTGCCCCTTTTTACCCCACACAGGGGAAGGAGAAAGTGCTCCCACTGGGCTGATGGGTGGAAGGGCAGGTAATGTGAAAAAGTGTCATCAGGCTTGGTGGAGAGGGGAAAGGGAGAAGTTCTGCCTGAGTCCCTCTGCCTTTCTAATAATGAAGTTGGAGGTGGGGGGATAAGAGTGGAAAGGTGGCACATGTGCCCCCAGAGAGCTTTCTGTGTAACCAACTTTGGCACCCATGCCATAGGTTCGCCATCACTGCCCTAGATAATTTAGGAAGGTATACAGAATTAGTTAACTTTTGCTCCAGTCAGAGCCATAATTGAGAATTCAGATGTGAGGGCCAATTCTATTAAAAGAGGAATGAGAAAAGGATGTTGAACTACTCAGAAACCTGTAAATACAGTCATTAATATTGATCTCTATCTTATATAGATTGGGATATCTACCATGGGGCATACCATGTTGGGTACTCCCATACTACTAAAAACACTGAGTGGAAAAAGGCAGGCTCAGGGAGAGAGGCATAATAGGAATGAGAAACTCAGCAGGTCATTGCCTCGGGGCAAAGCTTCAGATTACCCACTGTGGTTGTAATTCGGCTTATTATCATCTTCTGATTGCAAAAGGTTGTGAATGAATTTAAAAATATGAAAAGTACTTTAATTTGTATGGAGGTGGCTTGACTCTGAGGGGCTCTAGACTATGAAAAATCCTGATGTTTGAGTACACTCAAGTGAGGTAAGAGGTAGTCCCTAATACTAGATGTAGACAGTATGTGAAATATAGAATGTTTTTTTTTAAAAAAAAAAAACCCTTTTCTTCCATTTTGGAATCAACACTGTACATTGGTTTCAAGGCAGAATAGTGGTAAGGTCTAGGCAATAGGGGTTAAGTGACTTGCCCAGGGTCATACAGGTAGAAAGTATCTGAAACCAGATTTGAACCCAGGACCTCCCATCTCTAGGCCTGGTTCTCAATCCACTGAGTCACATAGCTGCCCCTTGAATAGAGAGTTCTCAAGGATAAAACTGAAATGGACTTCTGACTTCATTTTTTGGTCATCTTGGAGAAACATCTCCAGGGGAGACCTTCAGGAATCTATATATATTGTTTGGTCATTAAGTCATGTTCAACTCTTTTCCCCTCATTTCAAGTTCTCTTGGCAAAGATACTGGAGTGTTTTGCCATTTCTTTCTCCAGGTAATTTTACAGATAAGAAACTCAGGGAAAAGGGTTAAGAGATTTGCCCCAGGTCACACCCCCAGTAAATAGTTTGAGGCCAGACTCAAAAAGATGAGTCTTACTGATTCAGGCCCTATACTCTACCCACTGAACCACCTAGCAACCTCTCAGTGATCTATGGTTGGTCCTCAATATTTTTATCAGTAATTTGGATGAAGTTATAAAGAGTATGTATAAAATTTGCAGATAGCACAGTAATAAAAAAGAATAGCTCTCAGTCTACATCTCCATCTCTTTACTTCATTCAAGTCCTCCTAAAACTCAACTTTCTATGAAAAGCCTTTCCTTATCCCACTTAATGACATGCGCACCCCTCTGTTCTTTATCTTCAATTTATCCCTTATACATCTTACTTGTACATATGTGTTTGCATTACATCTGTCCCATTAAACTTTGAGCTCCTGGGGAGCTCTGATGGTCCTATGTCTTTTTTATCTCTATACTAGGTTAATATATATTGCTTAACTGGATATTAGGACCCAAAAATATTGTGACAGACTAGAAAACTTAATTAAACACAGTAAAACTAAATGTAATAGGGATAAATATAAATACTTACATTTGACTTCATGAAATAGCTTCACAAGAACAAGAAGGGGGAGGAAGAGTTTGATATTAATTTAATAGAAAAAATCTCTGGGTTTTCATAGCCTATATGTTCAGTGAATCAATAGTGTGATAAAATGACCAGAAAAGCTAACATGATCTTGAGCTGCATTAAAGAAGTCAGAGGTTCCAAGAATAAGAAGTTTAAAGTCCCACTGGATTCTGAAATAGTCAGTTCACATTTGAAGTGTATTGTATTCAGTTCTGAGCAGAGGAGGGAAACCTGGCTGGTGCTTACCCTTGAGTACATCCCATGTAATGTTCAACTGAAAGAACTAGGAACGTTTAGACTAAAGAGGAGAAGACTTAGGAGGGATATGATATATGACTTCAAGTACTTGAAAGATGGTCATGTGAGAGAGGTCTTAGACTAGTATTTGGTCCAGGATTACAAAACAAGGAGGGATGGATTAAAGTTGCAAAGAGGAAACTTTGGGCTTCAACAGTCCATCAGACAATAAACACTTATCAAGTACCTGCTATGTGCCAGGCACTGTGCTAAGTGTTGGATGTAAGTAAATACTTCCTAACAAATAAGACTTATCCAAAAGTTGAATGGTCAGTGTTGGAAGCAGCAGATTCCCTTCTTTGGATGTCTTCAAGCAAAGGCTGGATATAACTATATAATTGATATTAGTCAGGTCGATGGTCACTGAGGTTTCCCCTCCTCCCCCAATACTAACTAAATTCTGTGGTTCTGAGTGTTAACTGTCAGGAGTTTAGGAAGTTACACACTGTCTGGGAAGAATTTGTACAACCATAAAAGAGAACCAAAAATGTTATTAGGAAGCATGTACTGAGAACCTTCATATTAGAATTACAATGGGATCGATTATGTCCTGTAAATAGCTGGATTAATACATGCTACCAGGAAAGGTTTGTTCAATGTAGGCATTATCTCTTTGCATTTAAGATGGGTTATGCTTGTTTTCAGTGTCCTATAAATAAACTTGTTCATTATTTAGTGAGTTGAATGTTCATACAGAGAGTCGGTGGCCATACGGGTGACATCAGAAAAGAAGTCCTCCAATTTACCTACATAGAAGTGAATGAGCCCAAAATATGGAAGTCTCCCAAGACATATCTCTAGGCAGGAAGAAACCTTTGACATAAGAGTTCAATGTATTAAGGCTCTCTAAATTCCTCCTTGCTTTCTTGTTAAGGTTTTTGTTTGTTAGTTGTTGTCTTTTGGGGGGGTGGGGAAGGCAGTTTTCTCACTGCAGGAGATCACACCAACTTGTGATAGTTTCTCTCTGCAATTCCTTAACTTTTATTTCTGCTTTTCATCTTTTCTCAGGTGGCAGGTGGAAACTCTACCAGTGGTTCCCAAACTTTTTTGGCCTACCGCCCCCTTTCCAGAAAAACTATTACTTAGCCACCTGGAAAAATTTTTTTAATTTTAATAGCAATTAATAGGAAAGATAAATGCACGTGTGGCCATCACCATTCCCCTGAATCGCTGCAGCACCCACTGGGGGGCGGTGGCACCCACTTTAGGAATCACTGCTCTATACCAACACACTCTAAAATGGAAGGTTCTCACTGACTAGAATGAGGTAATCATTAATTTAGTGCTATGTTCTTTTATTTATTCAGTCTCATTTGTAAGGCAGGCAAATGCTTTAAGCCAACTGAATCATGGGGTCTGGGGGATGAGAGAGTTATTATCAGCAATAATGAATCTTCCAGGAGTTTTATGGATCAATTAATGACTGTCTAGAGGAGTTAAGAGCTTAAGGTAAGTCTACTATTAAATGCTTAGTTAAAAATTCCAGAAGATTCATTATTGCCATTTAGAAATAGACTGCAAAACACCTAGGGATGCTTTTTTTAAGTTATAAAATGAAAGATGACATATTCTATAGAATTCCAAACTGGCTTTGGAAAGGAAATGAACATTATGTAAAAAATGTTGGTTAGTATAAAATGGTAGAGGATGTGGGGAACAGAGAAAGTCAGTAAATTATCAGCTTAAGAAACTTTTCTATTGCCTTATAAGTATTTAGATATCAGATAACAATAAATTTTTAAACCTCTTTAATTTGTAAGTGTGATACTAATAAAACATTGGAAAAATACAAATTTCATCTCCATCTTATCTTTTCATTAGTTAATTTTTATAGAATTTTTGTATACTTCAACATGTACCTCTCTTTTCCAAACCACTCATTCATTTTTGCTTTTCTTACTTCCCTCTTTCTAGAACTGGATTTGGTGGATTATTTAATGAGCCAAATGTTTTATCTGGCAAATTAAATCAAAGACTATAAAAGAATGGACTCCACAGTCCTTGTTCTAGGCCCTTATGTGCCTAACTTTAATCGTACCAGAAATAACCCCTTTTCTCAATGTTAAAAAAAATAGTAGCATTTTGATTTTTTTTTAAGTTTTAGAGTATAGGGCATCAACAGTGTTGCTTATTCCAATATACTGATTGTGGAGTATATTGTAGGAAAATTCATTGGCATGGGAACTAGAGACTAATTGTCTAACCTGCCTACTCTTCAATTGTGGCTTTTTATTTGTGTGGACTACAATGGATTATTTCCATGAGTCATTGAATAGCCTGACTTAAAAAGAACCTAAATGAACCCCTCAAAAGGATATCATTCATCTAAGACTTGACTTGTTATAAGCGTCTTGACCCTATCTTGCTTACCCTCCTTCATCTTTCTGGGCATAAGATCATGGAATATTAAACGTTTAAGGAAATTGTAGTATACATAGCCTGACCCCCTCAATTTATAGATAAAGAAACTAAGAGTCAAAGAGAAGTGACTTACCTAAATCAAATAGAATAGCAAAGATAAGGTGTTAACTTAAGTCTCTTTCCCCCCTGGAATCTTGGAATCTGTCCTTGAAAACTTGGCTGTGATAGAGCTTCTGCCTTACCTCACTCAGAACTAGGTCTCTATGTAACTTTCAAGTCATTTTCACATCATGCCACAATATTTATCTCTTCTCTCTCCTTCCTTTTCCAGTTCCCCTTTATCTATTATCTTTCTCTATTAGAATGAAAGTTCCATGAGGGTAGAAATTATCTTATTTTCTGGTATTCGCATACAACACAGTGCTAATACAGTGTTTGGCATATGTTAAATGCTTTTGTCTCTGTTCATCTATCTATATCATCTATATCATGCTGAATTTTGCTTTCTTCAGTGGTTTCACCATTTGACTCAAGTGCCCTACCTTTTCCCACCATCCTGTGCTTTCACCATCTATGTTGATCACCCTTCTTACCTTTTGACCACAAAATTCATTGACCTGAAGTACAGTAATGGTCATATCTCCATTTAAGATGCTCACCATCATGGTCAAACAGCAAGTTTCATATGAAGCTTTTGCCATGAAAAAGATCCAGCTCTGGAAACTGAGATTTGGATGGCAAAATCAGATAGTTAAAATAAATCTTAGTATTCTCATTCATTTTCAAGGAGAAAAAAAGATGAGGCCCTAGATAACTGTGCTTGAGACAAAAGTCTATGGGTCAAGCTGCCCTACCTGCCAGTGGCTTAGAAAACATAAGCACCCTCCCCCTTAGAGGCAATTAGGTGGTGCAATGGTTAGGGACATGGAGTCAGGAAAACTTGAATTCAAATCTGACTTCTATCAACTGACTGGCTATGTGGCCCTAGACAAACATTAGTTCTATTTGCCTCAGTCTCCTCAACTGTAAAATAAGGATAATAATAGCACCTGGATCTCACAGAGTTGTTGTGAAGATCAAATAAGATAAAATTTGTAAAGCATTTAACACAGTGCCTAGGCTTAAGCAATGCTAAGTAGGCACTTAATAAATGTTTATTTCCTTCCCTCCCCCTCCTTCATCCACAACAAAGAACACTAACCTTCAGCAGACTAGCATGTCCCTGTAGTAGTCAACCAACTTTATCCTAACCAGTCACAGAAGTTAACAAATATACACAATACAACAGTAGGGGCAGTACCCCAGTGTTCCTGTAGAGGTCATGTCCTAGTATTTAAAGGTGACTGCTACCTCACCCCCAAACCCCTGCATCTGGAGAGTAAAAGTGCCTTCTCTCATGTCGACCGGAGATCATCTACTCATTGGTCCCACACTATAGGTTTACCAAGACAAGCTAAGACCAGGATGAAGGCAGGAGAACATGAATACAGAAATGGCATGTGATGTTCATGACATGCTAGGTAATTGTCTTAGACAGTAGAGTATGATAGACACATACACAGATTTGTCCCACAAGAGCTCATTGACTGTGTCACAGTTATGTGTACAAGTTTAGTTGTCATACCTAGAAGCAAAACAAGAAGAAGAGTGATACCCAAAACTGCAAGTGAGGCAGAAGCATATGTCCCTTCCTAACCTCTTTATTTAGTCAGTTTCTCCTGATGGTTTGTTTTTTGTTGCTAATACCATAGTTACTATAGTACATTGTATACCAATACTTTAGTTAATTTTGAGGTAGGTGTGAATGGATCTCTGTTCTTTGAGATCCCAAATCATATAAATGTATGGAGTTGTGCATAATTTTCCATAAAATAGTCTCAATTTTTGACTATCAGGATTTTTGTTTTTTCAAGCATGTCTCAAATTTATGTTGAAATTACAATAATCTATAAATGCATTTTTACATGTACATTTATTTACCTAAATAACATAGTTTCAGATAATGCATTCTGAATTTAAATGGCCTCTCTCATTCCTTCCTTAACATATATGAACCAAAAAGCCCTATGTAATTATTATGAAGGGAGGTTTTTTAATACTTGTGAATGATAAGACTTTATATCAAAAATAAACCAGGACTCCAAGAGAGCAGAAAAAAGTCTTAAATAATGTGTGTCGAGGTTATAATTTAAAATATATCTGGTGCCTATATAAACCGAGACAACATTATATATAGTATTCTCTCTCCTTCATAAAACATACTCCACAGTAGAATTTTTTCAACTTTCATCTGAAAGACATCTCTCTTTTCCTTTCCTTCTCACTCATAAATAATAGTAGAGATGGAGAAATTAATTCAGTACCTACATTGTCTGTGATGTGTTTCAGAGGACTATTACTTTCTATAGCCTCTTTCAATTCAAAATTGCATCATGTTTTCTCATGAATGGGGTCAAGGAGTTTTGTGGTACAAGAGAAAGAAGTCTTAAGGCTCAGTTCTAGAGGGTGCTTAGGTAGTTCTACAGAACCAAATTCTTTATACCATTGATATTGTTGTTCATCCTTTGTTTTCAAATGGAAGCAATGGCATTACAGAGTGATGTCTTGACTTGCAAGTCAATTAGGCAGAGTTACACAAAGTCATCAGCCTCACCTTCTCTTCCAGAGTCATTGAAGTACAGTGGCAAGACAAAAGTCAGGGATAACTGGTGATGGTTGAAGAAAGCAATAGATGATCTTGTTTTCTTTGATGTTTGTTCAAACTATAAGTGCTCTACAACACATTGAAACAAATTGTTCTCATCTCCCCTTTCCACTTGGGGAAGTCTTCATATGCTTGGGGTAGACATTCCTTTAATTCACTGACCAATTTGATGCCTGTAAGTTACCCTTAACTTGGCTTAGCCAGCCTGTCAAGATAATTTTACCAGTGTGTGGCTATTGCATGTGCTATAGCTACCATTTTCAAAACTATGCAAACAATAATTTGCCAAGCCAAGGATAGCCACTGACCTCAAAGATAAAGGCAATATCTGCACATGTTGGCAATATCTCAGGAACTTTATATGAGCTTAGAAATGTGTTATTTCTCTTTAAACTCACAAATTTCTGACAGCCAACTGGGAAAATGGCTAAAAAGCTTACCTAAGATAAGACAACTAATATCTGTCAAAGGAAGGTAGTGGGCGGATCATGTGAGAAATGTCTTCAAGCACTGTGGAGAGGGGTAAGGGAGCAGCCCCCTCTGGAACATGCCTGCACGTGTGCTATAGGTTTGCCAACATGGTCTCAAACTAATAATATTGGTAGGGTTTGGGAAGGATCAATATAATTGTAGCTGATTACCCATTCTCTGATGAAAAAGGAAATGGTAAACCACTCCAGCATGTTTGCCAAGAAACTCTAAATGAGGTGATGAAGAGTTAATACAGAATTAATTAAACTGAATTAATACAACTGAATAACACTCATTCTCTGAGGAGAAGAGAGTGTCCACTCTCTGGTACCAATCTCCTTCTCCTCCAAATAGAATAAAAAAGTCTCCCTTGGAGAAGGATGTGTGTGTGTGTGTGTGTGTGTGTGTGTGTGTGTGTGTGTGTGTGT
>NC_058132.1:296025241-296066011 GCF_016433145.1 Gracilinanus agilis
TGTGTGTGTGTGTGTGTGTGTGTGTGTGTGTGTGTGTGTGTGTGTGTGTGTGTGTGTTTGTGTGTGTGTGATCAAGGTGAGAATCTCAAGTATCTGAGAAGGTGAAAGATTCAAGATCCAACTACTTTAAATTATTTGGAAGGATTGGTTACTTGAGAATTTATTTTTCTTTCTTCTACCACTAATTTAGCACAAACAAGATCTACTTCACCAAAATTTCCTCCTCTTCTGGGTCCTGGCTTAGAATAACAAATCATTCTATTCTTAGTAAAGGAGATCTGAAATATAGTAGCTGGCTATTTCCAGCCTTCTCCTTCCACTCAAATGGGGTTACCCATATATTTCAAAGCATTCCTACTGCATAATCAGGAAAAATGATAACTCCCTTGAGCTGCTAGACCTGGCCTACTCATACCTGGCTTATTCATGTAAGTAGAACCCAGCTAGGACAATGGATTCCTTACTGTATAAGAATATTTCCTTGGTCTTAGATATCCTGCCTCCTAGGTTGGAGATATTAAAGTTCTATTATTTCATCAACCACCATACTAATCAAGAATATCTATAGAAGCATCAATGAATTGAAGTTCCCATTCCATTGTCATTTCTAAACCATGCTGCCTATGAACACAATCCATCCCTTTTCTAGCTTCCCTCTATAGACTGTCCCCATTAGAATGTAAGCTCTTAGAGAACAGGAAATATCTTGCTTTCTTATCTTTCTTTCCCCTGCAGTTAGCACAGTTCTTGGCATATAGTAAGCATTTAATAAATGCTTTATGCTTCCTTTTGTCTTAAAGAAGTAGGCAAGACTATTGGCTGGATCATTATTTCCATCCCTACATCCATTCCTTGACTTTCTCCACATCTTCTCTCTTCATCATTATAGCCAGCCTGCAGTCTGATATCTTAGAAAGAATTACTGTTCAATTGAAAAAATGCTTCATTAGATGGGTAGCTCAGATTCTCAGAAAAATGAAAGCTAGAAAGCAAAATATGGATATTGCTTTTCTCACCCTACCCCCACTTTCTAGCATCCTTTAGCAGAAGTACCGGACAGAGTCAAAATTACTATGTGCTTTTTTATTGGGGATTTTTTTCCAGACATACTTCTCATTTTAAAACCCCTCTTTCTCCAAATAGAGTAGCCTCAGTTTTATTCCAGACCATCCCACCTCACTATTAAATACTTCCAATTTATTATAATAAAAACTCTCCATTTATCTCTGTGGCCTAGCCCCTCTCGAAAAGTTAAATTTTCCCTGACATCTTTCTTTTCAAATTAAATTCCATTAAATTCCAAACATCCAAATAACTCACTCCATGCTTGAATTTTCTTCCCAATTTAAGAACCCAAATGCATGCAAAAATCCACCCTGAAAATAACATAAGCCATTTCTGGATGTATGTAACTCACTTCCTCCAACAACATTAGCCTATCCAATATGCTACTGATAGGTAATTTAATTCTCAAATAATATCAAGAAACATATGCAAACTCTATTTCCATCCCATTGTAATTTTCAGTGCACCAAATTATATTGGACAAGATTGTGCCTATAAAAGAATGAAAATTAAGCAAAATACAAATAGAGACTTCCCTCTGATTCCCTTCTGTCTACTCTGTATATATCTTATTTGTATATAAGTGTTTGTATATTTTCTCCCCCATTAGAATGTGATGTCAGTGAGGGAAAAGACTGTAGCTTTGCTTTTCTTTGGATCCCCATTGCTTAGCACAGTGCCTAATATATAAATGCTGACTGACTGACTGGCAAATACCATGTTTAGGTAGATTTTTACCACAATTAATTTAGAAATTGAAACTTATCATTGTCTTCTGGCTTTGTGTAAAAAAGTAGATCAATTGAAACTTAAACAAAATAATAATAATAATAATTATCTAAATTCCAACTCAAGAGGATTGATACTCACATTTTATTCCAGTCTGATAGTCTCCTTACAGCTTTTCCCCTGTTCTCACTGAAAAAATGCAACTCAAATTCTTCTTCTCAAAGTCATAAATTTTATAGGATTTTTGAGAGATCTCTTGAACTTTTCATTGATTAGAGAAAGACATGGCACTTTTCCCAAAACAAGATAATCCTGATAGCCTAGTACACAAAGGTTTTAACAGATAAAAGGCACAAGTGTGTGTGTGTATATATATATTTTTCCTACAAAAATTTAATCCTTACAAGAATAATTAGAACCAGCTGACCAATGTTAGGATAGAAGGGAGAGAGAGTCTAGGAGGGTAAGACTCTCTTCCAGCTCTCCCCTCCTGCCAAATATACACTCCGAGATTTTGAGGGAGTGTCACCCCTAAACTGGGTGACCTGGATCATCGTGCCACCCCACAGAAGCTGGGGGCGAGGCTTCCCTATAAAAGGAGGTATGGGGGACCCCAATCCAATTCCAAATGAGGGCGAGGTTTAGGCAAGCCTCCCCTGAGGTCAGTCAACTTCACAGCAGGTGGTCTGGCTCCAAGATGGAGGCAGCCAGACCAAGCTGTGATTCCCCTCCCCATCATCTCTCAGGCACTCTGGAACACTATGATTAATGAATGTCTTTTTTTCTTTGCAATTCAGGGGTTAGGGAAAGGGGTGAAGGGCAGAGGGATTTTGGGGTGCCCTCTTCTCTATTTCTATGGAGTCCATCACTCGAGTGGGAACCTTTGGGGTCCCCACTCCTAAGCATCTCCCCCCTTTTCCCTTCTCCTTCTGTTTCTATTTCTATCCCTTTCTATATTTGTAAGTTAGACCAGAAAAGGTCACTCAGCAAGGTTGGGCAATGGGGGAAGGAGCCTAAGAGATCATTCCCAAAATGGAGTCGCAACACACTTAGCTGACCCAATGGTAAAAGTCTTGATGGGTGAGAAGCAATGTGATGCCTTTGACCAGGGAACTGGGGTATCAATGTCCGAAGAAAGATCCTCAGGAAGCCCTCGGGACTGGATTTGAGCTGAGATGTTTACTTCCTCCCTCTCTCACTCCTCCACTAGATGTTTTTTTTTTCTCCTTCTTCCTCCAGACCATGACCCAGAATCCCCTCTGGTCCCAACTGCCACCAACTGTCACTAACTGCCTTCTTCTGGCTTTTTTTGTCCCATTCCCCATCCTTACATCCTGAATCCTGAAAATTGTTAAATTGGTCACTTGCTTGGGTGACAATGTTAGGTCCCTCAGAAGAAAATAAATCATAACAAAAAGGTAAATTTCTTATATTCATACTAGATTTTGTAACATTGTTTATGTATGATTACACCTTTTCCTATCCTTACAGCCTTATACCCAGAGCTGGGTTGAACAGACAATACTTTGCCTCTCTCCAGAGTACTTCAATTAGGTGACATAAATTAATATATGACCCTAAACTAGGAACCTCTTTTCCCTCGCCATCTTTCACCAGCTCCCTGTGACTCCTCTCTTATTTGGTCAGGGACCTGTTGAGGAAGAAGGGTTATTCATACTGAGTGTCTACTTTCTGCATCTGACAACTTTTCTTCTCCACTCCCTTATTCTGTATGTAAGAATTTCCCTGATTCTACCCTACCAGAGACTATCAATGCTAAAATGATGTAAAGACACTTAGTACTCCCTTTTTTCAAGCTTCTCTCTCAGTCCCAATGAGACAATGGAGTTCTGTCCTTCCATCCGATTGTCTTCAATTGATGTAATAGTTCATTTAACAATTAAAGGGAGAAACACATGGTTTATTTTTAAGAGACTCTACAGAATCACAGCATTTAAGAGTTGGAAGGGACCTCAGAGGTCATCTAATCCAGCCTATTCCTAAAAAAAGAATTTTCTCTACACCATGTCCAATAATTGATCTATCATACCTTAAAAATAATATTTTATTTTTCTTTGATTATATAAAATTTTTTTAATCTTTGGTTTTTTCTTTTAAGTTTGATCCAGATTCTTATCTACTCACTTCCTCTCTTCCCTCCCCCACAAGACAGCAAGCAATCTAATATAGATTTTATATATGTAACTGTGTAAAACATCTTTCCATTTTGGTCACTTTGAGGGAAAAAAATTGAACAAACCAAAGAAAAGTGAAGAAATCTATCATGCTTTTCTTGAGAAACTTTTACCCTTATCTAATGCCTTCTCTTACCCTTCTCTAATATTTCTTCTGTTATGTGATCTTTCAAAGTTCACTGGAAGTAGCTCAGTGATCCCATCTGCCAATCCTTTCAATACTTCCTTCAGACTGAATTTGTCTAGGCCCAATTTATATATTCCAACAATAGCCTCTAAACACACTCATGTAGCTACTTGTTCTTTCAAATTTATGATTATTCTCTTTAGTAGGGAAAATATAAACCAAACAATTGAATAACTCTCTTCCTTCTTCATATGGTCCCCTATCATTATACCATCTATCCCAAGCTAAAATCTATTTTTTTCGCTTTGTTCCTTTTCTTTTCCCCAAAAGAAGTTTAAAATGTTTTTTCCTGATACAACTATAACAATTACTGGTGTTCAAATAAAGGATTCTAACAAGCATGTTTCAATCAAGCCTGCAGATACCCAGGTGTCATAGTTTATCCCGATTCTGGAGACCATAGTAGCATCTGTGCTATCCAATAAAAATCTGATCCCCTCTGCCAGCATTTTAGACTCTTCACAAGAGGTTCTAGTCTTCATTATTCTAAGGGTAAAATCTCCTACACTCAAGAATAAAAGTTACTAAGATGTGCTTCACAAATGTGCCACTCCTTACATTTGTACAAACTACATCAAAGTACTTGCCTTTTTAGGGAGGGGGGTAGAGGAGAAAGAGAGGGAGAGAATTTGGAACTCAGAATTTTAAAAAATGAATGTTAAAGATATTTTACATGTAATTGGAAAAAATAAAATATTTAAAGTGGTAAAAAAATTACAAAAAAAACAGATGCTCCAATCTTGAGTATCAGATATGAATGCCTGGATTGATGTGATTTCTTTCCTGCTCATGTTTATGGTTTCATCAGTCATCTTGGCTGTTTTTATTGACGTTTTTCTCCCAATTTTGATTACTATATGAAATAGTTATTATGGTGACATGCTGGAAAATATATATTAGTAAGTTATAGTCCTAACGTAAATATAAATGTACATTTATAAGGATTTGTTTACTATAAAACTACAAGAACTCATTAAAGCAGTGGGCCTGGCTATCTTCTTTCCAAGGATGTATACCTATTTCTATGAACTGTCCATTTTGATACATAATCACAATAAAATTCTAATTAAATACAAATTGCCAACAATTAAAAATAACAACTAGCCATTTTAGTCAAATTGCTTCATCTAAAAGCATTGAACCAGAAAGTTTTTAAGACTGGAGCTATACTCAGAAAACCTACATATACTCTCAAACTCAACAGGGAAAAACCTAGGACAGAATTCAATGAGAGGAATCCATCTCTTTGTGTTCAGAGGGTCCAAAAGATCTCTTTGACTTCAGATTGGTTCTTGAATTTGGAGTATGAGTTAAGTAATTTCTTAAATCAGCACATGATAGATTCATAACCATCATCAACAATTCAATAACAGATAAAGCAATTACTTTAATTTATTCAAAGAATAAAAGTAGATGTTCCCTTCCCTGTCTTCAGTCACCCTGCATTTCCAATATTCATTCATAAACAAAACAAACATTTATTCAGTGCCTACCTGTCAAGCTTTGTGCAAAGTACTTGGGATGCAAAGACAAAAATCAAAGATCTTGTATTCTATTGGGGAGAACCAACATGTCCATTGATGAGCATTAGACACATAAACATACATACATGCATCATACATACTCATGTGTGTGTATGTGAAATGAATTTCAAAGGAAAGAAACCTCACAATTTGAGGGCTCCATGTGGGAGGTACAACTTGAGCTGAGTCTTGAATAAAGTTAGAGGTGAAACAAGTATTTGAGGAAGAAAAGCTTTCCTGGCATTGGGAATGGTCTGTGCAAAGGCAAAGGGATATGAGATTGAATGTTATGTATAGTGAACAACTAGGCTAGTGTGGCTTTATAGAAGAGTGCTTTAAGAGGAATAATGTATAACATGCCTAAAAAGCTAGACTAGAAATGAACTGTGAAGGCTTTTGTGAGCAAAAGAGAAATGTTTGTACTTTAATTTAGAGGCAAAGAAGAACCTCTGGAATTTAATGAGCAGAAATATAAAATAGTCCAACCTTTGCTTTTGAACTATCTCTTTGGCAGTTATGCAAAGGATAGATTGGTGACTAGAGAATCTAGAGTCAGAGAGGTGAATTAAGAGGCCATTTCAATATTCTAGTTAAGAGATGATGAAAGCCTAAACTAAGGTGATGTATATGTGACTGAGAGAAAAGGGAAATAATAAAATTTGGGAATTAATTAAATGTGATGAATAAGAAAGAGGACCCCAAAATGACATCAAGTTTTCAAATCTGGGTAACTGGAAGAAGGGTGGTTCTCAAAATAGTAACTGGGAACTTAGGAAGAGGAAAATGTTTTGAAGAAAAATGAGTTCTCTTTGGATATGTTGCATTTCAGATGTCTATAAAGACCTCCAGCAGAAAAGTATTTAACAGGTAGTTGGTAATGTTTGACTGAAGCCTTTCAGGAACATCAGGGCAAAATATATACCTGTGTGCATATACACACATGTGTATATGTGAGTATATAATGTAAACATATAACATATATATGTTATATATACATGTTATATATATGGAACTCAAGAGAGATGATAAGATCACTAACAGAAAAATTATAGAGAATTTAAAAGAAAAGGACCCAGGACAGAGCAAAGGAAACTGAGGTTGGCTACAAGTAGGAGAAGAGACAGACCACAGCAAAAGCAAAAAAAAATTTTTTTTGTAGTATTTGTGCCATTAATCAGAGATTAGATCTGATGTTTGAGTTTGTCTCTGAGATTAGTCCTGAGGTTTCTAAGTCTTAGATCTTGTACTGGATTTGCCTACTGTCAGCTTAGTGGTAATAGAGGGCTCTTAGAGTGCTGTTGTAGTGAGTAGGGGAACAGCAGCCATAGATTCCAGAGCAGAGAGAGGAGAGTGATGGGAAGAGAAAGAGGAAAACCTCTTAGGGGCTAACTAAAGTCATTGCTCGAGGTCTTTGGTGATCAATACCAAAGCAATACAAATTCTCCTGCCTTTTCTATGACTGGCATCTCTTCCAACAGAGTTTTGGAAATTCTTATTGTCGCCATTGCAAGTAACCCTAAAAGTGATGGAGAGGAATAATAAGGTTAAGTTACTTCAATGCTTATTAAACATTTTGAGGATCTGTGTTTTCATCATTGCACTGCTTCTGCTAATGTGTATCACAATCCTTCTGTGCCTTCGGAAATATGGTTCTTTAGTTGCTATGGCTGAAAAAAAGAAGCATTGCTTGTGGACCAAACTGCTAGTGATGAGTCTATCCAAAATCATCTAAGTTGATCCTCAGATAAGAGAAAAACAAAATTTATTCCCAAGTCCATTTTTTAATGTATTGCCTCCTTACTTTATCTTGAAATTTTCCTACTTTCCTCCAAATCCCAGCTCAGGAACTATCCTCAATATAAAGCCTTTTCTCATCCTACCCAGTTGTTAGCACTCTTTTCCTCTTGAAATTATGCATTTTTACCCTGTATAGAAATGCAGTTAGGTGGCACAGTAAATAGGGCTCCAGACCTGGAGCCAGGGAGTTGGCTTCCTGAGTTCAAATTTAACCTCAGACACTTAGTAGCTGTGTGACTCCTGCCCTGTTTGCCTCAGTTTCTCCATCTGAAAAATGACCCAGAGAAGGAAATGGCAAGCTACTCCAATATCTTTACGAAGAAAATACAAAATGGGATCATGACGAGTTGAATGAACATAAATGAAAATAACAACTACAAGTTGGGAAAGGAATAGCAAACCACTATATTATCTTTTTCCAAACAAACTCCAAATGGGGTCACCAAGACTTAGACATAATTGAAATGAATGAACAACCAAACTATCAGTGTTCTTCCTAAAATGTGGTGTCCAGAACTGAATATATTAGGTCTGTCAGCTCCCTAATCCTGAACATTATTCCTGCCTCAACGTAACCTAGTATTATATTTACCTTTTGGGGATACCGTATTATACTCCTGACTTACAATAATGTGAGTCCACTGAAACTCCACAGATATTTCTCAGGCAAATGGATACTTAGTCAGGCATTTCCAATCCTGCCCTTTTTAAGTTGATTTTTAGAACCAGCATAAATTTGTATATTTATCCCTATTTCCTCATCTTAGTTTCAACCAGGATTCTCTAGTCAGTCAAGATCTCTTTTGGATTCTGGTACTGCCAACCAAACTGTAAGCTAATGTTCCCATTTCTCTGACATCTGCACATTTCATAAGCATGTACCTCTAAGTCTGATAAAAATGTTTAACAGAGACCTAAGAACAGACCCTCAGGGACCTCCACCAAAGACCTTGTCCCACATGAACACTGAGTCATTAATGACCTTCTTTGAGTTCAGACATCCATCAAGCTCTAAAAGCTACATTACTGCATTATTGTCTAACATGTAACTTTCTATGTTTTCCACAAGTATATCATGAGAAACCTTGTCAAATGATTTGCTAAGATTTAGCCAAATTATGCATTCAGCACTTTTTTTCATGTAGAAATCTAGAAAACATGTTTAAAAAGAAATTAAGTCCATGAGGTATGTACTGCCCTTGATGAAACCATGCCATTTTTGCCATCATTGCCTCCTTTTCTAGATGTTCATTTAACATCCTTTTAATAATGTTCTGGAATTTTGTCAAAATCAAGATTGAATTCACTAGTATTTTTCAGATACCACCCACTTCTCTCTTTTTTCTAAACTGAGGTAGATTTTGCCCTTCTCCAAGTCTCTTAATCGCCATGATCTTTCAAAGATCCCCGACAGTGATCACATATACCAATTTTTTCAGAATCCTGGTAAGTGACTCAAAGTAGTTAGGTGCTCTCTTATCTTCCATCTTATCTTTGGTTTCTACTTGCTATGACTATTTTTGGTCCAGTTTTCCCTACTCTCCTGAACAGTACTAAAAAAGAAGCAAAAATCAAAGTTAAGTAGTTCTACTTTCTTTATTTCATCTGTCTTCATCCTTTATACCTGGACATTAGTCCTGCCCCTTCTTTGATTTTCTCCTATAGTTATATCCCTGCTGCTGTGCCAGCTTTTGAAAGCTTCTATGAAACTATTCCTTCAGTGAAGAAGTGGAAATATGTTTGGAGGTTGACTTTAGGCTTCAGTGTGGACCTCACGCCTCCTTAATAAATAAGAATTAAAGCCTTGGTGATAACTTTTGATCCTAAATGTACCTTTTTTTTTTAAAAAAAAAGTAAAATCCTATTAATAACCTCAGTCTGGCTATTTCTTCCCTTTAGTCTCATAGAATCATAGATTTAGAGCCAGGCAGACTCAAATCTCACCTAATCCAATTCTGTTATTTTATTTTATTTTGTTGAGACTGAATCCTTGTCTTGATCAGGTCCTTCATATGCGGAGGCCATTCATAGGCTCCAATCCCACTACCAGATGACATAGAAGCTTTGATCTGCTGTGATACTGACATGAGCTGATTCACCCCAACTTAGGCAGTCTAGTGGTTCCCCTTTACCCCCTGCACCACCACCTCTCCTGAAGGCTCATCATATGGTGCCAGACAGTGCAAATAACCTTTGGCTTTAACCCTACTTGGAGTACCCAAGTTCAAGTGATGCACCAGCCTCAGTCTTTAATAGGAATTACCAGCTGCCTAAGGAAAGGCACTGATCAGCAGCAAGTGATTTCACTTCCTATTTCAAGACTAGCAGACTTCTTGGGTTTTCATTTATTAGATATAGTTTGGCTTTCCATTTGTCAGATTTATATAGTTTTTCAATGAAAACTATAGTAAATAATAATTATAATAATAAAAATTCAAATAATACCTTAGAGTGTGTAAAATAATTTACATAAAGAATTTTCAAAAATCTCAGAAAACTTAACATATTAAAGACTTAAAATTAACTAAGGGTTTTGAACACTTTCTATTATCACTTTTTCTCATAATAAACTAGTGAGGTAGGTGCTATTTTTTAATTCTCATTTTATACATGAGAAAATTGATGCTGATGGATGCTAAAGTTGATACAGATCTAAGTCACCTACTTAATCAAAGACTGTGGCAGAATTCAAACTCAAGTGGTTTGACTCAAAGTCCAATCTCTTATACAACCTAGTTGTCTCATGTTAAAAAAGATTGTCTTAATCGCACACATGTAACAGAGCAGTCTTGGGTATCTAGGCTCCTACCATCATCTGGAAATCCAAAACACTGGTCCATCAGTAACCAAGGTTCTTGACTTGGTATCAGTATACACTGAGTAAATCCCATAACAACATTCCTTGTGGGAGAGTAAGCATTTACTGGAAATGCATCTGGTAGCCTATAACACTTACTAATTCTGGGACTCAGAGTAAATCACTTGACTTTACCTGGAAACTAGAGGTTGTCATTTCAGAAGGTTCAGAGTTGCTTTAATAGACAGATTTTACTCACTCGTAGTTCCTGAAAACGATTTTAATCACAGATTTCATAGAAATGAGATGGGGAAAAATGATGTCTTCATTCTCCATGCATGGGCTCCCATCAATGTATAAAAAACATGTAGTCCGATTCTCCCACTCCTTTCAAAAATATATTGCCTTTTGGTGAGTCAGAACCACTTTTTTGATAATCATGTTCTTCCTTTTTTTTCTCTTAATCACCATCCAGCTTAGTAGTCTGTCAATCATTTCTGTTCAAACTATAACAGATTTGATCAGGGCTGTGTAGTTTACTACCACTGATGGTTCACTTTCTGGGATAAGTTGTAGATTTTCTAATGTACTCTCCTGTGTCAGAGGGCTTCTTTTCTTTGAGTAACAAATTGCCTGCACTTCCTTTGAAGGTATTCTAACAATGAATTTATATAACACTTTAGGATTTGCAAAATAACTTTGTAAATATTACTTCATTTTATCCTCACAACAACCATGGGAGGTAGATGCTATTATTATTCCTTTTAAAAATGAGAAAACTGAGGCAGATAGCAGTTAAGCAACTTGCCCAGGAACACACTGCTCTTAAGGGTCTGAGGCAGGTTTTTAAGTTAGATCTTTCTGACTCCAAATCTAGGACTGGGTTTCTGGCATGTATGATACTTTTACTTTGTCTCTTCCTGATCTATTTGTTGCTATTCACTTGTTCAGTCATGTCCAACTCTTTGTGTCTAATTATGAGGTTTTCTTGGTAAAGATATTAGAATGATTTGCCACTTCCTTCTCTAGTACATTAAAGTAAATAAATAGAGGTGAGGTTACTTGTCCTGGGTCACCCAGCTAGTAAGTGTCTGAGGGCAGACTTAAACTCAGGTCTTCCTAACTCCAGGCCCAGAGCTTTATCCTCTGAGCCATCTATCCTGACCTAAACCATTCTCTGAACTTATAATGGGCAAAGGTTGATAGCATCTGTCCATTTTGCTATTGAATAGGACAGTGATGGCAAACTTTTTAGAGACCTGAGTGTCCAAACTGCAACCCTCATACCATATGTGAGTCCCCACCTTATTCCAGACAGGGGAGGGAAGAAGCACTCCCATTGGGCTGCTGGGCAAAAGGGATGAGTGATGAGAGAAATATCTTCAGGTATGTATGGAGAGGAGGAGGGGAGCTGCTTCCTCCAGCATGTGTGCCATAGGTACACCAAGACAAGAATAGGGCAAAGTGTAAATGGATGGTTATCCATCCATATCTGGTAGAGACAGCATGAGGAAATGGATAGAATCAGAAATGGATGAACTCAGAAAGACCTAAATTCAATTCCTTTTCTCAGATATTATTAGCTCTGTGACCCTGAACAAATCATTTAATCTCTCTATGTCTATGTTTCCTCATTTTTTAAATGAGGAGTTTGGATTCAATTGCCTTTTCTAGCTCTAACCCAGAATCCTATAAACTGCGCTACAATACTAAAACATTTCAGTGATAGCCCTCTAAAGGATCCCAAGTTCACATTGAAAAAATAACAAGGGAGTCACTGTCATTTTCCTGACACAAAACTGCTCTCAAGACATGGAGGCTGGTACCTATGTATAACCAAAAGTACATACTTACTTTGGCAAAAACTAACATAAATGCATTACAACGTAGTTAGTTAAGCCTTTGAAGTTTTGGTTACATTTCTTATTCTAGCATTGTCCCAAACATACCAAGGGGATTTAGTCCATATTGATTCCTTTGACTAGGATACCATTTTTCCAAATTCCTTTCTATCCTTCTTCTTGTGATTCCTTTATCAAGTAATCCCCAGGTAAAAACATAGAGAGACTCTATGATGATGGTACAGTTTTTCTTATAATAACTGCCAACCCCCAAGAAATGCTTTCAGCCAGCTAACTCTGGAAGCATCCAAGTAGTGAATATCTCAGTCTTTTCAGGATCACATGGCATACATACTTGACAGACTCTCAGCGCAACTGTCATGGGTCAATGCCCAACTTTGGACCAGCAGCCTCTATCTAACTTTAATTAATCAATCAAAAAATATGTACTTTTTAAGTATCTGTTGGGAGTCTAGATACTGGAGACGTAATAACAAAAGTTAAAATCTTTGTCCTAAAGGAGCTGACATTCTATCAAAGGAGACAAGATATACATGTATAGGTGGCCCCAAAATTAATACAGAGTAATTTGTGGGAAAGAAGGTACAAACAGCTAGGGGATCAGGAAAACCTTTTAAGGCTTTCCTTTGAGGCAATATTCCTAGGTATTACTGAATTTTATAGCTTCCCTTTTATTCCCAAACATAATGAATCATCCACAAAAGTAGCCATTCTAAGTAGTTTACATACTGAGCATGAGATATTAAAATAAGAATAATAATAACACCTACCTCCCAATATCATAATGAGGATAAAATGAAGTAATATTTGCAAACCATTTTTCAAATCCTAAAGTGCTATATAAATTCCATTATCATTATCATTATTGTTACTACACGTACAAAAAAAGTATAGACAATTTGTCATTCAAAAAGAACAAGGTCTCTGGCATAGGAAAGGACTGGCTCCTTAGGACAGATACTCAGTGTTCTTAGACTGGTAGAACCTTCCTCCTTCCCTGCCCTCAGGCAAATGAAAATAATCTTCTCTTTCTTCTTTTACCATGAATATCTGTGTTTTTTTAAATTTCATTATTTTTCATTTATTTTAAGAAAACAAGATTCTTATCAATTGAAATCATTTGCAGGTGCTGTTTTGTTAAGAACTAGGTTTCCCCCAGAAATTCCAATTTAAGCACCAAATGCTTGTTTTTAAAGCGTTTCATGCTGGTGTTTTAAGCGTTTCATTCTTCAGTGCACAAAACTCCAGAAAAAGAATTTTAACAACACTCATATTGTTTATAATGCTTTTAGGTGATCAAATTTCCACTTGCAGTATATGTTTAGGAACTGTTTCCTTTTGTGTTGAACTCAATTCTAACCCTGAAGGGTAGTCCCAGTTCAAACTATAACATACTATAAGGTGGTATCTGTCTGCTATCAAAAATTAATAACCTTGGCTACTGCTGTTTTGGGTTTCTGTGGTTTGGGAGCCTGTAAAATTTCTTCATAATCTGCACTCATCCCTTCAGCCCAAAGGCCAACTGTGACCATGTGATCTGAATTCTGGTTTTCAGGGCAATCTTTCTTAAAATGTTCTACAGAACCACAAAGTCTAAAACTGCCACCTTCAGCATAAAGTCTTTTAGGATTATCTGGACAAGATCTAGATAGGTGTCCCATCTCTCCACAAATGAAACATTTTGCAAAAGGAAATTCTCCCATAGCTGGGTCCACTTTGGCTTTGCATTTGGTTATTTCATGTTCAGTAGAACCACATTGGTAACAGATTCCAGTGCCCATATGTTGACTCTCAAGAATTTTGGGACAGTCAACCATTCCATGGCCTTGTTTTCTGCAATGATAACAAATCTTTGCATTTTTCTTTATTTTTTTTCTTTTCAACCTCCTTCCTTCTCTGTGACTATCTTTTTTGAGAGCTACTGCTATTTCTTCTCTTATTTCTGAGCTACCCGCTGCAGTCACATTTCCATTCTGTCTCAGATATTCCATGAACCCATTTACATCTTGATTGGTATAAGATGTTTTCTTTTTGTTTTTTTTTGATTGAGGTACATCATTCTTAAGGGAGAGGCCACTGGAATGAAACTATTTATGCTTTTGTAGATTTGGGGTTGCTTGTTCCATAGATCCCTTCTTCATGTCTTCTCATGATGTCGCTTTCAATGCTTTCTTGTTATGTGCTGTGTTAGTTTGTGCCCACCTGGTCATGGTTTTAACTGAGGTTCCCTGCAACAACACGCACATGCTTCCTATGGAGTGAAGCCCCTGGGGTTAGATAGTGAGGGAGAGAAAACAATGAATTCATGGATATTTGTTTTAGCATATTGGAATGATCTAATAGAGAAAACCACTTACTTCCCAGGAAATAATCCAGGAAATCATGGGCTCATGCCTTATTGTAGTGATCCATTTCAATCATTTTAATTCTTTTATTTAGTGTTCAGTAGTTCACATATTCTAATCCCCCACTCCATCACTACTTGAAGTTCTTCTAATATTCTTTAACACTTGGTTACCAATATCTGGGCTAATAGCATAGGAGGCTTCTTCAAATAAATGTCATTTTCCCCCACATAATGCTTTTTACTGACATCTCCTTTTTCTGATAAGCTCTATAAAATGTAATTTACTAAAAAACTAAGGCTAGTCCTATTTTTTGTTTTATCTGTGTATGTATTTATATTTATATGTAGTATATGTATATTTGTGTGTGTGTTTGCATCAGTTGTCCAAATAGCAACTATTCACTTTCTAAGGTCTCTCAAGACTTGAGTTTATCTGTCACAATTCATGCCCTTTAAGGTAACTGTGCCTTTAATAACAACATTCTACAGTGCCTTTTTTAACCTCTATGTGTAGCTGGAAGTTTATTTTCCATTCTACCTAAGAGGTAGTTGTGAATTTGACTTGACCATTCCTCAACATTCTTCATACCTGGCACTGTGATTAGCCAGTGCCCTCAAGCATTCATTCAAGAGAACAGATGGGTTTTCCATTTTTAACATACACAACACATTGAATGCAGGCCTTCTGAGCATCTCTAGAAAATCATATCTGTCTCTGACACCTGCCACCTTCAAAGTACATTAATAACATATGCCAGCAATAGTTTGAATGTTGTCTCTCCTGCTAAGGCAACAGAAGCTCTTGAGAATTAATGGAGACTTCCTATTGAGTCTTCACTCAGGGAGTAGTTATAATTTCTATTTTAGTGTCTTGTTAAAGATCTGGGCCAATACTTCTTCTAACATATCCATGGGCAGGGCTGGTAAGGCACTATTCTAAGGAGCTCAGTTACTTCAAGAACTCAGTATCTAAGGGGGCTTTATGATTCATTTTCATTTGCTCCTCTCTTTAGGCATTCCTAGGAAATATGGAAGATCCTATGCCTCAGAAAACAGACAAGTTAGAATCTTCATTGTTCTCTCTCCTGAACTTTCCAAGCAGTGTTCTATACCTCCCCAGAGTCTGAAATAGTCTGTATGGTTCTTTTAATGGTGCCCCCATCACAGTTTAATGGTTTCTCAAGCTAATAATGCATGGCATTGGCCTATACATATTTTAGTGTACCAGTCCTCTAATAATTTAAATAATATTTCTAATTCGGATGTCATACATTATCTAACCTTCATATCACATATCTTTGGGTCTTAATTTCCTTATTTGTAAAATGAGGGGATTGAACAACACTAATCTATGATCCTATTATAGTATAATTATGATAGCATATATGTATTTTATATATATATACACATATATATGTATATATAAACATATTTATTTATTTATAAAATAAATAAAATATGTGTAAATACTAGGCAATCTCTGCAGTCTGCCTCAATGGTTTCAAAGAGTGCTATTGAGATTCAGTTAATGCAGACAGAATATAATACTAAAATAAGCAATCTCAGGGGAGAGCTCTGTCCCCAAATTGTAAATACTGTGACTCTCTCACAACAAAAATAGTTCAGGTAAATGTTGAGTTATTTTAATATTCTCTTGGATCATAATAAATGAAGCAATACCATACTGGCAATTTTGTATAGAATATGCAATTACACTATTACACAAATACACAATAACACTATTAAAAATAATAATGTTGATGATTACCTAATAGTCAATGAAAAGGGACATGTTGTCCATTAGTTGGCTACAACATGTCATTATCAAGTTGTTGCTTTTTTTTCAGGAGAAATGTTGTACAAGGACAAGTGTTGTACTGCTATGTCATTTGTAAACTTGTAATGTCAAGATAATGAGAGAAAAATTTCTGGACATACTAGGTACATCCTGTTTTGGATTTTTAGAAGAATATAGATGAGCATAGCATAGGAAAGGCAGACATCAAAGGATGCATCATTAAAGGAAGCATACACTTTGCTGAAATCATGTCCACTAAACTACTAGAATCAGTCCTTTTGGTTTATAAAATGACAGACCTAGAGTAAGAAAGGATCTCAGAAGTCACCATGCTCAACTTCTTGTTTTTATAGATTAAAAAGGTTGAGATTCATGGAATTTAAGAAACTTGCCTAGGTCATATGGTTCATAAATTTTTGAGGTAGGATTTGAAGACAAGAATTCTGACTCTACATCTCATGCTCTATCCACTATGTCATACTGTCCCAGATAATACAGTCACCATTCAGGAAGCTTTCAAAAATATATGTAGTATCCCAAAATCTACTGATACTAATAACTAGTGGTATACCAATAAATGCTTGTTTAACAGCTAGCTCCTTTTGTATAATAAATGTGCAGAGATCATAATTTTAAGTTTAATCTACATCATTAACATTTTTAAGTCACTTCTTAAATCTAGGCAATTGACTGAACAATAAATATAACCTTGATTTGTGGGACCTGCCTATTTCAGTGGTAGAAATGATCACACAAAGAATTTCAGAATCGGTTTTGCTATAAGCACATAGTTAAAATGTTGAGGGAAGCTGTATAATGGAAAGCGACCTTGGACTAGGAGCCATGGGACTTTGCACTACTAACTAGCTACTCTCGCAGGCAGAATGGTATAGTGGAATAAATACTGAATGAGGAATGAGAGGACCTCTGTTCTCTACCTAGTTACATCACTCATAAACCATGACAATTTGGACAAGTCATTAACCTCTTTAAGCCTTAGTCTCCTCATCTGTAAAATGAGAGAGTTGAACTCAATTGACCCTTAAGAACCCCTTTGGCTTTAATATTATCTCTAAGTTTGCTGGAGTCTGTGTGAAAAGCCACGAAATCAAATGTCATTTCTCCAGCTAACCTCTCAAGTAACCAATTGGTGATTTAGCAAACCAAACCCAATCTCTTCTCCATTTCCAAAAGGTGTATTTCCTAATACTGTGGCTCCTCTCTGAAGATCAGCTGCTTAATATCACCATCCACCTCCAGGATCTGACACTGCCTGTGGCTCTGTCTATAAGACTTTCTATTTTCAACCTGCTGTAAGACACAGGGGACATCTCTCTTCATTAGTAAAAGAGGCCAATTTAAAACATCGCAAAGGTCACATTTGCACACAATATATAGGACAGCACCTTAAGTACATTGACAGGACTGAAAACCCTGCTACCTGACCAGCAAAAAGGATCCATGAAATGGGGATCCGATTAGGGAAGAAGCTACAAGCAAGACATCCTGGGAGGCATCAGCATGCAGACCACACCTGCCGGCGCATATTAAATGATGCTTCACTCCTACAAGATGGTGCTAATGTGAATAAAATATGGATAAGAAGAGCACAGATACCAGCTAAGTGAATAAAATTGAGACATTGGGAAAATGAAACGCAGCCCTCCCTAGCGGAGTGGCCAACATCAATATCCAATTCAGCAGAAAAAGAAAGGTGATGTGCAGACTACCAAACAGAACAGAAACTCCTGATGACTTAAAAAAAAAAGTCTCCTATTACCTATAGAAAATATATGAATGTGGCACCACAGCATGTGTGGCATCAAGCAAAGAATTCTTGCTGAGTTACAAAGGCTCTGGAATTCTAGTCCTGAATACTCCACTGGGTAAGTTTGGATTTTAGGAAGTTGACCTCACTTCTCTGGCCCTCGGCTTCCTCATTTATAAAGCTGCAAGGATACAAACTGTTTTACATGCTTCATTGGGCTGTTGCAATCAACTCTTTACCAAGCAACTTCCGAAAGGATGATTTGAAAAGCTTAAAGTGCTATGGAACTATAAGAAATTATTATATTTGTTTTTGTAAGACTGTAATTTCATCAAAGCAAAGATCACCAAGTGAGGGGAAAAAATTTCTGCAGCCCTATGAATTTGGCTGTCCTCTGCAATTTAGAGTCTTAAGGGATTTGCCTGGGGTTCTAAAAGGTTAAGTGACTTGAAATGACAAACACAACAATTTTCAAAGAAAACCTGGACCTCTTAAACAGTGGACCAAATAATAAAAATTAAGAACTTCCAGCAAGTCCCAGAGTCAACCAGCTAGTATATGGAAGAGGAAGGACATGAACGCAGGCTTTATTGACCCTACAAGTTAGCTCTATATTCAGTATGACAATGTCTCAACAAATTATAAGAGAAAATTCTCATTGAATAAGTAAGATCTCAGTAACTCAAGGGAAAAAGATCTGCCGTATTCAGAGAAAGAAAAAATTATAGGGTATAGACTAGTCACTCTTCTGAGAGGGATTTTCAGGCAGGGTCTACTATCAGGGACCACCATTTCCAGTAAACAATTTTACAGATAAATCTCAAAGCCCATCATCAATTTTCATTCTCCTTTGCCTTTCAAGTGTTTATGACTCAGCAGACCTCATTCTTCTTAGATCTGTCTCCCCATTTCTCACTCCCAAAGAAGTGTCCAACCCTCATTACCCCACCTGCCCAGGTGAATTGGCATGAATAAGATGATGAAAACAGAGAACAGAGGGAAAGCAAAGTTGCCAAACTCTTACTTTGTGTCTGGTATCCCTACAGAGGAGAATGACCTTTATACCAGAAAATAACAGCACAAAAATGACTAATGGAGAGTTGATACCTAAAAAATGAGATAGTAATAGACCACTTAATGATGTTTGAAAATGCAAAATATCTGGCCCACGTGTAATAATCCTCCAGGATTGAAAGAGTTAGCATATTGACTACAATATCTGTGATAATGGAAAGATAATGGAAAGAGGGCAAGAAACATCACAAATTTGGAAAATGACAAGTGTCCCACTGGAAAAAAAAGTGGAAGAGAATAGGGCCTACAAACTATAGGCCACTGTGGGATTAATTTCAATTCCAGGAAAAATTCTCTAGAACAGATCATTTTAAAACTACCCGCTTCCTGACAGAGAAGTGATAGACTCAGAGTACAGATTGAGACTATGTTTGTTATTGTATTGGATATGGTCAATGAAGAAATCTCTTTTCTACCACTATACATGTTTGTAACAGGGTGAGGGATGAATCATTAAAGAGAAGGTTGTTGAATATCAAGGTAAAGAAGTAATGATTACAAAGGACTGGCATGAGTTTAACAAGAACAAGTGATACCTGGCTAATCATATTTCATTTTTTTATTAAAGATGAATTTATTGGGGGGGCAGCTAGGTGGCTCAGTGAATTGAGAGCCAGGCCCAGAAACAGGAGATCTTAGGTTCAAATCCAGCCTCAGATACTTCCTAAATGTGTTACTCTGGGCAAATCATTTAACCCCAATGGCTTAGCCCTATACCACTCTTCTGCCTTGGAACCAATATACAGTATTGATTCTGAAATGGAAGGGAAGAGTTAAAACAAAAGATGAATTCATGGATGATTTGACCATTTAATAAGTAAATGCTTCACTCTTGTGAGTAGTGAGAAGAAAATGCTCAGAGGAGATATATTGTCTTTCTTCAAGCATCTGAAGCACTATTATATGGAAGAGGTGTTAGACTTGCCTTGTTTGACTCCAGAGGGTAAAATCAAGAGAAACACACAAAAGTTACAAAGAGGCAAATTAAGGTTTAATGTCCAGGAAAAAAATCAATAATAATCAGAGCTGTTCAAAAGTAGAATGGATTGCCTCAAAAAGTGATGAGTTTCCCCTCCTTGATGGTCTTTAAACTCAGGCTGGCGTACATTATAGTAGGAATCCCTTTGGCTCATGGGTTGAATGAAATAACTGCTATGGTCCCTGCCAACTCTCAAATTATATGATTTCTTTAATTTCTCTTTCCTGAATTCTCCCTCTCCCAGATTCAAAGTCCTGGAGTCACTTTTCTAAAAGTCCTTTCCTAGTCTTCACTACTCATATTCTACCTGTTTCCAAGTCTGCATCTTTTCATGTTTTGGCACTTGGGACCTTCTAATGGTCTTAAATTCCTCCAGTGATACATCTTGGTTCTAGGATTATTCCCTTTTGCCCCATGCTATTTGAAATCCCAAGGCCTTACTTACTTGCTCCCCTATGTATGGTTGGCAGCACATTCTTTTCCTAGAGGGCTGCTCTTATCCGGCTCACTCTTGCAGAAGGTTTACAACTTTTCCTGTGCCTTTCTGATTCTATGAGCTTGCAATACTTCTTTAGATTAGATTTTTGGGGTTTTTTTAACTTGCTCTCACTCTAGGGTGGCATTTATTTGAATGTTTAATCATTCGTGATTTCATCAGTATGCTATCCATATATGCAAAATGCAAAATTCTGGATGACTTAGTAGTGAACAACCTTGTGGGGATAGGCTCCCCGATACTTTTCCAGGTGGCAGCTTGGACAAAAAACAGTCAGTCCACTGCTCAGCATATGCTCAATTTTCCAACTTGCTTTGTACCTGCCAGTGTTTTTGCTCTGTTGGCAGTGCCTTCAAGAACCCAGAGTCACCTTTACACCTAGATATGGTCAAGATTATTCTTTAATGGAAGACAAGAGTTTGAAAGTAATTTCATTCTTCCTACAAAAAAAGTACGTGAAGAAGTTGCAAAATCACAGGTAGTTTTAGAAAAGAATTCAGATAAATAAGAAAGTCCAAATGTCACTAGGCCTGTCCCTTCCAGCTTCCCTCTTTGTTCAGTGATTTTAATCATTTAATTCTTTATTCACAAAGTCAGCTGGCTCTAATTCTCCTGGGTTCAATAGTAAAGGCAAACTCTCAGACTCTTAACTTTAAAATTTCCTTTTTCAAGGCTGCTCTTGTCTCCTTTCTCTTTTAGATTGTAATCCTTTGGTCACTGGCTAACCCCTTCTAAATATTCCAATATATTTATTTTTCTAATTTTCTCTTTATTCCTATGTTTGGATTTCAAAGCTTCAACTCAGGTCTGGTCTTTTCATAAAAGGAAAAGCAAGCTATATTTAATAAGAGACTTGCAGTTTCATGTGCAAGCTGCTTTCTTTGTTTCACTTTATACTGGAAATGTTTGTTAAGTTAAGTTTTGTTTCTTAATTTAAAGCTGACAAGAGGAAAAACAAACAAAAAAGACTTCAAGGCAGAATTCTGGTCACTGGGTCTTTGCCCTAGGATAGAAAATGTAAAGGAATGCCAACATGGCTAGTTAATAAAAAAAAAGTTTGAGTTGAATCTGAGATTGGGGGAAGTGGGAACTATGACCAGGGTATAAACAGTGGTAGTGAAATGTTGGTACAGGGGAAAGTATCTCTAGTTTGTCTAGAGATATTTGACTTTCATGAATTTCTCCTTTGGGAGGAGAACTACTATCTCCTAGGCTTCAAACTTGAGAAGGTACAGAGAAGAGATAGGGTTACCAATTCTCCAAACTCTGCCCCTCTTCTAAGGTATGGAGAAATGGGAATCAGCATCTTTCCTTTTGTCAGCATAAGCTATAACCGTATAGGTGTTTCCCATCCAAAACTCTGGCCTGAGGCATAAGGGATGAGAATGAGAAAGAATAATATTTAAACTTCCTTGCTGGTGCCATGCTCAGCACATAGACACAGAGAAAAGATAAAAAGTAAGTGTGGATTTGTCTTGCCTCCCAGAAAAGGATTCATTCATAGCCTCGCACTTACCCTGGATAGATGAGAGGTCTGAATCCAGCTGGGATTCATCTGAATCAAGCCTAAACTAAAGGAAAGTGCTTTCTCCCTCTCCCTGTGTCTAGGAGGGAGAAGAGCAGAGAGAGATAGGTTCTGAGTTGGCACCTGACACTGGGAAATCCAACTAAATAATGCATTCTTCTGATAACTCTCTTCTCTACTCTGTGAGGAACACTTGTGCAACTAGGCTTATTCTTACAACTGGGCAGTGATCCTAACCTCCTTTCATTTGGAAGGAGAGATAGGGGCTTAATTCAAGCCTGCATGTAGACAAAGATGGAGTGAAAGAGGGAAGAGAGAGGAATGTGGGTATCAAAGGATATTAGACCTTCTTCAAATCCTGGACAGATAACACATGATACAAGTAGAACCAAGTCATAAATACATTTTTAAAAAGAAAGTACTGACTGATATCTCTTCCTTTTCTCAGGCCAAACTTCCAAAAAAACC
This sequence comes from Gracilinanus agilis, assembly GCF_016433145.1. Lineage (NCBI taxonomy): Eukaryota > Metazoa > Chordata > Mammalia > Didelphimorphia > Didelphidae > Gracilinanus > Gracilinanus agilis. The sequence goes on from NC_058132.1 coordinate 296,047,852, forward strand.
TTTTTTACCTTCTGCTCTAACTTTGAAGAGCCCTTTACAATCTATTTTCTATCTTATCATTCAAAGGAAACCACTCTCTTAAAGGTTACCCAAAATCTCTTCATTTGATAAATCGAATGCCTTTTCTCAGTTCTTATCCTTTTTGACCCTTCTGCAATTTTTGACACTGAAATGCCCTGTGAATGGGCATTTTATGTGGAGAGTAGGTAGCCAATGAGAGTTTTTGAGTACAGGAATGTCATGTTCAAAGGATTATATCATAAAGATTACTCAAACAATCATATGGAGAAGAATTGTTAGAAAAAGGAAAATAGGAAAGAAACTCATATGTCCTTGGTACTCCCTGCTCTGTGTCTCCTCTCTCCCTCTGACTGAAGGAGAAGGGTAGATATTGGAGGGCCTCTCCCCAAACCTGCACCTAAGTGGGAGAGGTAATGGAGAATAAACAATAGCCAAGGTGCTCCCCAATGGGAATGAGCACTAAGGAAAGAGAGAGACAGTGAGGAAGGGAGAGACAGGCAGACAGAGAGGAGGTACTGGTTATGTGGATAGAGCACTGGGTCTTGGGTGAAGAAGACCAGATTTCAAAGCTGGCCTCAGATATCTTCTAACTGTGTAACCCTGGCAAGACACTTAAGTTCTGTTTGACTCATTTTTTCAACTGTAAAATGGTAATAGTAGCAACTACTTCCCAGGGTTGTGGAGATCAAATAACATAATATTTGTAAAATGCTTGGTGCGGGGGGCAGCTGAGTAGCTCAGTGGTTTGAGAGCCAGGCCTAGAGACGGGAGGTCCTAGGTTCAAATCTGGCCTCAGACACTTCTCAGCTGTGTGACCCTGGGCAAGTCACTTGACCCCCATTGCCTACCCTTACCACTCTTCTGCCTTGGAGCCAATACACAGTATTAATTCCAAGATGGAAGGTAAGGGTTTAAAAAAAATGTAAAAAAAATGCTTGGTGCAGTGTCATAAAGATTCTTATTCTCCCTTCTCTATTCCAATCTCAAACCCACCCTTCTTCTGAACTTGCCTCTTGCTCTTTAGAGTACCACCATCCTCTCAGTCACCCAGACTGGCGACTTCAGTATCATCCTGGGCTCTATATTCTATTTTGCCCTATTATCTAATCAATCTCTAAAACTGTTTGTTTCTAGATATTTCTAATGTCACAAAATCTCTCATATATACAGGCTGTCCCAAAGATCTTAGTGTAGTTTTAAGGCCCCCATCACATCTCACTCACACTATTAGAATAAGTTTCTAATTGTTCTTCCTGTATCACTCTAATCTCTTCTCACTCCAATCCATCCTCCCTGTTCTATCAAAGTGATTTTCTTAAGTGTTGGTATATCTGTATCATCTTCCCACCCACCCCCATTCAATAAATTTCAATAGCTCCCTACTACCTCCAGGATCAAATATAAGGTCCTTTGATCAAAATTTAAAGCTCTTAGAAATCTTGCCTTTTCCTACCTTTCTAATCTTCCTATACTTTTAGTCCCCTCTGCCTACTCTTTGCCATCTCAGCTGAATTGTTATTCCTCGAATACCACATTTCTTCTTTACTCTGATACCTCTGCACTAGCTTTCTTAATGCCTAGAATGCTCTCCCAGATCACATCACATCAATCTTAGACTATTTGATTTCCTTCAAGACTCATTTCCAATACCATCTCCCACAGGAAGCCTTTTTGAGGGCCCTGGCTGCTAGAGGTAACCATGTACCTTACTTGTGCATCTCTATGCATGTGTGTCACTTCCCCTATAAGAATATAAACTCCTAAAGGATAGAGAGCTATTTTGACCTTTCGGTGTTACTGTTAGCACAGCACTTAGCATATGGTGTTTAATAAATGTGTGTTAATCATCATAGTTTAAAAAAATGCTTATATATGCTTTTGATATTGAACCAGAAACTGTCTGGATTGAAAATCCATAGGGGTGAGGCAGCTAAAACAGCACAGATAGAGCACCAAGCCTGGAGTAGGGAGGACATTGGTAAAAAATGGCCTCAGACACCTCTTAGCACCATGACTCTGGGCAAGTCCCTTAATCCTAATTGTGTATTCCTTACTGTTCTTCTCTCTTGGAACCAATACTTACTATTGATTCAAAGTTAGAAACTAAGATTTTACAACAGAAAAGAAAATTCATAGAGTTGATTTCTTTCCTATGCCTTTCACAGTAGTTTCATGAGGCCTATGTCTCACCCTGTGCAAACACTAATTGAAGTTTATCATTCTTAACTCTTGTTCCAGGAACAACTCTTGTTCCTGCTATTAGATTCCTCAGTCCTATGGAGAAGCTATTTCCTAATTTTATTATAGAGCACCTGCTTAAAAAGACATTTCCCTATTTGATTTCAGAAGTTCTCCCCTTAAGCTTTAGACAATCTTATACCGATTCTACTGTTTGTCTTCCTAGAAATTTCTACAGATTTGCTGCTTAGAAGTCTTATTTCACCTGTGACCCATTTCTGTCTGTCTAGCCAGTTATTTAAGCTGCTTTTTCTCTCATAAGAAAGTTTATCTCTTTCACTCGTTCAGTTCAACTCAGTGTACATGAACTAAAAGTATAAGCACATCCTTTTGCATAAAGATACTTCTCACTGGTGGAAACTGATTATTTAATGTTCTGCACCTACATTAGGGATGAAGTTGGTAAGATGTTTGAGAAAGAAGACATAGATAACAGATTTTCTTCAAGTTCCTGTAAGGAGAGGAAGACTTTAGAAAGAAGCTAATTTGGTTCCAGGTACTGTGCCTACAAAGTACATGAGGAAACAAAGACAAAATACTGAAGCATTCCCTACTCTCAAGGAACTTCACAATGTAGTCATTTTCATTAGTCCACTTAATGGGCTTTTTGCCCTGTAGGGCCAATAGCATCATTCTCTAGAAGCAATATTCATTTAACAGCACTCTAAGGACCAAGAAAGAGAGATTTCTCAGTTTAACTAAATTTAATACTCAGAATAATTGTCTGAAGGAGGGTATATGGTATTAAAAGCCATTTTACAGATAAGGAAATGGAAACTTAAAGAGGGGAAGAGACTTGCCCAAGATTGCATAGGTGGAGAGTTTCACAGCCTGGATGCAAACCAGTTTCCTATTAAAAGTTTGAGGCTCTTCCCACTATAGCAAGGAGATCTCATTACAATTTTGCCATAGAAAAACAGCTTTCACCTAACAGAGGCAATTCCTATGGAGATAAGAGAAAGGTCTTTCTGTCACATTTCTACTTTCAAGGCATATCTTGTATCTGTTCCTTTCTGTTCCATCCGCCTCCACCACAGTGTAGGCCCTTATCATCTCACAACTGGATTGCTGCAAGTCTGAACTCTTCTTTCTGCTTCTAGCTCCCCCTTCTCCAATTTATTCTCTATAGTGCTGTCAGATTACCTTTCCTGGAATGTCATTTCTGTCACCCCTCTTCCCATATCAAAATCTTTGGTAGTACCTCATTGTCCTTGGAATAAAATCCAAACTCCACAGTCATTTTTTAATGTCTTCTACAATCTTATCTCAACTCAATTCAACAAAGTTATTAAGGGTTTACTGTGTAGCGACTAATATACTATGCCATGCTAGTCTATAAACTCTTTGTGGAAATATGTTTTGTTACAAATAAGTTTAAAGTCTAATAGTATTATTATTAATGGTATTATATATGTATATAAATTTATTATATATAAACTTTTTCAATGTTTGCAGGATGAAAAAGGGAAAAAATACAAAAACCTCCCCATGTTCTCATAGAACTTGTCCTCTATTAAAGGGATAAAAGCTGTGAATTGGCCTATCCATTAGACCAGTGAAAGTAAACCTATGGCACATGTGCCAAAAAGGGCACACAAAGTCCTCTATATGGGCACCCCAGCAGTTGCTCACCAGAGTTCCTTACTAAAAATCCAGAGGCATTCAGGGTGGAGCTGATTCCCTCCTCCTCTCCATGAGTCTGAGGACATTCCTCACTTCACCCATCCCTCTACCCAATAGTCTAATGGGAGTGTTCCCTCACTCCCCTATCTAAGGTAAGGAACTATGGGGTTGAGGCTCACATGCTGCATGAGGGTGAGGAGCAGATAGCAGTCTGTTGAGTCTGTGGCAAATGTTATTCCCATGGTGAGGAGCTAGGTTTGAGAGGAATATAGTTCACAGAGTGGCATATGGCTAAAAGGGAGCAGAGCTGAAGGGTAGCAGAGTGCTGAGGCCACTCTTCTCCCTCTTTTTGCACATGTCTCTCATCACCTGCACCCTTACCCAGCAGCCCAATGGGAGTGTTTCCTCCCTCCTTTGTTGTGGGTAAGAGGGGGGACCAGATATTGAGGTGGGGTCACATGGACATGGCACAGGGTCTCTGGGCATAGGCAGGCACAGCACTTAGTCTGGGGGTGGGATGGAGATGGGGCCTGACACTCTATCTCTAAAAGGTTCACCATTACTGCAATTAGATCTTTTTGTCTTGTATGCAATGATACACTTAACTAGAATACAAAACCACACCTGAAAAATTAGTTTGGAAAATGTAGGTAACAAAGGATTGTATGACATTCAAAATAAAAGGAGCAAAGAAAAGGTAATTACTGAGTTTTGTGACCTTGATGGAAAGGAAGGAGATGATATTTGAAAAAGGCTTTAAAGAAATAGGGAGCAGTGGGTACAAAGGTTTTACTACCCAGTCTTATCTTCTAGTACTTCCTGATATAAACTTTAATCCACTTTGGTCATTCTCCTCAGTGTCATGATAAAATGCCATTATCATTACTGACTTTGGGCTTTTGTTTCTCTCAACTTTAAATATTCTCCCTGTCCTTAAATCCATACAAATCATAAGCACTCCTCAAGGTCTAGTTCAAGTTAGTTTCCTTCCTTGCTTCCTTGCTTCCTTCCTTCCTTCCTTCTTTCCTTCCTTTAGCTATCTGCCTTGATTCTTGTCTTTTCTGAACTTTTACAAGAGTTCATAACATTCATTTTGCCAGTGACCTATAGAGTATCCTGTATTATTATTTATTGGGGCGGCCAAATAGTACAGTTGATAGAGTGCCAGGCTTGAAGTCAGGAAGACTCATCTTCCTGAGTTCAAATCTGGCCTCTGACACTTACTAGCTGGGTGATCTTGGGCATGTCACTTAACCTCTGTTTCCCTCAGTTTCCTCATCTACAAAATGAACTGCAAGATGAAATGGCAAAGTGTTCCAGTATCTCCACAAAGAAAAGTTAAAATGGGGTCACAAAGAGTCTGACACCACTGAAAATGACTGAACAAGTTTCTAAGGCCAGTCTTGAACTCAGATCTTCCTGACTCCAGGCCCAGAGCTCTATCTATGAAACCACCTAGCTACCTTTCCAAGCATACATCAGGATAGGAAAAAGGAATTATATATAAAACTGGGAATCTCCATTTTATACTACTTGTTTTAAATATATATGTATATACACACATATAAATATATATAATATATACAAATATTATATATATAAAGTAACATGTGTATACTTCTTGCTCCCCAAGAACAGGACAATAGCCCTTGAGGGAGGGCTCAAGTATCACATTTCCCTTTTGTTACTCATTGCACCTAGCATAGAAAAAGACCATTAATAGTGTAGCAGGAGCAGTAGGAGTTTGAATTCTGGTGTTTATACTTACTATCTGACCTCAAAGAAACCATTTAATTTCTCTGGGCTTTGTTTTTTTAATCTATAAAATGGGCATCATAATCCCTGCCCTACCTGAAGTATACCTAGGAGGAAAGAACTTTGAAAAATATAAAAGACTATATTTATAAGCAGTTAATTAGCAATCTAGTGCACAGAGCTCTGGGCTTGGAGTTGGGAAGACCTAAATTCAAGTCCAGCCTCACACACTTGCTAGCTGTGTAATCTTGAGCAAAACCTTTAAGACCTCTTTGCCTTAGTGTCCTCTTCTATAAAAAAAAATGGGGATAATAATAGCACCTACTTCCCAGGTTTGTTGTGAGGATCATATTAGATAATACTTGTAAAATGTTCAGCACATAGAAGGACACTATATAAATGTTTACTAATAGTTGTAGTTGTGGTGGTAGTAGCAACAGCAACAGCAACTGAAGTGGTAGTAGTAGTAGTAAGTTACTAATATTGAATTGAATCAATGAGCTTCATGGACGTGTTATAGCTGTGCTGTTTGTTTTTGTATTTTGACATCCTTTTGAGCACATCTTGTGAAGCAATATGGCATCATGAATAAACACTGAATTGAGAGTGAATCTCACCTCAAATACCTACTAGTAAAGAGACATGGGCAAATTATTAAATATCACTGGCCCTCAGTTTCTTCCTCTATAAAATACAAATAATATTAACAACTATCATATGAAGTTATTTTGAGGAGCAGATAAGATACAGTGCATTGTCAATGTCAAAACATCATATGAGTCATTGTTATCATTATTGTTATGGTTAGGTGGTGTATACTGCTTTCAGATCTGTTCAGTACAAGGTTCAATACAATGGCATGTACACAGTTAAATAAGATTGTGAAATTAGTGGCCCATGTAGTTCCTATCACCAGTTACTTGTTAAGCACTCTTCATGCTCTCACACTATTCCCATCTACCCTGGGGCTTCTGCTTTGGCCCTTGTCCAGGCCCTAAACACTCTGGACATTTGCTTCCTCTTCTCTCCCATTGGAACACCTTTGTCCTGTGTCTAATTACTGTATGACCCTGCATTCTTTTAGTTGATCTGATAAAGTCATTTGAGTTTAGGTGTTAATGGATGATAATGACAATATGTCACTGCCGCAGATAACATATTTGTATTTTAAAAGTGATCTTCTGTACTTTAAATGAAAGCAATGATGAATAAGTGAATTTTAGGCTAGTGATAAAGGTTGGAAGAGGAAAGCTGTTGTTTTAGGAATGAGGGAATGGGGAGTTGATGAGGTGAAATCTTTCAATAGTCCTCATATCCACCATGAGCAAGGGATAATTTATGATGCTGGTCTATGGGCTATATGTTCATAAAAGACTAGGAACAGATTTCTTCACAATGAAAAAAGTTTTCATTTTATTTTATAGTAAGTAAACTGAGGCCCAGAAAGCTCTCTCTGCTGTAGCCCATTATTTTATTGGAAATTCACAACAACTCCCTAAGATACATACTGTTATAGGAAATCAGGCTTAGGGAGGAAAAATGACATCACACAGATGTCAGCATTAGGATTTAAACACACATCACACATAGATGTCAGCATTGGGATTTGAACACAAGTCTTCTTAACGCCAGAAGTAGTGTGCTATTGTTCTAGAGCAGGGGTCGGCAACCTTTTTGGCCGTGAGAGCCATAAACACTACATTCTTTAAAATGTAATTTCGTGAGAGCCGTACAGTGCTCACATTGCGCGCTCCTGTAACAGAAAAAAAAAAAACTGACTTTATGGCTCCTGCAGAAAGAGCCATATCTGGCCCTCAAAAGAGCCAGATATGGCTTGAGAGCCATATGTTGCCAACCCCTGTTCTAGAGTAAAACCTCTCACAGATACAGAGGGCTATTTGTTATGGAGTTTTGCCAAGACTTCAAAATAGAAAAGGATGGTTGTTTTATTTCCTTCTACATAATGATTTTCTTCAGTTGTTTACTTCATCTATATCTGGATGAGGAGTACTGGTAGTAGAGAAATGTCATTTTCATTTCATTTCAACAAACATTTATTAAGCATTTATTTGGTGCCCATGGATGTGAACAGGAGGGAACATGGGATTGGGAAGCAATGATCAGAGCTGAAAATGGAAGAGGGGAAGAAGGAGGTATATGAAGTTCTCACCTGCCTCTGCTCCCTTATCCAAATGAAAACAGGAAATTCATTCCCTTGCTCCCTCCTCCCTCCTGCTACCACTAACATGGTACCCAGGATGAGTCCTTTCCAGCTCTGTCTCCAGGTAGAAGAAGGAGGGGGCAATAATAAGATCACTCTGAAAAAGCAGCCCACAGTATCTTTCATTTAAAACAGCATCAAGAGCAAAACCTATTAAAGGCTCTGCTGTGGGTCGATTCGCCTTCCCTTAAGTGAGCCAATGTTCAGCCAGGCACGGCACCCAGAGAAGTGGCATTTTCTCAGACAGTCCATGAGTCCTCTTCATAATCTTGCCTCTTTCCAAAGCATCCATTTTCTTTCTTTTTTTTCCTCTGACTCTGTAGCTTGTGAATTTGAATTCTGTGCGTAGGGGTGCCAAATGTCCTTTAAAAGTCAAGTCTGTCAATTTTGAGACAGCAGGAGCAATAACAGCACAATATAAGGAAAAAGTGTTTTCATCTTCCGACTGAAAATTGTGTTTTCAAATATAAGAGGCGACACATTTAATTTTAATGAATTGTATCTAGAATTGTTTTTTTTTTAAACTCTATATCTCAGTACTATAGTTTTGTGGTTTCAAAGACTGACAGATGGGACAGTCACTTCTTCACATACTGCAAAGAGGAGGTGAACATTTAAATTGGTCCCCATCCCACAAAAGGGGATTTTGAAATACAGAAATTGTCTCATATTATTGTCACCTCATAGCTTCTGGAGCGGTAAGCCCAGAATAGCCAAGTGGATACCCTTTATGTGTATTACAGCTCCTTGATTTTTCTATCCTTTTGCCAAAAGACTAAATCACAAATACAGCAAATGGAACAAGTCTAGACTCCACCTTTGGAGATTAGCCAAGAATCTATAAACAGCACTGGTTGCAAAGGTTGGCCAGGCAACACATCAACACACTAGATAACACTGATTTCGTTATCTTATTTCTGACATTATACTTTCAGCTCCCTCTAAATTTAGATTAAGGGCTGATAATAATCTAGGTTTACAACCTCTTTGTGAAAACAAACAAGTAAAGAAAATTAATTTAACATAGATAAAATTTTCTTCCCTTTCTATGCACACTCCCTTTGTTAAGTTGAAACTTTTTATCCACCTTATGTGTCTTTAGTTTAATTCCTCATCAAAACTGATAATTACTATTTCTGTTTTAATTTTTTCTACTGGATATTGGATTTTCCCTCACTTGGGATCTTTAAGCAAAGAATGAATGACACCTTTTCAGGTATGTTGTGTGGTAGACGTTTTTTCTTGGCACCAGTTGGATAAGACAGTTGCTTAGTTCCCTCTTAACTCAAATTCTGTAAGTCAATGATTCTGAGGATGCTGAAAAAAAGTCTTAAGAATATTGTAAAATAGACAGAAGTTTCTAAGGAAAGACCTGGCCCAAAGACTAAATATGAAATGAATTTTTATCTCCCTTATGGATTCAACTAGCTAAGAATGTCTACTCTAATTTCCATATCTGCCACTCATTTTTCTCAACTCTTTGCAATCTGACTCCAGACTCCATTCAATTGAACCTATTCTATCCAAAGTTATCAATAATTTTCTGATTACTAATTCTGATGGTCTTTTCTTATCCTTCTTTTTTCTTGATGCTTATTCAGTTTTCTACACTGAGGCCACATTATTCCCTTGTATGATCTCCCTCTTTACCTTTTTTGATACCACATTCTCCTAGTTGTCTTACTACTTTGCCCAACCACTTCTCAGTTTATTTTTTCTGGGTCACCCATCATCCATAGGTTTCCCAGAAGGTTCTCTTTCTATAAACTCTCTTTTTGTAATCTCATCAGCTCTAGGTTCAATTATCATCTTTATATCCCGTCCTTATCACTCTCCTGAATTCCAGTCCTACTTTAATAGCCTTCTCCTAAACATCATTACTTGGATGTCCCATAAACATTTCAAACTCAACATATCCAAAATGAAACACATCATATTTCCCCCTAAACCTTCTTCTCCCCACATTTCTCTATTTCTATACAGAACCATCCTGGACTATTGTGACTGACTTGTTCTCCAAATCTGATCCAATTAAAAATCTTATCAAGAATCTCTCTAAAAATAGATTCCTTCCTATATAGTGAGTTTGTTTTCTTTTCATATCTGTGTCCTGAAACAATCGATACCTTGCTCATATCAGCACCGTGTGTGTTTCTACAGTTCAAAAGAGAATCATCATCAAATCAATTATTCTTGCTCTAGTGATCAGGCTAGTCTGCATCTCTTACCAACTGACAATACAACCAAAGAAAAGTGATAAATATTATCTCTGATCTTGGCTATGTGGATAAATTCACATATAGGCAATCAAGGCAATAGGTGACTTCAGGGGCTCCAGGAAAACCCTCCCTTTCCTAAATATTTTCCCACATAAGTGCCAAGGTGACTAAAATATCATTAGAGATTCATTGCTATGAGCATTTCATTTCCCTTTCCTGATATGCTCTTTAAAAAATGCAGATATAATGGAGATGTGAGAAAATAGGCACATTGACTCATTGCCATAGAGTTATAAATTGATCTAACCATTAGTATATAATTCAGAACTATGCAGGTAAAGTTACAAAATTATTCATGCCCTTTGACCCAGTGATATAACAGTTGGCTTTATACTCCTAGGAGGATGACAAAAATAGGCCCCTCTTAGGAAAATATTCATAGCATCATTCTTTGTAATGGGAAAAAAGTTGAAAATAAATCAGGTACCCAGAAATTGAAGGATGACTGAATAAATTTGCTAATAGGTCTACAAATACCAATAATTTGAAAAATATGGAATGAAACATATAAAGTGACATAAAATGATTTTACAGAGAGCCTAAAAATAACATGCATTTTCCTACAGTGTTATTAGGAGATAGAGGGTGAGGAATTCTATCTACTGGGTACAATTTGATACCTTCTCTGTAATTTATTGTCATAAAGAGCAAGTATCCTAAGGCATTGAGAGATTGTGACTTGACTAGGATAACATAGTATATGTCATAGGAAGAACTCAAAACACCAATCCTCTTTACTCCAAAAGCCAGCTCATTTCTATTCCACACTACCTTTCATATAAACTACTACGCCCATTGAAACAAATGGAAATGATTTTGTGGGTTGTTCAGTCTTTTTTCAGTCATGTCCAACTCTTTGTGACTCCATTTGGAGCTTTCTGGGAAAAGATACTAAAGTGGTTTGTCATTTCCTTTTCTAACTCATTTTACAGATAAGAAACTGAGGCAAACATGGTTAAGTGACTTGCCCAGGGTCAGATAAGTACCATGTGTCTGAGACCTGATTTAAATTCGAGATGATTCTTTCTGACTACAGGCCTGGCCCTCTATCCATTTGGCCATGTAACTGTCCTTAAAATAACTTTACACACTAACAAGACTGAGATTGACAGCATTGAACAACTTTGCATGGCTGCATGACGGTGATCTCTAGGTGGTACCTTTTATCTTATACATAAATTGGATTTAAGTAAGTAAGAATTTTACAAAGTCATCAGCCTTACTCTCCCTTCCAGAGTCATCAAAGATCCAGTGGCAATACAAAAGTCAAGGTAATTGTTAATGGTCTAAGATAAAGTGGATGACTTTGGCTTCTTTGACGTTTAACCAAGTTCTTAACACTCCACATTGCCTACATCAACACTTTCATGGCCACAAGAACAAATTGTTTTCATCTATCCCTTCCACCAAGGGAAGTCTTTGCATACCTGAGGTAGACACCACCTAACTCACCAGATTTGAGGCCTGTTGGTTACCCTCTATCTCTTTTAGCCCACCTGCCAAGACACTTTACTTGTCTATGGCCACTGGACATGCTAAGGGCTCTTAGAGTCACAAGTGAGAGATAGGTGGCAGGTGGGCACCAAAGGAGGAAAGCAGCCCTGAAGAGTTCAGCACCTAAGATACTAGACTTCTCTGAACACCCTGTGCACCACATAATCTTGAGACCAAAAGCTGAAACTGATAGAATCCTTCAGATTAGTGGTTCTATCGCTCTAGTACAACTAAAACCAATGGGATATCTACAATAAGTTCAGTTTTAATATGATGAGCCCCCAAAGTAGGAAGAGGATACCTGCTTAAGCAGTGGTAAACCAGACCTATCTCGAAAAGCAGAGATTAAACCTTCTGAACTGATTAGCATTGGTAAGGGTTGTGGTTGGGCCAATATACTTCTAGTTTTTTTCTTATAGTCGAAATGAAGTAGAGAAACCCAATTTCAAGAAGAAAAATTTAAGGCAAAATTAACTTTTAATTATATTTCTTTCCTTAAATAATGGGAAAAATTCCTATAAATCATATTGCAAATTCTATCCATAGCACTCACTCTTGTTGCCTTACATAGCTATTTTCACTGATTATGTAATGTGAAGCATTATCTTATGAATACATTGTTTTTTTGTGTGACACGGTAAAACAGAATTTATTAATTAAAAAAGACACAAGTGCTCCTGGGAAGGATAATACATTAACTCACTAATTTATTGATGTGAATTGTTATCACATCACCTTCCTACTAATGGGAGGAACTCACAACAGTATGAGACTGACTGGGAGGCAGCTCTGAAAGGGAGTGGGAAAGACAAGCTTTCATCTGCTTTACAATTTCACATAATTCTGCTCCCATATTAATAAACCAAGAAAAACTTTTAAAATAAACAAGCAAAAAGAAACCAGAACTAGACCTGGCCATTTGAATTTAAATCAAATCAACATTAAGTACCTACTATATATGTTAAGATAAATATATATATACATACATATATATATATATATATATACACACACACACACACATATATATATATATATATATATAAAACATGGTATATATACCGTGTTAAGCAATGAGGATAAAAAGGCCAAGGCAAAATAATTCTGCTTTGGGAAATTCCATGCTACTTCAGCAGATTTGATTGAGATGTAATCAGAACATTAAAAGAAATGATACATGCTTAAATTGTGACAAAAATAATATAACCACGAAGAATATGTGGGTCAGGAAAAAAGATAATTTCAGCAAATGACAATAATGAGAAAACATGCCAAAATTTTGGGATACATCCAAAATAGTCATTAGGGGATAATTCTCTTTTCATGTTAGTTTCTTGCAACAAAAGTGATAAAGAACAGATTAATAAAACTGGACATGTAAGCTGAATAACTAGAGAAGCATCATTTTTTTTATAATTTAACAAAAATAAAAATTCTGAAAATAAAGGACAGAAATTGAATCAAAATTTAAAAATAGTAATAAACTGCTAATTTAAACCCTCAGAAATAAAGAGAAACCAATTATTAGTATAAAATGAGGAGGAATTCAGAACAAACGAAAAGTAAAATGACATTATTAGAATCTGTTTTGCTTAACTGTATGCTAACAATACTATTAACTTAAATGAAATGGGTAGCAATTATTAAAAAAATTACCCTGATTAACAGAACAAGATATAGATACTTTAAGTAACCTAATATAAAAACACAAAAATTGATGTTATAAATTAATTTTCGATGAAAACATTCAAATCAAGATCTATTTACAAATAAATTCTTTAAAACATTAAAAAAAAACCTCTAATGTTAAAGTTTTCATAAATAAAGGAAAGTTCTCTACCATACAACTTCTGTGATATAGTTCTGACTGCCAAATCAAGTAAGTACAAAGCAGAAAAAGAAAACTACAACTGATATACCTACTGAATATTTATGTGAAAATATTCAATTAAATATTAAGAAAATTCCTCATTACATTACCAGGAAGATAGAAGCCTAGACATATTCTCCAGTCCACAGAAATTCTCAAATTTCTCCAAAATCCCAGGTACACACAAGAGGTAAGCTAACTATAGTCACAGACTGACACTAAAAACCCTAATGAGTTAATAGCTTGATGAATTAATTGCATTGAAGGGCTAATCCCTAAAATGAGGGACCACTTCCTCCTTCCATAGTTCCCATTTTCTAGTAGATGGCATAATGGGACTGACAGGCTTGTTCTTTGGAAACCACTCATCAATTCATCTGTTGCTGATTCTTCCAACCAGCACCCTTGCCTCTCCTCTAACTCCACCATTCCATGGTGCAGTGGATAAACAATCCTGTCATGAATACTTGACCTGTATATAAAAGGACATATCATAAATGAATTAGAAGAAAAGGGAAGAAAATAGATTTCAGAAGTATGGGCAGCAAGAGAGTTCTTGACTGAGTAAGAGAGAATATAACAGAAGATTGAATGGAAGGTTCTAATTACATAAAATTTTAAAAGATTTTATACTAACAAATCAATATAGGTAAACTTAGAAAAAGAAGAAATACAGTAAAGTTTTCTAATAAATGTCTGAAAGGTCTGGTTCTAACTAAATGTGTGAATATTTGATACAAATTTAAATGAACAAGAGCCCTTCTCCAATAGCTGATAAACAGATATCAATAGTTAGTTTTCAAAGGAAAATATACAAACTAGACAAGCACCTGAAAAAATTAACTCAATTACTAATTATTTTCCATTATAAGATCTTTGGAGTTGTCTTAGATCATTCTATTACTGATAATAGCTAGGTCATTCACAGTACAATATTGCTATTACTGTGCACAAATGTTCTGGTTCTGCTTGCTTCCCTTTGCATCAGTTCATCTAAGTCGTTCCAAATTTTATCTGAAATCATCCTGCTCATCATTTCTCATAGCACAATAGTATCCCATTATAATCATATGCTACAGATCTTTCAGCCATCCCCCAGTTGATGGGCATCCCTTCATTCCCAAATACCTTTTTTCCACAAAAAATTGCTATAAATATTGTTGTACATATCATTTCTTTCCCCTTTTGTTTGATCTGTTTGGGATACAAACTTAGTATTGGCATCACTGGGTAAAAGCGTAGGCACAGTTTTATAGGCATATGGACATAGTTCCAAATGGCTCTCCAGAATGGTTTGATCTAGTCAAAACTCCACCAACAGTTCGTTCGTGTCTCAAATTTTCCACACCAATAATATTTATCATTTTCCCCTTTTGACATATTAACAACCTGATATGTATGAGATGGTACCTGAGATGTGTTTCAATTTTCATTTCTCTAATAAATAGTGATTTGGACATTTTTTCATATAACTATCAATGGATTTGATTTCTTTGTCTGAAAATTGCCTATTCATATCCTTTGTTCATTTATCAATTAGGGAATGATTTGTATCCTTATAAATTTGAATGTACTCTCTCTATTTGAGAAATGAGGCCTTCATCAGAGACACCATAAAAATTTTTTTCCAATTTTCTGTTTTTCTTGAAATCTTGGTTGCATTTTTTGTTTGTGCAAAGTCCTTTTAATTTAATGTCATCAAAATTATTAATTTTACATCCCATAATGTTCTATCTTTCTATCTTTCTTGTTTGATCATAAAATTTGCCCTTATCCATAAGAAATTTCCCTATAGTATCACCCTTTATGTCTAAATCATGTACCCAATTTGACCTTAGAGAGGTTTACAGTGTGAGATATTGGTCTGTATCTAGTTTCTTCCATATGATTTTCTAGTTTTCCAAGTACTTTTTGTCAAATGGTGAGTTCTTGTCCCAAAAGATAGAGAATCTTTGGGTATATCAAGTACAAGATTACCATGATCATTTACTAATATGTGTTCGAAATTACCAAATGTAAGATAAACACAAATTAAACTATTCTGAGGTTCTCTCTAAAATCCTGTCAGTTTAGCAAAGAAAAGAAAATGGCAATTATTGGATAGGTTATAGGGCAGCAGGTACACTAATGCACTTTTAGTGGAGCTGTCAATTATACTAAGCATTCAGAAAAGCAATTTGGAATATATTTTTAAAAGTCTCTAAGCTGTGTATACCTTTTAACCTAGCAATACCATTACTAAGTATGTAACTCAAGGAATTCAAAGAAAGAAGAAAAGGATTCATATGGACAAAAAATATTTATAACACTTTTTGTGGTGGCAAAGAATATAAAATAAAGAGGTTGACCTCATAAATTCAGGAATGGCTGAATAAGCTATGGTACATTAATATGATGCAATATTATTATGTGATCTGAAATAAAAAAAGAGATTCAAAGAAATTTTTAAGATTTGTATGAAGTGATAAAGATAAATAAAACCAGAAAAACAATTTATATAATAATCACAATAATGTAAAGGAAAACAATATCAAAAGACTTAAAATTCTGATCAATTGAGTGGAAAATCAGGTTTTCAGAAGATTGATATAAAGCATATTTCCCACAAGTTGGCAGACAAATGATGGAAAGTCTAGAATAGAGGCATACATTTTCACACTTAGGCAACATGTAAATTTATTTTACTTCAGACTACTCAATTGTTACAAAAAAGTGTTTTGAGGGGAGAACATTCTCTTTGTGGAAAGAGAGTGGGTAAGTAATGATGTTGATACCAAAAATAAAAAGAAAGAAAAGAGTGTTAATGAAAGATTAAAAAATATAAGGAAGAAAGTCAAAGGATGTTGAGAAGTAGACATAAGCAAGTAGGGCTAGTCCGGCACTTGTATTAAATTTAATATATGCATTTAAAAGGATATTCAGTAGATCACAATTCCATATACAATCCTCTTTTTCACTTTTCTATACTGAAAAATTGAATTTGATGTTGTCCAAATTAATAATTAGAAAAATTAAAATTAAATCAATATGTGAGCATATCCATGTTTTCAATGTACCTAACTTTTTTACATGTCAATATACTTTTTAATAATTGTTTTCTAACATTTCACCATCCACATTCTCTCCCTCCATTCCATCCATTCCAAGATAGCAGGTAGTATATGTGTTATGATACAAAACATATTTCCATATTTGTCATATTGTGTTAAATAAAGAAATACCTGATCATCCATCATCTCTAGTTTAGCCTATGGTCCTTTGTTTTACCTCATCAAGACTGCAACAACCATGCAATGCCATGACAACATTTTAGAGCTAATTGGTTCTTTTCCATCTAACAGGACAAATGCCTGGATTAGATGTATGTTTCTTTGACTTATGATATTTTATATCATATGTACACAGTGTTTGAAAGTCTACTTGGACAGTCTGTAGATTAGTTATAGCAGAATCTGATGTTAGATGATTTAGTGGGAAAAGTCAGGGGCTGGAAACATAACACAGTCTGCCACTAACAAGCTGTGTGACTTCAAGCAAGTCATTTAACCTAGGTATCCTTTCAATAATATGGAGATAAGAGCATTTGGCCTCCCTCATATGGCTATTAGAGGGTTGCTTTCATAATTTAATACTTCAGTGGAGCTGTGATTTGATCTGCATGGTACTCCCTCATTATCACTATTACCAAGGACACTCCTATTTCTGCTTCAGTTGAATGAAGAACTTCATCTGAATATAGAGTGAAGAAACAAAACAGTAGGAGCCTACGTTACCATATACCATGATCAGGTGGGATTTATATCAGGAATGCAAGGATGGTTCAACATTAGGAAAACCATCCACATAATTGACCATATCAACAGTCCAACAAACAAAAATCACATGATTATCTCAATAGATGCTGAAAAAGCCTTTGATAAAATACAGCATCAATTCCTATTGAAATCACTGAAAAGTATAGGAATAGAAGGGCATTTCCTAAAAATAATAAACAGTATATACCTAAAACCATCAACAAGCATTATATGCAATGGGGATAAGTTAGAAGCCTTCCCAATAAGATCAGGAGTGAAACAAGGATGCCCATTATCACCTCTATTATTCAACATAGTACTAGAAACACTAGCAGTAGCAATTAGAGAAGAAAAAGAAATTGAAGGCATCAAAATAGGCAAGAAGGAGACTAAGCTATCACTCTTTGCAGATGATATGATGGTATACTTAAAAAATCCTAGAGAATCAACTAAGAAGCTGGGAGAAATAATCAACAACTTTAGCAAAGTGGCAGGATACAAAAAAAATGCACATAAATCATCAGCATTTCTATATATTTCCAACACATTAGAGCAGCAAGAGGTAGAAAGAGAAACACCATTTAAAATCACCCTAGACAATATAAAATACTTGGGAATCTATCTACCAAAACAAACACAGCAATTATATGAAAACAACTACAAAACACTCTCCAAACAAAACTGGATCTCAACAATTGGAAAGCCATTAATTGTTCATGGGTGGGATGAGCTAACATAAAAAAATGAACATTCTACCCAAATTAATTTATTTAGTGCCATACCTATCAAATTACCAAAAAACTTCTTTAGTGAATTAGGAAAAACTATAACAAATTTCATCTGGAATAACAAAAGATCAAGAATA
>NC_058132.1:296075971-296089610 GCF_016433145.1 Gracilinanus agilis
AAAGAAATGATAAATAGAAACAAGCAAGACATAGTTGTGTGTGTGTTATATATATATATATATATATATATATATATAATATATATATAATCTATTGGAATTTATGATCCACTGGAATAGGCTTTGAGAATCCAGGGTCACCTCCATATCACAATGAGGCACAGAGTAGGACTTCACAGATGAAAATCCTCAGTGATGACAGTAGGATAACAGCAAAAGTGAAAAGATCTGAAAAGATTTTTATAATATTTTTAATCAAAGATAGTGTGACAAGGGATAGCTGGGTAACTCAGTGGATTGAGAGTCAGGCCTAGAGTCAGATACTAGGTTCAAGTCTGGCCTCAGACACTTCCTAGCTGTGTGACCCTGGGCAAGTCACTTGACCCCCATTGCCCACCCTTACCACTCTTCCACCTATGAGCCAATACCAAGAAGTTAAGGTTTAAAAAAAAAAAGATAGTATGACGTTCACATATAGATGCTATCGTTACTCTCAGATATGCTTTAAAATAAGGTTGGAATGGCACAAAAAGAAAGAATATTGAGAAACAGCAAGATTGGAGCAAGTAAGTATACATGGAGGAAATCTATACAAAAAGTAGCACAATTGTGAGGGTGTTAAGGTATTATTTGATAGGGTAGCTGATGGAAAGAAAGAAATCAAAGTTGCAAAAAAAGATCTTGAATCTTATTAATACTGAAAGCAGAACTGAATGTATACATCGACCTATATGTATCTTTTCCAATTTATATAAATAGTTTAAGAGAGTCATCAATACATTCAGAGAGGGCCCTGAAGATGACAGACAAATAGCTCTTCCATCATATCTATCAGTTCTCTCAGTGCCCTGGGATGTAGTTCATTTGAGTCTGGGGACATGAACTTATCATGGATTGCTTGGTGATCTCTTATTATCTTCTTAGTGATCTTGGCTTACAACTTCCCATTTATCATTTTTGCTTTGTTCTTTCCAGTCCAAAGATCATTTTCTTTGGCAGAGAAAATGGAAGTAAAATAAAAATTGAAGAGTTATGTTTTCTTTCTGTTGTCCATTATCATTATGCCATCACCCTGAGTCCAATTCCTTCTTTAAATCTCTTCTTCTTTTCCATTGCAGCCAAAAACATTCTTTGTTTTCTTTATGATTCCTTGCCAGTCTTATTTTATTATGAGCCTTAGAACTCAACACTCTTCTACTGCGTTGCTGTTTTGTTGTTTAGTCATTTCAGACAAGTCCAATTCTTCATGACTCTATTTGGAATTTTTCGTTTTTTGTTTTTTGGCAAAGATACCAGAGCGGTTTGCCATCTCATTCTCCAGCTAATTTTACAGATGAATTAACTGAAGCAAAAAGGGTTAAATGATATTACCAGGGTCACACAGATAGGAAGTATCTGAAGCCAAATTTGAATTCAGGAAGATGGGTCTTCCTTGACTTCAGGGCACGATCCACTGAGCAACCTAGCTGCTGCTCCTTATAACTGTGCCACATTTCCCCATTCATTCTTTTACCTGTCTTTTCTTTCTTTTATCCTAGTTTCTTAAAAATATAAGCCATTCAGAGATGTTCATTTCTTCAGACTAACTCCTCCTCTTTGTTCTCATCAGAATTGTTTCTATCTCTTCAAAACGTTGCTCTTGAGAACTTCCTATATCCCTTCAGTTTCTTTCTCCTGAGAGCCTGGGAATCCTCCCTATCCAAAGTTTACAGAGAATCATGTGGAAGCTACACTATTGTCTCCAATTAAAATAAATTGGCATATAAGTGGAAAGGACAATAAAATAAAATTGAACGTTGAGTAATATTGAACACCAATGTTGGCCTCAGAGAAGAGGTAAAAAAAATCACCTCCTTCCTTTTAGTGGAAATGTCGGGAATTACTGAGATGGAATGTTGTATATTCTGTCGTATATATTACTGTTGATGGATTGGTAAATTTTCCTGAATTGTTTGCCTTTTTATCTCTCTCAGATTCTTTGGATCTGTGAAGAATATATTTGGAAACAACAATAATTTAAATTTTTAAAAAGCTAAAGTGATTTTAAAGAAATAGATTTCTATAAAAATGATAGTTTTCCCTTTGTAATTGTCTTAGTGTTATCTACAAATATTAGGATGATCACCATCCCACCCTTGACAAAAATATCAGATTGCCCTGGTTCACTTCCTGGGGGCCCATTGCATAATTCTGTCATGAGAGATGTTGGTAAGGCAACTGCTAGTGTTTTAGCCTTTCTCTGTGGTGTGATATGCTCTGTCCTTCAGGGGATCTATCAGTTAATAGAATTAGGGCACTCTCTTGCTTGTTGACTTTGACTGCTGGACCCCATAGCACACTTCAAGAAGTTGATTGGCTACTTCTGAATGGGGCTGCCACTTCAGAGTTAGAAGGGGATGTTCCACATCACTACTGGAATTCCAAGAAATGTGGTATATCCTTCCATTAATATCCCTATCCTTGTCTCATATAGGCCATTTCCACAATACTATCATTCAAAGCTGAGTTCTGATTTCCTAGTCCATCAAAACAAAAAAAAATATGTTATAGGAAAAAAAGGAAATTATAAATCTAAGATCTTTTTGGAAAACATTACTATTATTTCCCAATTTTACTTTTCTCATCTGTTTCAGTGGAGTTCAGATAATAACCATCCTGAAACAATTAATTCTCAACTATTATTCTTTGACATTCAATATTATGTACATCAGTATAAAAGTAGATAAGATAATTGACTCTTTTTTTAAAACTCTTATCTTCTATCTTGGAATCTATACTATGTATTTGTTCCAAGGCAGAAGAGTAGTAAGGATTGGGCAATGGGGGTTAAGTGACTTGCCCAGGGTCACATAGCTATGTCTGAGGTCAAATTTTAACCTTTACCTTCTGTCTCTAATACTGGCTCTCTATCCACTGAACGACTTGGTTGCCCCCTAATAATTTGGTTTTTGTAATGAAATAAAAGTATTAGATTGGAAATTCATCTTTCATATAATCACTGGGAGTACATTCAGGATAAGATGACAGGAATGATTTGTACTTCTTCCTGTTCTACACAATATTGACTTCTTCCATTAGATTTCTATTCACTCTCTAATAGCTTGGAAATTATGAATATTTGGTGAGGCAACATTTAATAGATTGTCCCTAAATTTTTATGGATTGATGTTATGTCCAGGAGATTGTAGACAAAACTTTTGTCCATGATAGTACTCAGTTTACATATAGAATTCTCAAGTATATCTTGACATCTGAATTCATAGTATGGGGATTTATTTATGTTAATTTATGAAAGAGACACAGCTTCTAATTTCTATTTCTAACTACAAGATTTCATTTAGCTTGATGCTGAATTTTACTACCTACAATAATGTGTTGCAAAGTTTCCACCATATTCTTGCATACTTTCATTGAATAATATGTGTGGGCTCCTTAGGGATAACCTTTCCACAATTTCTAGTAGTAGTGACCACATCCAGAATTACCTTTATAAAAATTTACCATTTCTATAAACAAATCTGTGTGACTAAGCCATTATTCAAAGTTTTCTTTAACATTATTAGTTCTATGAATAGTGATGTTATCCTTGAAGGGCCTTTTGAATCTACTCTTGGGTCTTAACATTTTTCCTAGACTATTATTGTTATCACTATTATTTATCAGAATTACATATACATGCTGAGAACCAGAAACACCAGATCTACCACAGTTAATCAAACCTATAGAAACTTTGGGTCACTTCAGTTTAACTTGCAATCACCTGTACTGGAGACACTTAGACTTATTCTACTGTGGATTGTTTTATCCAAGAAACATGTATTACCTGGACCACTTGCTGCCATTAGCTAACACCAAAACACAAATTTAATGAGATAAATAGTGCTACTTCTAATGAGATTCTAATGAGGTGATGTTTAGTTCTTATTTAATATTTAGTAAATTATTCATTCTCACTGAAGATAAAAATACAGGCATTGTTATACTGTAAACACTCATTCTGACAGAGAGCAACTTATATTCATCAGTGGTCTCCATTAGGAACCACAGAGGAAAAATATTTGGCAGTATGTTTGGGCAGTTCTAAGAGGAAATTTTCAGTAACTTTCCCAAACCCTGATACTCTCTCTTCCCCACATCAACATAATTCTTCCTTCTTTTTATTCATCTGTTTTCCAAAATGAGCACTAAATCCTTTTCCTTTTAATATCTGCCCCATGGTCTAAGATATTTTCAAACATACTTCAAAAAAGCAGACCAATCCTACTTGACTGTCAGGAGGAACCCTTGGGGATTCAATTAGGTGGATTTGGAGTATACTGGAATATGCTTGCTGAAATCCCTGCTGTTTCCCTTTAGTTCACCATTAATGCCTGCATATACACAGAACTCCATGGTTGATATTTATCTAGCTACAACTAGCATATTGTCTATTAAAGACAGAGAAGATGGTAATATGTGGTATTAAAAGTCATTGGGCTTTAATGCAAGTCTGAATCAAACAACATCACACAAAAACTAGAGATACATTAGTCATGCTACATCTATATTAATGAAGTTAATCACATTTTCCCATCCTATCAGACGTATGATTCAATATGCAAATTAAATATTTAGATAACAGTCTGGAAAGATTACTGTGTTTGCTTAATAAATGAGTATTTTCTAAAATAGCATAAAACAAGGAGGATAATGAAAGAGGATGCAAGATAGTTAAGCTAGGAGACTTAACCTCTCTTTAACAATTAGTCATCAGTTCTCACAAATTGATCTTGGAATTTTTTTATCTGCAAAGGTATTAATTTTAACATCAAAAAATATTTCTGGGGATTAATACATCTGCTAAAATTTAATCCAAGATCAGATTAGTATCTACTGTTTATTTTCAAGCTTCAAAATCAAGAGTGAAACTAAAGCCAAAAGAAAATAAATGTAAGACAGTGAAGGAGGAAAAGGATCAGTGTCTCGGGGACCTTAGTCTTTCTTCCTCATGTCTTGAACATCTGTCAAATCTTTCTTGAAAAACCCATTAACTGAGACTTTGGGGTCATGTAAGCAACAGGATGGTAGAGTAGATATTTTCTCCAATTCCCATGACCTCTCACACCTTTCCAAAACAGAAATTATGTGACAAAGATAAAGCAATTTTGGCTATTTCCATGGTGTAGGACACCACAATCCAAAAGAAAGTTTAAAAATGAAAATGGAAACACAGGACCTGACACTTCCTGACGATGAAATCACTTCAGCACTCTTCCAGAGCTCCTACTCCCCCAGGAGAAAAGCTGCACTAAGAGATCCAAAGAAATGACACAGGCTTATATTAAAATCTCCTTTTTACACCTTGGTCCCCTCCCTCCTTCTAGTGCCATGGACACCCCAGTTCCAGGCTACAAAAAAATCACTCAAATCTATAGCCACTTTGGCCACAAAAAATTTAGAAGCAAAAGTTGGTTGTGGGTTCTAAAAAGCTCTAAACTGCCAGGGAAATTGGGCCCCGATCTTTCAGTGCTGAACCAAAGAACTAAGGAACAGAAAGAGTAGGACAAGTCAGGATGCCTGGTATTGAGGGTGTTGGGCAGTATTTCACCAAGCCTGAGGGAGAAGAGAGTGTAAAACATAGCATCAAACTGTGGCAAGTTCTGACTAACCAAAAGAAGTTGATGGGGGTGTTTGCAGAGAGTTAGGCTGGCAAACCATGAAATGCCCCTTATGGGAGGACCCTGAGGTAGCCCTCAAGGAAACCATAGTCAGAGAGGAGTGGGTCAGGATGTGAGTGATAAAGAAAATAAGGGCAGGGGGAGTCTGGGAAGACTGAAAGCAACAATTCCAGGAAAAATAAAACTTAAAAACCTCAAATATTAACAGATAAATCAATAGGAAAAACATTAACATAAGGAAATATGGCCTCCAGGGCTAGTAAATTATTTCAGACATCTGAGAATTAATACAAAATGAATAAACACAAAATCAAGGGAAATAATCCAATACTAAAAGAAATAGAAGACCCTATGGAATTTGTGAAGAGCAAGGGACTACAATACACTATCCATAAGTAGTTTAAAAGAAAAATGAAAATTATGAGAGCACAGCAAAAATAATGATCATAACAGAAAAATTTGAATCTAGAATGATAAATCTTATCAAAGAAACAAAAGAGAAAACAATAAATTGGGGCTACAAATACAAAGAAGGGAAGAACAACCTAGAAGAGCTCCCTATGCAAGCAAAACATACTAAACTTGAAGACAAAATGTGCAGACAACCTAAGGATCATAGGTCTCCGAGAAGAAGATGACAAGATGAAAAAAACCTTATGCTATAATGAAAGAAATGGTAGAAGAGCACTGCCCAGCACTTTTAAACATAGAAAGTGAAATCTAAATGGAAAGAATTCACAAATTGTCTCTAAAAATATCCAAAGCTACAAACTCCAAGATATATACTCATTAAATTTAACAAGTTAATTCAGAAATGCATTCAATAAGTCATCTAAAGAAATACCTCTAAATACAAAAGAAAGAACATTCAAATAATGCAAGACTATTCTGCACCCACTAGGAAAGGGAGGAGGGAATGGAATAATGTGTTTTTAAGAGTAATGGAACTCAGGGTGCAATCCAGGGTGACCTAGCAACAAATCTGCACTGAACCATACAGGACAAAAGATAAAGGCTCAGTGTAAGAAGGAGTTTGAAACACTTTTAGAAAAGAAAAGCAGAACTGAAGAAATTATTTTCCTCTCCAATACCCCAACCAACAGAAATGAAGGAACAAATAAATGTATCAGGTGAGGAAAATAACGGCTACAAAATGACAACAAAGAAATTGGTAAAAGATTTCTTTCTAAATCTACTTAAGGAGTTAGGGATGAAGGTGGAGATCTGGTAGAGATAAGAGGTAAGAAGTAGACAGGGCACTTTGGACAGAATCCAGTGACACATTGCCTAAAGGCAAATGCTTCTTTTGTGGGTCTAGATTACAACATAAGAGGATACAGAAAAAGAAAGGAGGGGAGCAGAGAGATAGAAATCACTTCAAAGACTTTCAAAAAAGGGAAGGTGGCCTCAATAGTTTTAGAAAGACAAGACAAGATCCTACAGGAAAGTGAGTGAGGAGAAGGGAAAGATGAAAAGAGAGGGGACCAAAAGGAGACTTTGCCTGGGAAGATAGAAGGGATTCAACCAATAAATGCCCCTTTAGGTAGAGAGATTATCAATGAAGAGGTATGACATTATACTGAATTATACTGGGAGAGTTGATGTTTAAAAGTCTATTCATCCTGGAAGGATATGGACAAATAGACAAAGAATATGAACAATTCTCCAAAGAAGAAGTAAAAAATGATTCACAGCCATGTAAAAAATGTTGAAAACCATTGGGATAATTGGGTCCTGAAGGAATGAAAGCATGAACACTGAAATTTCCAGGCAAAAGTAGGAAAGAAATCAACAAATATGGTATAAATTAGTGGTGGGCGGTATAATAAAGTATTTTGTAGAGAAGGATGACAGAGTCTTCTCTGAAACCTGCCATAACTGGCATTGTTCTGGAATTGAAGCACAACTGAAAGGGGGAATCTATGGGACAAACCCTAGAAGGCAGTGACAGAAAAGTGCCTGAAAGCAGAATCTAGAATGAATAGTTGGAAACTTTGATTGCATGAAGAACAAACAAAAAAGAGAAGGGGACAGATAATTATAGGGGTCATTGATCAGAGAATGTGAGTCTGGAAACACAGAACTAAAACAACTGCTTGAACACATGGATTGATTCGGACATGGTTGGGGATGTAGACACTAAATGACCACACCAATGCAACTAACAATAATATGTAAATAAATCTTGACTGATCACACATGTTAAAACCAGTGGAAATCCACATTGGATATGGGAGCGGGGGTTTACGGGGGGAGGGGTGAAGGCGAAAGTAAAAATCATGTAAAAAAAATAAAAAATAAAAGTCTAAAAAAATGACCAATGAAGAGAGTTAGAGAAATCCTTTCTGAAAGAGGCTAAATCTCACAACTAAAGAGCAGGACTGACTGGAGGGAGTGGGAAGAAGGGGGAAGAAGATCTACTTGACTGTGTGGGAAAAAGGAGAAGAAATCTATAAATAGAAAAAAGCAGGGGGGAAAAAGGAAATAATGAACAAAATCCTAAAGGCAAATGCTTATTAAAAGAGAAGAGGAAGTCAGGGATGAAGGGAAGAGAGCCAGTGGGAACGGGGATATCTTAAAAAAAGACTAAAGAAAAGTAACTAAAGGAACATGATACTGTGCTTATAGTAGAAGAGGTGATGTGGAACTTTAAAACTTCTAAATAGACAACATTAATGCATATAGGTTAAGAAGCAAAGGAGTTGGATGGGAAATATTATTTGCATCAAATTTTTCTGAGAATAATTTGGTATCTGAGATAAGAAAACAATAAATATATACAAAATGAACATCCATTTCCTAATATGTAAATGGACCAAGAACATGAAAAGTTCTTGAAAGAACTGGAAATTATTCACAACCACATAAAAATTCATATCACTAATAAAGAAATGCCAATCTGAATAACCCTTAAGTTCCTTCTCACACCCTGCAAATTGACAAAAATTACAAAAACAACAGTCAGTATTGTAGAAAGATAGGACACTGATACACTGCCAATGGAGTTCTGAAATGGTGCAAACATTTTGGAAATGTTTGAAATGATAAAATAAAGTGACTAAAAGGTCTGCAACTTTTAAACCAAAGACTCCATTACTGAGCTTATACCACAAGAAAGCCATCGTCAAGACTGAAAGTCACCCTATATTCCTAAATACTAATGACAACATTTGGTTAAGATTTGGAAACAAAGTAGATTCCCATCCACTGGGGAATAACTAGCAAACTACATTACATGTATGTAATGAGTATTACTGTACTGTAAGAAATGATGCATATGGTGAATAAACAGAAACATGGAAAGAGCTATATGAATTAATGCACAGTGAGGTAAGCAGAGATAAAAAAAACAACATAGAGAGTAACCATATTAATGGAACTGGGGAAAACAACACTTCAAAAAATCAAAATTAAATGCAATTAAATTATAAGAATTATATGGAACTTGAATGTCGAAAAATGAGAATACATTGCCTATCTACACCTTCATGAAGATGGGAGGTCCACAGGCTTTACATGTTGCACATGTTTTCAGACTTTTTCAATGTATCAATCAGTTGTGTTGACTTTTTTGTCTTGTACCAAAACTATTGTGTCATTTTGAATGCCTCGCTGGGAGATTTTAGAGGAAGGATAGGTGGGATAATGGTTGGTGATAGAAGGAACAGAAAGTATCAATAAAAAAATTGTTTTTACTTTTTATTTTAAAGAAAAATTAAATGTAATTGGGAGATGTGTAAAAAATAAGCAAAATACATTTTAAAAAGAAAATTAATTTACTGGCATATTTCTCTAGTTTGAGTTTATTTTCCCCCTCTAAATAGTTTCTACAATTCTCTGAAGTCAAAAGCCATGGATTATAGGAGTGGAGTAAAGTAGCAAGCCATCAAATGAGGAAGTAAATTAAGTAGTAGACAGCAAGAAGTAAGAAGACTTTGGAAAGACCAACTGGAAGTGTCTCATTATTAACAAACCCTTGATATGGAAAACTCATCTCAAAACCAGTTTTTTTATTAGCATAAAAATGATCTTGTTACAAGGTGTTTGGACTTTTTTGCTTCTCCAGAACTCAGCTTTGATTTCAGTTGCACTTGCTGAAACTACTAGTAGGATGGGTTTTGTTGTTGTTTTGGTTTTCAGGTTCCTCTTTTTTTCATTTTAAAGTTTTTACTCAGCTAATTAATTTAGAAAAATTTTTCCATGATTCCATGATTCCTGTTCTTTCTCTCCCCTCCTTAATCCTCGCTCCCAGAACCAACAAGCAATTCCACTGTGTTTTACAAGTATCATTTTTCAAAACCCATTTCCATATCATTAATATTTGCAATAGAGTGACCAAAGTCAAAATCCCCAATCATATACTATTCTTGGTTCACCTAATTTACTTATAATTTCTCTCTTTATATTTAAGTCATTTACCCATTCTGAATTTATCGTGGTATAGGGTATGAGATGTTGATCTAAAGTTTTAAACCTAGTCTCTCCCATACTGTTTTCCAATTTTTGCAGCAGTTTTTCTCAAATAGTAGGTTCTTGTCTCAAAAGCTAGGATCTTTCTGTTTATCATACACCATCTTATTGAGGTCATTTACCCCAAGTCTATTTTATTGATCCTCCCTTCTGTCTCTTAACCAGTTCCATATTGTTTTGATAATCATTGCTTTATAGTACAGTTTAAGATCTGGTACTACTAGGCCCCCATTCTTCACATTTTTTCACTAGTTTCCTTGATATTCTTAATCTCTTGTTCTTCCAAATGAACTTTGCTATAATTTTTTAATGCTATAAAAAGTTTCTTGGTAGTTTGATAGTGTTATCAAGAAGTAGGTAATCTTTAGGTTGAAAGGAGGGATAAAGGTGAGGTAGGTATTAGGAGGAGGAATGAATGAGGTGGTATATTGGATGATGATGGAATAGGTGGGGTATTCAGGAGGAGCATCTTAAAACAGGCTAGAGGCTGAGACTAGAGACAGAGGATACTGGGGGAAATAGACTGAACCCTTCAAGGCAGGAAAGATATCCCTATGGACACAGAAGAGTTGGGCCATTCAGAAGTGTTTAAATCTGCCTTGAAGGCTTTCTCTTGTTAGTTTCTAAAGTCCCTTGAGGGAAGAGAGTCAAAAGGCTCCTCCCTGCCAGTGAAACTGATGGCAGCAGGAGGAAGTCTCTGGTAAGGACTTCCTGCCAAGAGGGATGCCTGCAGTTCCCTCAAGAAATAAAAGAGAAAATAATTCCTTCCCTCTTCAACCCTTGCTTAAATTTTCAACACAATGATTCACCAGAGGGTTTGAGTAGGTAACAAAGGGGGTTATTAATTTTAGGGTTGATCAGAAAGGAGAGAGGCATTTAGGGTTTTGTAATAGCCTCCAGGGAGAAACTGAAGCTGGGGGAAGGGTCAGGAGAGGATTAGACTGAGAGATAGCCTGCTCTCCCAGTCAGAAGATTTGGCTGCCTTAAAGTATATACTAGATCAATAAAATAAGGGATAGATTGAACATTCAAAGATGTCTTACTTGCCTACAAAAAACTAAACCAACAAAGTCTAATCACCAAAACCAAAACCATCCTTACTCCCAGAGCCCAAAGGGAAAATCAGGTAAGATAATAGGGTTATAATATGGAGAAGGTCAGGGAGAGGTCCAGAGAAATCAGCTAAGTTCAGATTGCCAGAGACAAAAAGCATAGGCCAAAGGAAAGCTGAAAGCCAAAAGCAGAGCCTCAGTTGGACCTTCTGCTCTCTTCAAGCCTCAGGTTCCAATTGACTTTCTCTGAAGATTCCAAGGCTTAACTGCCATGTCTGTTTACAGTTGACTCCTTGCAAGAGCAAAAGCCTCTGTTGCATCCTTGCATTACAATAGATATGGCATTAAATAAATAAATTAATTTGGGTAGGATTGTCATTTTTATTATATTAGCTCATCCTACCCATAAGCAATCAATGTTTTTTCCAATTATTTAGATCTAGTTTTAATTGCGTGGAAATTGTTTTGTAGTTGTGTATATAATTTCAGTGTTTGTCTTGGCAAATATTTTATATTCTCTAGGGTGATTTTAAATGGAATTTCTAACTTTTGCTGCTGAGTTGTGTTGAAAATATATAGAAATACTGAGGATTTATGTGGGTTTATTTTGTATCCTGCAACTTTGCTAAAGTTGTTGATTATTTCCACTAGCTTTTTAGTTGGTTCTCTAGGATACTTTAAGTAGACCTTCATATCATCTGTAAAGAATGACAGTTTAGTCTCCTCACTGCCTACTTCAATTCCTTCAATTTCTTGTTCTTCTCCAATTGCTACTGTTAGCATGTCTAGTACAATGTTAAATAATATAGATGATAATGGTCATCCTTGCTTCACTCCTGATCTTATTGGGAAAGCTTCTAATTTATCCCCATTGCAGATCATGTTTGCTGATGGTTTTAAATATGTACTGTTTATTATTTTTAGGAAAGACCCATCTATTCCTATACTTTCAGTGTTTTCAATAGGAATGGGTGTTGTATTTTTTCAAAGCTTTTTTTTGCATCTATTGAGATAATATATGAATGGTTTTCCTAATATTTTGCCATACTTGCACTCCTTGTATAAAACCCACTTGGTCATAGTGAATAATCCTTGTGATTACATGCTGGACTCTTTTTGCTAGTATTCTATTTAACATTTTTTCACATCTATGTTCATTAAGGAGACTGGCCTATAGTTTTCTTTCTCTGTTTTCAACCTGCCTAGCTTTGTAATCAGTACCGTATTTGTATCATAAAAGGAATTTGTTAAAATTCCTTTGTTGTTTTGTCAAATAGTTTGTATATTATTGGGACTAGTTGTTCTTTAAATGTTTGATAGAATTTACTTGTGAATCCATCTGACTCTGGAGTTGTTTGTTTTTTTTTTATGGAGTTCCTAGATGGATTGTTCAATTTCTTTTTCTGAGATCTGATTGTTTAATATACTATTTCCTCTTTTGTTAATCTAGATAGTTTATATTTTTGAAAATGTTCACTCCTTTCACCTAGATTGTCATATTTATTACAATATAGTTTGGCAAAATAGTTCTTAATAATTGCCTTAATTTCCTCTTCATTATAGGTGAGGTCACCCTTTTCATCTTTGATCCTGTTCATTTGATTTTCTTATTTCTTTTCTTTTTATTAGATTAACTAGTACTTTATCTATTTTATTTACTTTTTTAAGTACCAGCTCCTAGTCTTATTTATTAGTTCAATAGTTCGTTTTGCTCTCGATTTTATTAATTTCTCCTTTGATTTTTAGGATTTCCAATTTGGTTTTTATCTGGGGATTTTTAATTTGTTCTCTTTCTAGTTTTTTGAGTTGCATGTCCAATTCATTGATCTCTTCCCTCTCTGATTTATTGATATATGCACTCAGGGATATAAATTTCCCCCTGAGTACTGCTTTGGCTACATCCCATAGATTTTGATATGTTATTTCCTCATTGTCATTTTCTTCAATGAAATCAATCATCATTTCTTTGATTTGTTCTTTGACCCACCCGTTTTGAAGAATTTGATTATTTAGTTTCCAAATAATTTTAAATTTGCCTTTCCATAAGCCCTTATTGATTATGAATTTTATTGCATTATGGTCTAAAGAAATTGCATTTATTCATTCATTTTTTCTGCTTTCCTACATTTGTTTACAATGTTTTTATGCCATAATACATGGTCAATATTTGTATATGTGCCATGTGCTGCTGAAAAGAAGATATATTTCTCTTTATTCCTATTTATTTTTCTCCAGATATCTATTAGCTCTAATTTTTCTAAAATTTCATTCACTTCCCTTACTTCTTTCTTATTTATTTTTTGGATTCAGTTTATCTAGTTCTGATAGGGGAAGGTTGTATTCCTCCACTAGTATGATATTACTATCTATTTCCTCCTTAACTTCCTTTAATTTCTCCTTTAGAGATCTGAATGCTATGGCATTTGGTGTGTGTGTGTGTGTGTGTGTATATATATATAT
>NC_058132.1:296099603-296156354 GCF_016433145.1 Gracilinanus agilis
TTCTATTCCTATACTTTTCAGTGTTTCCAATAGGAATGGATGCTGTATTTTGTCAAAGGCTTTTTCAGCATCTATTGAGATAATCATGTGATTTTTGTTTGTTAGACTGTTGATATGGTCAATTATATGGATGGTTTTCCTAATGTTGAACCAACCTTGCATTCCTGGTATAAATCCCACCTGATCGTGGTGAATGATCTTCTTAATTACTTGCTGGAGTCTCTTTGCTAGTATTCTATTTAAGATTTTTGCATCTACGTTCATTAGGGAGATTGGTCTGTAGTTTTCTTTCTCTGTTTTTGATCTCCCTGGCTTTGGAATCAGTACCATATTTGTGTCATAAAATGAATTTGGTAGGACTCCTTCTTTGCTTATCATATCAAATAATTTGTATAGTATTGGGATTAGTTGCTCTTTGAATGTCTGTTAGAATTCACTTGTGAATCCATCAGGCCCTGGCGATTTTTTCTTAGGGAGTTCTTTGATGGCTTGTTCAATTTCTTTTTCTGATATGGGATTATTTAGGTATTCTATTTCTTCTGCTGTTAATCTAGGCAGTTTATATTTTTGTAAATAATCGTCCATATCTCCTAAATTATTATATTTATTGCCATATAATTGGGCAAAATAATTTTTAATGATTGCCTTAATTTCCCCTTCATTAGAGGTGAGGTCTCCCTTTTCATCTTTGATACTATCAATTTGGTTTTCTTCTTTCCTTTTTTTATTAGATTGACCAGTACTTTGTCTATTTTATCTGTTTTTTCAAAGTACCAGCTTCTAGTCTTATTTATTAATTCAATAGTTCTTTTACTTTTGATTTTATTAATTTCTCCCTTGATTTTTAGTATTTCTAATTTAGTTTTCATCTGGGGGTTTTTAATTTGCTTGCTTTCTAATTTTTTGAATTGCATGCCCAATTCATTAATCTCTGCCCTCCTTAATTTGTTAATATATGCACTCAAGGATATAAATTTCCCCCTGAGTACTGCCTTGGCTGCATCCCACAGAGTTTGGTAGGATGTCTCATCATTGTCATTCTCTTCAATGAAATTGTTGATTGTTTCTATGATTTCTTCTTTGACTAATTGGTTTTGGAGAATCATATTGTTTAATTTTTAATTAGTTTTTTATTTTCCTGTCTAGGTGCCCTTACTAATTATTATTTTTATTGCATTATGATCTGAGAAGGTTACATATATTATTTCTGCTCTTTTGCATTTGTTTGCAATGATTCTATGCCCTATAACATGGTTAATCTTTGTGAATGTACCATGTGCAGCTGAAAAGAATGTGTATTCCTTTTTTGTCCCTATTCCTTTTTCTCCACATATCAATTAAATCTAATTTTTCTAGGACTTCATTCACCTCTCTTACCTCTTTCTTATTTATATTTTGGTTTGATTTATCTAGATCTGAAAGAGAAATATTTAGATCTCCCACTAGTATGGTTTTAGTATCTATTTCCTTCTTGAGCTCTGCCAGTTTCTCCTTTATAAATTTGGATGCTATGCCACTTGGTGCATACATATTGAGCAGTGTTATATCCTCATTGTTTATACTGCTTTTAATCAGGATGTAATGACCTTCCCTGTCTTTCTTAATCATATCTATTTTTACTTTGGCTTTGTCAGAAATCATAATAGCCACTCCTGCCTTCTTTTTCTCATTTGACGCCCAAAAGATTTTGCTCAAGCCCTTAACCTTAAACTTGTGTATGTCCACCCACCTCATATGTGTTTCTTGTAGACAACATATGGTAGGATTTTGGTTTCTAATCCACTCTGCTATTTTCTTCCGTTTTATGAGAGAGTTCATCCCATTCACATTCAGAGTTATAATTATCAGTTGTGCATTCGCTGACATTTTCTATCCTCCCCTTTTCCTACCCCTTCTTCTTAAACTATTTCCTTTTAAACCAGTGGTTTGCTTTAAGCTGCTATCCCTTATCCCCTCCCTTGATTAACTTCCCTTTCTACCCCCTCCTTTATTATTCCACTCTTTTTATTTTTAAAGGCCTAATGAATTCCCTCCCCCTTCTTCTCCCCTCCCTTTGTTGGCCTCCGCAATCCCCTGCTCCCTTTGGTTTATCCCTTCTGACTTTCTCAGTAGGGTTAGATAGAGTTTTATATCCCAATGGATAATATAGCTCCTCTTCCCTCTCCGGGTTGATTACACTGAGAGTAAGGTTTAAATATTACCTCTTAATCCAAATTCTTTTTAAAACTCTCTACCTCCAAGAAATTTCCAGAGAGAAACAAGAGCTCATTTCTGTACTTCCATCTGGGGCTGTTGGAACTGATTGACATGGCATTCTCTTCACAGAGGCTTGCTTATGGTCATATAGATACTAATTTTTAGAGGTGGGATAAAAACTCAGATCCTTTAATTCATTTTACCCCTTCATTCACAGAAGCTAAGAGGTCTCAGAATATGATTCACACATGAACAAGGATCTTCCCTTACAGATTACCCTCCAGATGAAAAGCTTGATTTGTTAGGAAAGTTTGTTAAAGGAAACATCTAAACTAAATCTGCCTCTTTGCTTTTTCTACCCAGTGCTCCAAGTCTTGTTTCTCTGTGTCAAGTACAATAAATGTAACAATTTTTCACAGGACAATCCTTCAAATACCTGAAGACAGATTTCTTCTCCAAAAGAAGCATCTTTAAGTTACCCTCAGAAGGCAAGGCCATCCACAATCCTTCTGATTGTTGCTATTGCACAAATGGTTATTGCCCTCTTAAAATGGGGCAACCAGAAATGAACAAAACATTATAAAGTACTGACATTGACAGAGCACAATGAGATTTCTAGAAATTTTTTTCTCATCCAATGAACAGCTGCTAAGCACCTACCATATGAAGTTTACTAGGGGCTAGGCAGTGGGGAGATGCAAAGTTTAGATAAGACATGAGTCTCTGCCCTTGTGGAGTTTGTAATCTAAGTAACATAGATTGCCTTTCCCTGGTCGTTTTTGTCTGTGTTCTACCTGTCCCCCATCCACTATCTCCTAACTAGCCTCTTAATTATAAATTCTTTGAAGCACCATTTTTGTAGCATGTTTTGGAAATGGTGTTCTGGGACACAATGTTACAGGTACCACTATTGGCTTTTACTGACACAAGTTGATAGTGAAACCTTTTGAAAGAACTGTCTTTGAGCTTGAGTGATCACACATTATATCTTGGCATTATTATGGACTCAGGATCGAAGATAATCTTCTTGAAACTGAATGAGATATGGTCCCTTGTTCCCAAAAAGTGGCTTGATTTTTGAAACTTTGTTAAATTGAACCAACTTTATATGATTTCAGCCACAGCATGTGCATGTGTGTTCATGAACTGTACAAGTGTTCTGTAGAATTATTTTATTAACTCCCAGTAAGGAAGCCAGATATTCCCCATTCTAGCCTTTTCTAACAAAAGTGGGAGTTGCTGTGGCCTCTAGTAATCCAAGAAGCTACCAACTTCAAGATTCTAGTAATATTCTTTAGTTGCAGCTAAATGAATTCAGTAAAAAAGAACACAATTATATAAGAAAAATAAAATATGGCAAAGGCATCCAAAGTTGGACAGATGTCTGGATTATTTATTTGGATTTGGGATTTTTTTGTTGTTCTGGGTTTGTTGTTTTGATGATCGTGGTGCTTGTTTATTTTTTCTTTAATGAATTCTCTGCTCTATCTACCACTTCCTTTTCTTCTCTCCTGTTCTATGAACCTTGTCAAAAACAAACGGAGAGTGATGGTAAAAGCAGCAGGAGGAAATTCTAAAAATGAGGACAAATACCAAGAGTTGTCATAAAGTAGCACTGTGCTTTTCATGGTTCGTTAATGCAGTCCTGTTATTTCTTCCCTCCCTCCTCTGCTTTTTATTTTATTTAGCAATGAGAAATATACTTTATAACTTTTCTATAGAAAAGTTGGGGGAGGGGCAGATTTATTTGGTGCCTTATATACTGCAGAGTAGGACAAAATCAATAGGTATCAAATTCAATAATTCAATTTGACAAGTATTTATTAAGCACCCACCATGTGCCAGGTACTGCTCTAAGTGCTTTCAGGAGCTATGCATACAAACCAATTTGACCCCTGAAAGCCAAAGCTCTTAGCTCTTCTATTTCATGAACCCCTCTGGCAATCTGATGAAGCCTATAGATCTCTTCTCAAAATTATTTTTCTAAAAATATAAAATAAAGTATGTAGGATTGCAAAAGGAGCCAGTCATATAGATTATAATGTAGATATCAAATTGTTAAAGAAAGACAAGATCAAAGATCCCAGGTTAAGAACAATTAAGACCTAATGGAAAATGGTAGTGGAATGACACAGGATGTTTGAGATGATTTGTTGTTTGTCTATTTGTTGATGGTCATTTGTTGTTGTTTTTTCCCACTGAACTGACTGGTAAATTTTGCACATATGACCATGATCGGGCTCTAGAAAGCAGAGTCAGATTTTCTTTATATTCTGGGAGCCCTAGGACTAAACATTGGGAACCTAATTATTATTCCCCACATCATCCCAGAGGCTAGAACAATTCATCTCCATATTGGAGAAGGGATGACTAGATATTGGTCCCCAGGGCATGGTTTGGAGGCACATAAAGACTCACAAAAGCCAGAGGAAGGAAGAAAATGTTGGAGGTTAGAATAAAATTCTTCATTCCTTATAGATACTTCTGGCATATTTCTAGGAATATGAGTATGATTCTCATCTTTCTGCTTGCTAGTTCAGTGAAATGGTGGAGAGGAGGGAAGGTGGGAGGGAGGGAAGTTTCTATGAACAAGGTATCTGGGGACTGTGGCTAGAAGGTAAAATAAGAGGGAAACTTAAAATAGGTCATGACTGCCATTGTATCCCCATCAGAGGTCACTCCACTAATTTTTAAGGAGTACTGCATGAACCAAGAAGTTGTGATCCCCATGGGCACAGGAGGAACAGGCTGGCTAATCTTTATTCATTCAACCTACTCATTGCCAACTTCTCATACTCTTTTTTTATTTTTTTTATTTTAAACCCTTAACTTCTGTGTATTGACTTATAGGTGGAAGATTGGTAAGGGTAGGCAATGGGGGTCAAGTGACTTTCCCAAGGTCACACAGCTGGGAAGTGTCTGAGGCTGGATTTGAACCTAGGACCTCCTGTCTCTAGGCCTGATTCTCAATCCACTGAGCTACCCAGCTGCCCCTTCTCATTCTCTTTTGCTGGATCCAACTTTAACCATGTGTCCCACAGGGCTCTATCTTGAGCCCTCTTCTCTTTTCCTTCTATACTACTTCACTGGGTGATCTCATCTTCTACAGGAAATCTTTCCTAGTACAGTGTTGGTGAACCTTTAACAAATTCGAGTAGCCAAGGGCCAAATTCAAGGTGTCTGTGAGCCCCCTGAGAGACAGCTGAAGGAGAAAGTGTTTGTTTTGGGCATCTGGACAGAGGGGTGGGGCACGCAAAAAATATCCTCAGACACTGGGAAGAGGGGGAATGAAGCAGCTCCCCCATGCCAAGTGCCAGCTCTGCAGGCATGCCATGTTTGCCAAAGAGGTCCTAGAACCTTTTGTATTTTAACGGCTTCCTTTTTATTCTGTATATGGACTATTTGTATAATTGTTTCCTTGTCTTCCAATTAGATTGTGAGCTTCTTGATGGGAGGAGGTGTCCTTTGCCTTTGTGTGTGTGTGTGTGTGTGTGTGTGTGTGTGTGTGTGTGTGTGATGTCAATGCTTAACCCAGTGCTTAGCATGTAGCAAGCATCTAATGTTTACTAATTGACTAACTATGTGAAAATCTCTGGCCTAAAAGGACACAAAAAAAGAAATGCAAGGAGAAAATGGAAGCAAATGATTTACAAAAGTAGAATTAAGAACCTGAGGCAATTGATTTGCTTATTGGATATAAGGATTTCTTCAGCCAATCAGGCTAAGACCAAGGTATAGATATCCTAGACCTCTTGACATTTTCCATGACATATCCCTGCCCCTCACCACTAGCCTATTTGGACCCTGTCCTCTCCAACTACCTTGAAGGAAATAATCAATTCATCACTGGAGTTGATCCTGGGGCTGAGGTGCACTTAAGCAAATAAATCAACCAGGCTTAGCTCTCTATAACCAGTCTCAGTCCTCTTAATCATTTAGCCTCCCATTATTGCCTATGACCACCAGGTTACCTTGCTCCCAGGACAGGACCATGACTAGCCAAAACAAGCCTTTTGCCATCTAATTGCGCCTCTCTTTGCTTTCCTCCCATTGTTTAACAAATGATCATCAAAAACAAGACTGTTGCTCTGGGAAAATGCCCTTGACTTTCCTTGGCTAGCAAATTGTCTCCTCTGTGTTGAATCTCACAGTTTCAGAGCCATGAGCTATCTGATTCCTTTCTTTACACCATTCTCTGCCCTCACACCCATCCATGTAAGTCCTGCCCCTTCCATGTCTATCAAATGCTGTTTTTCCTTACTGTTGTTAATAATGTGTCCTTTCTGTTACATTTCTTCTTTTCCCAATCCTTCTATCATCCTACAATTATGAAACAATAGCATTGCCCCAAAGGCACTATATCTTTGGCTATTTTTTCCTCAGGATTTCATCTGCAGTGCCTTGGCTATTGCCACTCAACACACTGGGCAAGGATGATTTGTCTTACTTCTTGCTCCTTATTAACATTTCACCCCATCACCTTTCCTTAGCAATATCTTTTTCTTTGATGTTTTAATAATGTCTTCTGGCTCTAAATATAGCATTTTAAGTCTTTTAGTTTAACTTTATTTTCCAGATTTCAAAGCCCAAAGAGGCTAAATTATTTGCCCAGTGTTACATGAGTAGTAAGTGGCTAAGTCAGGATATGAATGCATCTACTCTGACTTCAAATACTCTTTTCACTCCTTTGCTTCACATTCCCTTTATCCAGATAGAACACCTCATCAAGATCTTGGACTGATCTTTGCAGCCCTAATGACTCACAATTTTCTGACTACCCAACTCCTTACCATTCCTCTTCTCTAATTTATATGTTGTTGTCTCCTCAAATATGCATCCTACCTGGTTCATCAACCTCTTTAATTTCTACTATTTGAACCTTTCCTCCATCTCAGTCACAAATAGCATTTATCAATTGTTTGAGCTTGAAACCTACCATTATTCCACCTTCACACTGTATAACTCTGAACTTCCTCTGACTATAACTTCCTATCCTTCCTTCTCTATCTGTGCTTCTTCCTTTCTAATCATATTTTTCATCTTCACTACAAATTTCACCTCTCCCTGCTAAATCTATCCAAAACTTTTGTTCTGGTTTCACTTTTCTTCCTTCAAAATTAACACCCTATAGATAACACTACTCTGTATATTGGGATCCCTTGTCCCTTATATTATTGATGTCCATTATGTCCCATACTCTATGAACTGCCTCCTCCATTTCTATTCATTGTCATCTGAACATTGATGAAAGATGCTATACAACCATGACCTCGGTTCACTCTCACCATATATTTTCTAATCTCTACTGGGCCCTCATTTGTCCATGTCAAGCTTTTTATGCTATACCAATTGACTCTCTATAATAATTTCCATGGTACCTCTACCAAATCTTCCTATAGTTTCCTCAAACTACATATACTATTCCTCTTCTTCTCAATAGAATATAACAACTCATATATATACATATATATAACAACTCATATGTCATTGATGAAATTAAGTTCATCCATCAGAAGATCCATATATTCCCCAAAACTATACTTTAAGTTAGTATTATCATCTAATATCTCCTTTTTGGCTCCATGTTCAGTGAAAGTCACAGTCATTCTCCTTGGCAATGGCAATCCCTCTATTCATGCCATTTACCCCATTAATGCCTATAGCTTGCCCTTTGAATCACCTTCTCTCTCCCTAGTATTCAATCTCTTCTTATCCCCTTTTTTTCCATGCTGCCTATAAACATGTTTAGATTTTCTCTCTTCTTAATAAAAATCTCAACCTTAGTTTGTCATCATCTCAAATTATTATCCTATATCAATTTTCCATTTTACAGACAAATTCCAAGAAAAAGTTGTTTTCGGGTGTGGCTTTTACTTCCTTACCTCCTACTTACTTCTCAGTCCATAGCATTCTAGCTTCACCTTGCCAAAGTTAGTGATAATTAATGATCTCTTTATTGATATAGCCTTTGGTCTTTACTTGTTAAATTCTCTGCAGCATTTGACACTTTTTGAACATTTCCTACTTCCTAGCTATTCTTTCCTCCTAGTATTATTTTTACACCTCTTTTGCCCTTCTTCAATGTCCTACCAATCCTAGTTACTCTTTTCAGGATCAATCATCTATGCTTCACCCCTGAGGAAAGTTAATATTGGATTTCATTATTTAACAACCATAATGTCTCCATGATTCTGTCCATTTCCTCAGACCCCACTCCTGAAGGTCAGACAGGTTCTGAAGGATGTAACCGAGTGAGGTTATCACTCCTAGCTTTCAAGGCATCTGCTTATTAAGCCAGCTTGAGCAAGGCTCCTTGCATCTGTTTACACCATAAAAGGAAACAAGCTTGAGCTAAGGCTCTCCCCAGGAGATGATTCTTGTGTCCTTGCTCTTCCTAAACAAAGTTTGGAATGTCCTTCTCCCCAGCACAAACTGAGGAAAAGTTGATTAATATTACTTTTCTTTTTCTGGCCAGGATTACTGGAAGCAGTGGCAACTCATGAAATAGCTAATATTCCTTGAATGTCAAAGAAGTGAGTGATAAGCCACATCAGAAAGTCAGTCCATTTTCTCTAGCTGTAGAGTGATCAGGAAGATTATTTCTACCCTCTAATGATGAAGTAGGGAGGAGTTGAGAACTATTAATGCATATTGTTGTTAAAATGTCCACCAAACAAAATTTTCTTACATATGCCAGAGGAGATCCAAATGATGTACTGTTAGGCCAATCAAATCTAGGTTTAAAAAGTTCTATAGGTCCTCACTTTGGGGACTTTGGCACAAATGGCATAATAGAGGACAACTGATAATAAAGGGTGTCTCACTCAGAGAGTTGTCTCACTCTGCCCTTTGTTAAATTCTACTCACTACACCCCAAGTCTTTTATTCTACTCTGTGACTCTGTTCTCAGCTCTCTCCTCTTCTGACTTTATACCCTTCTTTTTTGTATTCTCAACCATCTCATGGGTTCCACTATCATCTCTATGCAAAACACCATAAAAATCTACATATCCAATACTTTTTTCTTTCCACTACTCATTCCACATTTTTAATTGTCTGCTGAAGAGCTCCATTTGAATGTGACATAGGTTTCTCACACTAATACATCCAAAATAGAACTCACTATCTTTTCTCATAATCATATGCTTCTCATAATTTCCTTAGATTTACCTAGTCTACCACTCTCCTTTCACTCACCCAAATTTGTATCTGAGTAGAGTACCAGAGTCCATACATATCAGGAAGAACTGACCAATATTGTCAAAGGCTTCAGAGATCAAAAAGGATTAGAAAGAAGGTGGTTGGTCACAAAAACAACCCCTCAA
Organism: Gracilinanus agilis; assembly: GCF_016433145.1. Lineage (NCBI taxonomy): Eukaryota > Metazoa > Chordata > Mammalia > Didelphimorphia > Didelphidae > Gracilinanus > Gracilinanus agilis. The sequence goes on from NC_058132.1 coordinate 296,109,125, forward strand.
ATCTGAAATAGTTTTAGAAAGAAATTTATTAGGTCATTTAGTAGGAGAGAATGAGCCAGAAAGGAGGTATGGCTCCCTCTCCCCAGGTTCCTGTAGGTTTATATTATATAAGATTTTGACAAAGATAACCACACACAAGTCACACACGTGTCACATATACCTCACATGTACTTTGGTTAAGCAATTTCACTAAGAGGGCAATTTGAAAACAAGGGGAATTTATATGGATATGAGTAAATTTAAAAATAAATTTGGGTAAAACTCAAACACAAAGGGGATCCAAAACAAGCCCTGGGTATGGTAAACCCAAACAAAAATGTCTGAGGGAACCCAAAATTTTTTGTTATCATTGTTTTCTGCCATTTCCAGAGAGTAACAAGATATATACAATCTCTAATCTCATAAAATTGGATTTAAATGCTTTGAAAATTAATAAGTTTTCTGAGCAATATAATAAACCATTCTTTTCCAAGGTCATTTATTTAACATGGTGTTTGCTTATTGGAAAAATAATATTATACAGCTATTTGCACATGTTATAATATACTTTCAAATTAACATATAATATGAGTCTGTTTTCTTTATCAAGAGAAAAGGTAAAATAAAATAATTCTATTGCAGTAGATGAGTCACTTTGGAAACTTTATTCTCTTACAATATTAATATGTTGCTCAGGAAATGAAATTCATTTTTTGTTATAAGTATGTAATAAATTATAATAAATATGTTTATTCAAGGGAAACAAATTCTCATATTAGCTATGCCCAAAAATCTATGTCTCATTCTTTTTTTTCCATCCCCAAGACAGTAGGTAAAGACATATAGGTTGTACCTATATTATCACATAATATATATTTCCCTGTTCATCACTTATTAACAAAGGTCTAATTTGTCTTTGAAGCAAGATATTTCAATAGAGTAGTCAGGATAGAAACCAGATTACAAGAATTTAAGGAATAAGGTCATCTCGAGGAAACTGGGGCAATGAGTATACTGCTCTAAGAGGTGAGGCAAGGAACAAGGGAGTATGATAAGTAAAGAGGGTAACATGTTCACAAAAATGTCTTTCTAGGAAAGGGGAAACCTTACTATATTTGTAGGATAAGGGAGAACAACCAGTAAATATGTAAAAAATGAAAATTCACCAGACAGAGGATAATTGAGTGAGGTCCCAGAGAAAAAAAGGAAGGATATGAAAGAAAGTAAAAACAGAAGGATTAATTTTGTCAAGAGAACTTTCTCTTCTTCTGAGACCTGAGGGAAGTGGGAAGGGTTGGATAGAGGCTAGGATATTTTTTTCCTTTGAAAACATGATATCCCTAAGATATGATTGGTCCAAAGGGTTAAAGCTTATGCTGTCAAACTCCTGTTGTCTAAGGAAGGGGTTTTAAGCTAGTGGCTGGAACAAAACTCCTGAGTGAGGCCTGAACCAGATTAAAATGTAATTGGTAAATGTTTAACAAAATAAGTAAAAAATAAAAAATACAACATAATTAATGTTAATTTCCTCTTTTTAAAATCAATATGTAGCCTGCAGGGACCTATTTCTAATTGAGTTTGATACCAATAGCCTAAGATATAAAAGAGAGCAGCTTATTAGGACTCAGGCCCCTTGTACTTAGCAGATGTCAACTGCCATGTGAGTCATCATACCTTTCTAACTAAATGTATTTCTATATGAAGATGAGAATGGCTATATCAAGCTGAACCAGAATTAAATTCTTGCTTAGTTTCTTTTATGTGCCATGGCTAAGAAAACTGCTTTTTGTTTACTCTTAGAACATTTACAAGTATTTCCCTTCATTCTATTCTAAGACCTGAACCAGAAAACTCTCTTAAGTCAGACCTATTCTACAAAAGGGGTCTTAGATGCCAATATAAATTTCCGTTAATGAGTCAATAAGCATTTATTAAGCAGCAAGTACAAGGTACTGGACTAAGTGCTAGGAATACAAATATAAAGAGAAAGAAAGATTGTTCCTGCTCTCAAGGAGCTTATATTCTAGTGGACAAAGACAATAGGCAAAAGAAAGCTGAAAAGGTGAGATAAAGGTACTTGGAGTTAGGGCAGAGCAGAAAAAGTCCAGAAGATAGTACAAAAAGAAATGAGATATGGATGGCCTGGGCATATCCCCAAATGGAGGTTCTGGGAAGGAAGGAAGTGGGAAAAACCATGAAAGTAGAGAGTAATTTGAATATGTGAATTCTAGGCTGATGAGGTAGCTTGGGCATAGTAGAAAAAGTCTGGTGTGTAACATGGAGATACACTCAGTAGGTCAGAGGGTGCTACTAAAGAATTCTGAGCACTGGGTAACAAGGCAGGATTTGTGCACAACTAAAGTCATTCTGGTAGCAGTGTGAAGGATAGATTCAAGTATAGATGAGAAAACTTGTTGGGAAGTTATTGTAATAGTTCAGGTAGGTGGTAATGAGGTCCTCTCCTAGGGTTGTGTCAGCAGGAATATAAAAGAAGAGACATATGCCAAGGAGGTTGTGGAAGTAGAATTAACAGGACATGTTATTTGATTGGGTATGAGAGGTCAGAGAGAAGAAAAAGTCAAATATAATACTAAAGTTTCAAACAAGGGAGAATGGTGGCAAGACTGACAGAAACAGTAAAATCAGAAGGAGCTGCAGGCTTAGGGGAATGATGATGAGCTCCATTTTGGACACATGTCTCATCAGTAGTACTTATCAGTTTTTTTCTCTTGGACTCAGACTGATATGAGTGACTCTATTTTAGTTAAACTCGAGAGAAATATATACAAATTAATTCCGAGGTATCTGAGTTCTCCTTTGTCATCTGAATTCCAGCAGGTTCTATAATTTATCATAACAATACTGGTTAACTGGACAAGCTCTGTTCTGCTTATTCAGAGTTGCCAGGTGAGGGGGGCGGGGCAGGGATATAAAGACAGTAAGGTGTCACTATTAGCCCAGGAATGTAAAACTAACAGATCCTCAATTCTTCATACGAGTATGGCAGAGAAAAGAGAAAAGGAAGAGTACAGAAACCTCAGAACAATATACGAGAGATATCTCTTCACACTAGGATGGTATATCTATATTTCCCTAGCATCAGAAAACTCAAGGTGACTAACAGTTGATCCTTTAAGATACTTTAGAACCTGAATCAAGTGGCTTCCTTCTGGCATGAAAGGTATGTGGGAACTTTCCATTTCCCCAGCTTCTTGTAATGCAAGGGTAAAAGTGGATGATATAAGAACAGATAATGGGCCTTACGCAGATGTTGTAGATGGTATATGAAAGGAGGGGTCCTACACCAAAGCTGAATGAGAATTAGATAAACTCTCTTACCAGCAAGGCCAAGACCCCTTTAAGTTCAGGATTCTTTGCCTCTGCCCCTGGGGGTTGGAACCAATCTAATTTGACAGTTAGTACAGTTTCCAGGAAGGAAGCTGAGACTTCCTGAAATGAAACTAGTTTGATAAGGCTGGCCAATCAAGGCTATAATTCAGATTTGACTGCCAATGAAAAATGCCTGTTGATAAATTAAAGCAATGGCTTGAAAGATCATTAAGCTTAAAGTTAAAATGGGTTTATTGGTTGTTTGATTGAACTAGGTAAATGGGAGTTGGAAAGTGGGTGAAGGTAAGCTAATGATCTTGCCTAAATTATGTTACTAAATTGTTTTAGAAACACAGGTCAATCTTTCCTAGGTGCAGAAGTATGAGAAAGCCTTGAGGCCAAATCTCAAGTCTGATACAGATAGTTGCTTGGCAGCCCTGGGTCAGATGCTGAAGACTTGATAGTTAAATTAATCTCTTGTTTATAATAAAGGTTGCTGGGTATGCCAAAGAGCTATTGAATTTGGCTAGCAATGGTAGTTGTTCCTACCTACCTAACAAATCTACCAAAACACCCAGACCTCTCAGGGACCCAATTTCCACCCTTCTCCTCCCTAACCCTTGAGTTGAGAGCCAGAAGAGAAGTCAGGGGTTTGGGGACCCTTTTTACACCCTCACATCAACTGTCACCCTGGCACCCGGCCTGGGTCCTCTGCCAGGTTCTGTGTTCTAAAGTGGCAACTGCCAGCTTGCATCCCCACAAATATGGCTGCAGATTTCTGCACATAACAAAAACTCAAAATGACTAATAGTTGATCCTTTAAGATACTTTAGAACCTGTGTCAGGTGGCTTTCTTCTGGCATGAAAGGAATGTGGGAACTTTCTATTTCCCCAGCTCCTTGTCTATACTCAGATATTCTTGGAACTCTCATAGCTGACTAACCCCAAAGGATAGCCACCAGTTCCCCTGGCAAGCAAGAAGGACTTACAAGGCTTAAAATAATTTGGTTTAAACGAGCAGAAACTGCTAATCTAACATAAGAACCCATTAAACGCTAATGATGCATACCAGTAAGCCACCTTGCTCCCAGAGACCTGAACTGTCTTAGTGACTTAGCATATTATCTTGAGTAGGAATTAAGTTTTGAACAGTGGCTAGCTTCCACATATCAGTGCTAGACTTCATGCTCCCTCTGCATGTCATGTTTGGCTCCCTGTAACTCATGCTATCTGTTGCCCTCAGCAGGTGTCACTGTTTCCTGGTCTTCAGTGTTATCTTCTACAGATCTCTTTCTGATGCTCTCCTCAACTCACATCAGTGGATTATTTTTGCCTCTAGCTTTGCTCTCTGCACTACATAATTCTGCCATTCTTTTTGGCCTGCAACAGATCAGGCAGGTCAGATTTACATTCCTAAAGAACCAGTTTTCTAACCTAAGCCCTTATGGGAAAATTTCTAGGTGTGTTTATAGCCCCAAAACATACCTTAGATTCCTAAGCTTCCTTTTAAACGGTATCCCTAGCTTCATAGACTTTTGCCTATAAAACATTCCCCCAGGATGACTAGAATACCCCACTTTGTGCTTCTCAAGTGAGCCTATGTCCCCATCTCCAAGTAGATTTAAATGAGCCACTATTATTTGTTCTCTCTTCCCCATGGCTTGGCTCTTGTTCACATTTGCATTTCCAGTTAGGGATACTGTTTGAGAAGCAGTCCTCTCCTATTTCTCCAATTATCCCTCATATTCCTTTAAGACAGCTGAGTTAGGTTTTTCAAATTATCTCTAGTTGCTTCTTGAAATATCTAGAAAACAGAGAGGAGATAAAGCTAAGGAGGGGGGGAAAGAAATAAGAATTTATTAAGCACTTACTATTTGCCAGGCACTGTACATTACAAATAATATCTCATTTAATCTGAAACTGACCAGGCACAGTTTCTTCTGGACTCCTTTATGAGGAAGAGATGGGAAGAATGAGAGAGAAAGAAAAAGGAAAGAGGGCAAAAAACAAGAAAGATGGTAAATCAAAGGTAGGGATATGCTTTTTTTTTTCAAAATGAAAAGAACTTGACTTATAATCCTGGATCTGCTGCTTGCTTATAACTTCTTAAGCCTTAAGCAAATCATTTAAGTTTTCTTGGTATCATTTTACCTTTATGTTAATAAGGGTGTTGGACTAGTTAATTTCTTCCACATATAAATTCTGTGATCCTTCTCTATTCAATATCTTCCTTTTATAAATAAAGTATTGACATCATTACTCCTTAGATCAAAGCCAACTACTAGCCTTCTCCATGCCAGTTTCTTCAGTCTATACTATTATGTGTTGCCTGGATCATATGTTACTGGAGGCTAAATAACTAACTAAACTTTCTTTTTAAAGGAGCTTTCCTGGCAAGTTGACTTGAGTCTGAGAAGGCACCTTCAAACATTTTTCAGAGATTGGTAAAAAAAATCTCAAAACTAGTTTTTTAGCAACATGTGGACAAAGCTCTTTTAAATACCAACAACTTTCACTTAGTTTGGAACTTTTGACTAAGAACCAGCAGATTTTGATTTTAGTCACAGATTTGCCATTTTCTATTCATGTGACTTTGAGGAGTTAATTTTACTTCCCTGTAGCTCAATTTCCTTGTCTTTAAAAATGTATTACTTTTGGGGGCAGCTGGGTAGCTCAGTGGATTGAGAACCAGGCCTAGAGATGGGAGGTCCTAGGTTCAAATCTGACCTCAGACACTTCCCAGCTGTGTGACCCTGGGCAAGTCACTTGACCCCCATTGCCTACTCTTACCACTCTTCTGCCTTGGAGCCAATACGCAGTATTGACTCCAAGATGGAAGGTAAGGGTTTTAAAAAAATGTATTACTTTTGCTCTCTAACTCATAGGATCCTTAGGATGATTAAATAAGCTAATGTGTATAAAAGCATTTTGAAAACTAATCTAAATTCTAATTGTTAACTAGGTTTTTTCCCTTCAGATATTGGTGGACCATTGCATTCACCATGTGCCAAAGGCAGCAAAAATCCCCTTTGTGACAGAAGTAAACTGCTCAGCTTAGAGGTATTAGACACTTTGCAGAGGAAAGGATACTAAAAGTAGAGAGGAGAAACTGAAGATGATCTAGAGGTGATTATTACCAACAAGGTTAACCCATCCAAAATAAACACTATGTTCTCAAGTTTGGCATCAACTTCAATTATTCACTCTTCATCAACCCACATATCCAACCAGTTGTCAAGACTTTTTTATTTCTGCCTCCACAACATCTATCCCATATGCCCACTACTCTTTTACTCACACAACTACTTCCCTAACTCAAGACCTTATCACTTCTCACCTGGAACACTGAAATAGCTTAATTGGTAGCTCTGTCTCAAATCCCTCCCAACTTCAATCTATTCTACACACAGCCACTAAAGTAATTTTCCTAAAATGCAGACATGGCTATTTCATAACAACTTTGCCCCTCTCAAACTCAGTAAATACTAGAAACTCCTCCAGGATCAAATAGAGACTCCACTGGCATTTGAAGTTCTTCACAATCTGGCCTTTTCCCTATCTTTCTTTTTAGTCTACAGGATTATTCATTTTGGACTATATGATTGAGGCACTGATTTACTTTATCTTACAGATGAGGCTTGTAGTGCAAATAGGGTGCATGTCAGCCCTGCGAAGCCTTGCAGTGGAGTTTCTGACAGTTGAGGAAAGGTTTAGAATCTTGAGGAGTGTCAGTTGATCCTGCAGACTCGTGGAGAGTAGGAGGGTCCATCTGAGCTCTATCTTTGGATGGAAAACCTGACCTATATTCTGCAGCTTTTCTCTTAAAAATTGTTAGTTTAATTATTTTCCTTTGAGTCTCCCTAAACTTCCCTTATTCCCCATCATCATTTCCCCTTCCTAAATTTCTGTGAGTTTTGAAAGGAGGGTAGATAGGAGTGTTAAGTTTTCAAACTTGATAGTTTAGTTTCCGGTAGTCAAATAGGACTTACCCTTGTTACAAATTATCTTTTTAATTATTGTATCCAACTTTCCCTACCCTATAGGCTACAAAACCTCGGGGCTGATTTAGGCAGCTTTCTATCTCAGTCTCACATTCCTGTCTCCCCCCCACACCTGAAGCTTTCTCTAGCTCTAGGCGGCTGTTAGAGTTACCTTGTATCCTCTATCCCTTCCAATCAACCCTAAAATTCAATAAACCCTGTTTTGTCACTTAATCAAAGCCTTTGGCTATTTCATTAGTTGATTGATAGGAGAGGGAGAAGGGAGAAAGGAAATAACATTCTCTCTGGGTCCTGAGGGATTGAATATGTCCATTTTGAAGAAAGTGAGATCTCAACAATTCCTCTGAATCTTCCTCAGTGAACCTGAGAAACTGACTAGAAAGCCCTCTAGTCAGTTTCAAGCCATTCTTGGCTGGCCCTAACCTTTGTCTGTAAAATCGCCCTTCCTATCTGGAGGGCTCACTCTGATCCCTTTAGTGTCTCTGTCTCAAACCTGTGTCCCAGTCTGTGTTTCCCAGGCAGTAGCTGTTTGCCCAAAGTATCTCATCCTATCCCTTACAACTCCTTATACCTCTGTGTTTATGTTTCCTAAACTCAGTCATTCCCTTACCTCTCCTACCATCTCCAACTACTACCTTCACCATTGTACCTTCCTTATCCACTTTACTGCCTTAGGGATCCACAAAACCCTATCCACTGTGCCTTATCCCCTAGTCACTCTACCTTTAGTCCCTTGCCTGCCTTATCCACTATTACAACCCTACCTCTGCCTTAATTTCCTTATTACCTCCAGCTCTTGGTCTCATATCACCTTATTGCCCTATTGCTTATAACATCTAAATCATATTCCCTTATGACAGGATTTATCTCCCAAATTAGTGATGATTCATTTGCTGTCCTCCATACCTGGAGGACAGCCTCATCTCTTCCTCTTGAAATCTCTGATTTCCTTCAAGATCAAGTCAAACATCACCTTCTATAAGAGTCTTTGTCTGCCCCTAAAAGATGCTAGTGCCTTCCCTATTAAGGTTATGTTGTAAGAGTTTATATTGTTATTTGTTCATCCTTTATTTTCAAAGAGGACCAATGACAGCATGAGGTGATCCCTTGAGGCAGAGTTGCACAAAGCCATCAGCTTCACTGTCTCTTCCAGAGTAATCAAAGTCCATTGGTAAGACAAAAGTAAGGATGACTAGTGATGGTGTAGGAAGCAGTAGATGACCTTAGCATCTTTAAGGTTTGGCCAAGCTCTAAGAATTCCAAAAAGTCTGCTTTTGCAAGTCTTCATGACTATGGGAACAAATTGTTCTCATTTGCACATTCTGCTAAAGGAAATCTTCACATGCTTAAGGTAAACTTCCCCTCACTTGTCTAAAGGTTTGAGAACTGTCAGTTATCATCATCCTGTTTTGGCCACTCTGCCCAAATAGTTTTACCAGAGTATGGCCATTGCTTGTGCTACAGCTTCTTGGAGCCATAGGAGAGAACTGGGTGATAGGAGGATACCAAAGGTGGATGAGCAGGCCTGAAAAAGGGCTTGGTAAGCTCTTACATGAGAGTTACTAGTCCTCCTGGAACACCCCATACATTCCCATGCACTTACATGCTCCATGAGCATTGTACCTCTCCTATTAGAATATAAGTTTCTTTGGTGGGGGTTATTTTGCTTTTGTCTTCATACTTAACACGGTGTAGTTGTGACTTATGGTAGGTGCTTTATAAATGCTTATTGATTGATGAGAAAAGATGCAGAGATTTTTGGCAAAAATCTACAAAAGAGGAAAAGTAGGTAAGGGTTCTTCTCTCACATGAACCTCTACCCTTTGGTTCTTATTTTTGTCTCTATTCCTCTACAATTGGTAGCAAGATGCAGTATATAAAGCATTTGATTTGTAGTCCTGACAACCTGAGTTTGAATTCTACTTATCACAGACATTTACCAGAGAACCCAACCTCTGAGCCTCAGTTTCCTCAACTGTAAAATGATAATAATAACACGTACATCACAGGGCTTTTATGAGGATTGAAATGCGAAAGTGGATGTATAAAACCCTTTGAAATCCTTAAATCACCACATTAAAATGTCTATTTTATTATTTATTATTTATTTATTACTATTATTATTGGAATCATAGGGCAGGTCACCTACTTGAAATGCCCTGATGGTCAAGACTGCTACCAGTGTCCTCACATGAACATGCCACTTAAACTATTTTTCAGTCCTAAAATGTGAATCACTGCTTAAGGCAGCAGCTTTTTGCAGCACTAAAGCTTTTATACACTTTAGGCTAAATCAACCTATCTTTTCCCAGTACCTCTAGATTTAGATTGTCATCCTCTATTATCAGCTGATGTACTTGGATTCTGGGAATCCATTTTTGTCTCCTTCCACTTTTCGCCAAGTAACATAGTTATATGATTTCAAGAATAACATAATTGATAGGCAGTAAGCAGCTCACTAGAACATATATGGGGACCATCACAGTGATACAGTCTTTTTAAATGATGCCAAACTCTCCTGTGAAGCACTAATAGACTTCTTTCTCCCCATCTTGCACCCATTTCCAAACTATAACAATATAATGCTTAGATCTAAAAAACCAGCAAATTAAAGTATTGTTGCTTTCAGCTTTCAAATGCTTTCTGTAGCCACATCTAGGGTAAGAGAGAAGCTGGTACCGTGCTCAGAGATAGAGGTAGCAGTTGCTGTATTCCCATTCTCCTATAGCTCTGTAAAATATCTTATCATCTTCATTGTGGTTAACTATGTGGGTCATTATGGTCTTTCTAGTGTTAAAAGACCCACATTGTTAACCACAAAAGGATGATAGAGTATATTACAGAATCATAATGGTATAAGAAGATGGCAGCTGCTGCAATCACTCTGGACAGGGTACCAGCCTCCATTTTGCACTAGGTAACAAGGTATGTCCTATTCTATGACCACAGGTAGCACTCCTACCACTGCCAGGCTCAGTGAAACATTTTTTGTCAAAAAAAAAAAAAACAGAAAAGGATAGAAAAGCAAATATGTAAACCTTGCTGGAAATAAACAACTGGCACCATATATTCTACTTATAGCATATCAGCACCATTGTTTTCTTATGAAAAAGTATCTCCCTCCATTTCAATGGAGATGACTATGAGAAAAAATCCCTGTTCTCCACTCTCAATCTCATCATTCACAATGAACTCTAGTAATTTATAGTTAACTCCCAAATCTATGAGACCTATTTACACAAAGAGGATAATTCTTCCCAAGAAGAAAAAATTCCAGATGTTCATTATTTGTTTTGATTATATCACCACTAACTTTAAACGTTACCTTTTACATGGGCAAATATGAAAATGAGTTATCACTCTCAAGTGATACCACCAACTGGACCATAGTAGGAGGTGACATGATGCCATGAGTTATCACTAGTAAACATTAATAAACCAATACCAGAAAGCTGCCCACTATTAGTTGCCAATGTCACAAGTTAGGTATCAGTAGTTATTTTTCCTTAACATGATTTTCTGAATGCATTTACACATCAACAAGTTTCAGCTACTTTCATACAACAAAGATTGATGAGGAGGTATTTATAAAGTAATGTTTAACTCCACAGTGCTGTCCATGATGATCTACATGACAAAATGTGAAAAGCAGAAGCTTGCAGCCACCCAGCATGCAATAGAAAGAATGATGTGCAAAATCTCTCTGTGGGACCTATGACAAATGAGGTGCTTCTCAGCAGGATGGGGGATGGGGGGAATTCATTGGAAGCAGTTTGTCATGTGAAAGAAATACTGGGTGGGTCATGTAGCAAGGATGACAGGCAATAGATGAGCTGCCCACTAACAGAGAGAACTCCACAGAATCCAAAAGCTTATCAGGTGGCTCCCAACTCAGTGGAACAAGACAAATATCAAACTATTTGAAAAAATATAACAGTGAGTGTAAGATTTTCATTAGCAATATATTTTAATTTAGACTATCAAATATGCTTCCATTCCCCAAAATCTTCTAATTCCCATTTCTGATCACTCTGTTCCCACGTATAGTTCTCTCTCCTCTTTTGTTCTCAAATAGTATGTTAGAAATAAAGTCTTATTGGAGCTTTCAATCTTCACCATAATGATCAATTCAGCTTCAGAGAACAAGATTCTACACAGCTACCATAGGATAGGCCTGATTCAGGTCAGTCTACTGGCAATTTATGTTCAATATTGAAATAAAATGAAACACTCTAAGTCATTTAGCAGTTAGCAAAAGATTTATTTCACTGTAGCAAGGAAAGGCTACTCAACAAGAATAATGCACTGGGAGAACCAGGAGTTGATTCAGCTGTTAAAATTCCAAAGAGCCTTTGAACTGTCCATGGTGGTAAGCCAGCCAAACACCAGAGTGACTCTAGCTCCTTTAGCTATTTTATAATCAGATGACCAAGACGTGATAAAAGCAGTCCAAAGTTTTGCTTTGTTTTTATGAAACTGCTTTTTCATTTTTACATGTATTAATAAACCTGTCACTCCAATTGCCCTTCCTCACTGAACAACATATGAAAATTAAATGAAACCTTCATCATTCAGATGTTTTGTCCAGCAAAATCCCCATATTATCCATGCCTGAAAATGCATTTTTTTCTGTATTTTAAGTTTATCATCTCTCTAGCAGGAGGTGAGTAAGCATCATTTCCTAATTAAAACTTGAGGTGGTTATAATACCTCTTTAGAAAAAAATAAGTCTAAATTGTGTATGAGGAGAGGAAGGGAAAGAGATAGGACATCACACTATATTTCTGTTCTAAATCAATTGTTCTCTCTTTCCCAGATAACACCAAAACTTTTCAGTAAAAATGCTATTTGCATTCAGGTTAAGTTGCAAGTCCTGACTCTATCACTAACTATTTATGTAACATTAAGTCAATCGTTTAATCTCTTTAGGCCTCCTTTTCCTCATCTGTAAAATGAATCAGTTGGTCAGAGTTAGCTTTAAGGTACCCTTCAGCTCAAAATCTATGACCACAATAATAATTCAGGTGTCCTAAGACCTAGGCTAGAAGGAATGTGAGTTTCTTTAGGACAGGAGATGTTTCATGTTTGCCTTTTTATCCCTAGGGTCTATAATACAATATTCTACATGTAGCAAGTGCTGAATTGTTTCTAGAATTTCACTTACATATTTAACCATTAAAAACAATTTCAACCACCAGTTTCTATGACACAGTCCCACTGGTCAATACAAACAGGTACTCCATGAGTCTCCATTCTTCTGCACAATCCCATTGGCAATACATTGGGACACTGAAGAGTAAGGCAGTGCTGGCCTATAGCACAGGCTTCTGTAGATCATTGGCAAGGATGGAGGGCCAAGTCCCACTAGGCTCCATAGCCCACAAACTTCATTTACCAGAGACAATCTGGCCAATACATTGATCAAACCAGGCTTGATTTCTCTTTTGAAACTATGATTAAGGCTCTTTTCATTCAAATTCACCATAGTAATGAGTTTAGGGAGAAATTCCACTAGCAGCTGGTCAGAAATTAAGAAATGGAATTCTTCTAGACTTGCATGTTATTATAGCCCTACCAACAGCAGGATGTGAGCTCTGACTTTTTCTCCAATTAAATTAATAATGTAGCTTTACTAATATAAGGTAACTTCCCTCATCCAGCTGCTCTACTTTTTGATTAACAACAATCTGCTATGTGATTTAACTCTGGGCAAGGTGTAATGCAGAAAATTTTTGCCTTTGGTGCTTCTTCTCTCTTCCCCCATTAAGGTCCCCAATTCCTCCTAGATTTTTCCACTGCATTTTCCACTAGATTTTGCCACAGCTGAGGTCTACTACTCCCATGACACAGATTGAGTTCTTCTCATGCTTTCCTCATTGGCCGACAAAATTTAGTGTCCTTGTGCATCAAATTAATCCATACCCAAAGTGATGAGTAGATATTATGAGAACAGATTAACAAGCTATTCCTTAGTCTTTTTGCATTTTAATATGGGATGATACAATGTGTTATCTCAAAGCTATTTTACAGTAAGACTAAACCTATTGGCCAATGTCAATGCTTTACTTTCAAGTTAGATGTCACCTCACTGCCATACCTTTCTTTCCCATGGAATTTCCAGCACTGAGAAAGGGAGCTAGGCTGAGACATACTCTAGCAGTAAAGGAACTCTGGGAAACCCAAGTGAATGTCTTATCAGGAATAGAATTATAACTCAATTTTTAAAATTCCTGTTAACAATAAATAGATGATAGTTTTAGAATATTGGATCCTAGATGCAGAGCAAGACCTTTGAGGTCATCTGGTTCAACCCTACACATTTTGTTGCTCAGTCATTTCAGTTCTATCTGACTCTTCATGACCACATTTGGCAAAAATACTGGAGTAGTTTGTCATTTTCTCCTCCAGTTCATTTTACAGATGAGGAAACTGAGGCAACAGGGTAAATTGACTTGCCCAGGGTCACATAGTAAGTGTCTGAGGTCAGATTTGAACTCAGGATTAGATCTGAACTCAGATATTCCTGACCCCAATCCAACTCTCTATCTACTGTACCATTTAGTTGCCCCAAGTCCACATTTTATAGATTAGGAATCTATAGTTCAAAGAATAAGTTACTTTCCCAAGATCAGCAAGGGAGTAAAGGACTGAGCCAGGATTTAAATTTAGTTCTTCTGACTCTAAAACTAACACTCTTTCCACTGGATCATGTTGACTCCTTGAAAATGGAATATTTTTTAATTAAAATTAATTTTTATTCTGAACTTAAATGGCAAATAAAATGTGCATTTCTAAATATATAGTTGAACACGTAAGATGGCAGAAGAATCTATAAATCTAGAATATATAACTTGCTTTTATTGTTAAATTATAATAAATTATATACATATATATATATATATATAATTTTCAAAGCTATCTGTGCTTCTCTCTATTCCATTCTGTACTTTTTAAATTTTTTTAAATTTTTTTAAAAACCCTTACCTTCTGTCTTGGAGTCAATACTCTGTATTGGCTCCAAGGCAGAAGAGTGGTAAGGGTAGGCAATGGGGGTCAAGTGACTTGCCCAGGGTCACACAGCTGGGAAGTGTCTGAGGCCATATTTGAAACTAGGACCTCCCATCTCTAGGCCTGGCTCTCAATCCAGGGAGCTACCCAACTGCTCCCCTGTACTTTTTTTTAAGGTACCTTAATTCCTTTCTTTTCTTTCTTTTCTTTCTTTGTGATGCTGGAATTTTGAACAGTGTGGCAGGCCAGTGGGAGAGATGTTTAAATAAGAATGTCTTTTTTCTACTGTACCACATAAAAGGGCACAGTCTTCACCCATAAGAAGGGCAGATATTGGAAACTGACAAGAGTCAAGAGTTCTTTCTGTGTGCACAAAACTACATGGCTCCAGTTCAGCCTCAGAATTATTGCAAACACTACACCAAATATAAGACTTCTGTTAAGTGCTCATTTCTTTAACCTCTCTATCTCACTTTTTCATTCTATTATTTGCTGCACCCTGCCCACCCCATCCTCATTCTATTCTTTGACTGCTCCAGGAGAACAAATTGACATTTATTCAATCCTGAAGTCAAGGCTCACTGAATTTAGGAATATAAGCAATGAGTTCACTTACAAAGCCCAGGAAAATGGCTCATTTTCTCTTAAAGGTGATATTTTCATAAACATCTACCAATGGGACAAAAGATAACAGTTCACCATTTCCACAAGCTGAGTTTTTACAGTGATATTTCTCAACTGCCAAGGAATTACCATGCAGGAAACAAAAATCCTTATTTTTATAGAATAAAGAAATTTGAAGTAAAAAGATGCTGACATTTTTTGACTCAAGGAAACATTCCATTCTATGTTGATGATCTTTAACCTTTCTAGTCAGTACCAAGGGCTAACAGAAAAATGTTTTGAGGCCTCTAACTCCCCTATATAAAATACAAATTTTCTAAGTTCCAAAGAATTAGGAGTAACATCCTGAGTTCACAAAATATGAAATCATTGACCAAAACAAAATAAACAAATGGTTTTGACCATTTCCAAAAAGGGATATTTCTCATGAAACAGAAAATCTTGGGGAAAGGATTTTAAAGTTTCTCCCATGCTATTTGCTTTGTCTCATCCTTCTCAAAATCCAAGAAAACACAATTTAAGGTTCTTTATGCTAGTACAAGAAAGAGCCAGTGCCCAAGCAAGCAAACACAGAACAAAGTAATTTGCTCAAACAAATCTCCTTCAATCGACAAGCTATTGCAATTCTCAGGTGTACTGTTTCTCCTCGAATTTTAATGACTATGACAGAGGCACACAGGCTATAAACAATTATTTGGTCATGTGGGAAGTGGGAGAGACATAGAAAAGGGGCATTTAAAAGAAAGATTTCATACATTTTCAAAGCTAGTGGTCACCAAAATGAAAATAAATCTGTTTTGGATTCCATGGCAAGTTAGTTGGTACCCTCTTCTTTACATAGTGCAGAGAACACAAATATTTTTATGGTTTACCTTGTGTGGAGTTGTTGAAAGCCATGATCAAGACAAACTCTTGCATTTAAACTCAGAATATACAATTACAAAGCCTGAACTTTTTGCTGCAAAGAATGACTTAAGTGCTGAGCAGAGAGAGAAGGGATGGGAAACATGCCTTTCTTTGGTTCTTGGTATCTATCAGAATTACAAAATCCCTGGCCTTTTCTACTTCTATCTCCTTTGGTGTCTTAACAAGGTTATGAGAGATTAATTGGTCTTGAGTCTAAAATTAAATTTTCACAACTAAAGAGATTAATATGTAATATTTTCTCTGAGATTTGGACTTTTGCCACAAGTTCAACTTGACCTCTGTGCCACCTAGATAGAAGGCTTGAGTTTTCTCACTTAAGATACTTGAGGATAGATACTATCTTTTGCCTCATTTGTATCCCTAGCACTTAGCAGAGTGTTTGGCATATAGTGGACACTTAAAAATGTTTATTGATTTATTGATTGACTGATAATCTCATCTGACTTTGGACAGCAAATTCACACTGTAAGTGACAACACACAAAATATGTTCTTAAGTTTTCTCTTCAGAAAATATCCTATGATAGTTAATATCTTCAAGTTATCATCATCACTGACTTCTATTACAGATGCAATAAAGTCCAGAGTTTCAAGAATGTCCTTGGAATTCTACTTCTCACAATGATGCATTACAACTGGAGGAGAAGTATTTTCTCTTCCTCCACTCCTTCCTTTTATGTTGCCATCACCTCCCTGATATGAAGATAGGATTAATCCTACCCTGCCTATTTTAGATTAAATCACCAAAAGTATAAACACCTCACTTAATTCTCAAGTGGAGGAGGTCTGTGACTCCTGTGTGCAAGAGTGGGTGACAATCAGAATTGACTGCCCCCTGGGCAGTACTGAGCAAAGCCTTTCTTGTGATTGGTACATGTAAAATGGGAGGAATGCACAGGAAGTGACACAAAAGAAAAGCCTTTAAAAGGGAGTTACTACTTCCTGTGGAGCTACTTCTGCATTCTTCAGAGTTCAGAGTTCAAGTTGGAGGCTGGTGAAGAATCTGCTTACTAGACCTGAGATCTTGGATTTGGTGAGACTGTTCTTAAATCTCTCCCTTTGAACTAACACGTGGTGAGTGAAAAAAAGACTGCATCCTTCCAGGATTGTTCTGAAGGGATTGTCCCCTTAAGAGAGACTTCATGACTGAAGCCTTTGCTTTATTCATCCCCAGGCCCTTGGCCCTGAGGCCTCGGCTCAAGGCTGAGGCCCCTCTGGTTGAAGACTAATTAGACATGCCTGGGTTTAGCCAGGGACCAGAGCAAATATACTTAGCGTTTTAGGTTAGATATCTTGCCCTATCCCCTTTCTGATTTTCTTACTTTCACTCTCTCTTCCTATTTGTAAATAAACTACCATAAAAGTCATTCTGACTTGAGTCTTCAGTCTTTCTTTAGGAATTGAATCAATTCCTTGGCAATCACCCCTTTAAATATTTAGTCCAATAAAAACTAATTTTTCCTCCTTTACACTGCCTAGTCCCCTCCACAAACACACACAGACAACATATAATTATTATATTGTGAACTACAATTTCTAGCATCATGTGTCCCAGACTATTCTACTATCTTAGGAGAAAGGAGGAAGAAGGGAAATCACAGGTGTCCTTTGATGCCTGAAACAATGCTACTCAACCCATCTGCACGACCTTAGTCAAATCAATTCATAGGATCATAGATTTATAGAGTAGGGCTGGAGGTGACCTCGGAGATCATTTATTACAACTCCTTTACATTACAGTCTTGGAAAGTAAGATCCACAAGGGTTAAATAACATGTCATAGTGATATAGTTAGTAAGTAGAAGAGCTGAGACCTGAACCTATTTCCTCTGACTCTTAATCCAGCATCCCTTCTGCTATACCAAATCATCACTGGTCCTCAATTTCTTCATCATAAACTGAAGGAATTGTACTAGATGGCTCATAGGATGCCTCCCAGATCTAAATTCCACAATCAAGTTACTTTTAAAATTAAAGAAAGTTAACAGTAGTCAATCAACTTTGGTGATTAAAATAAACCAAATAATCATTTAGAGAGAACTCAACTTTTAGTTCTAGTATTGGGAATGAAAAGAAATTACTACTCAAGTCTAAATATTGGTTAAAATCTCAAATGATTAGCAAATTATAATCAAGAATCTGCTGATATGCCTCCTATTATAATAAGTAAAGTTCCTGGATCTAATCTTAGAACCAAATAAATATTTTAACTAAATATTTAAATAAAATATTTTAACTAAAGTTCCTGTCCTAGCACTGAAATGGAAGATTGAAATTCAAATAGTCTTCATAAAATTCAAGTCCATTATAATTTACTCATGGCCACACACGGCCTTTAATAATAGAGGAATAACTCAATTAATTAATTTTGACTAAAGGAAGCCTAATTTATAGCTCATTAAGACTTTGTTCTTGTGAACAAAGTGAAAGATAATCAATCAACAATGAATTGTACTAAAACTTCCATGTTTATTAGTCATATATTTTCATAAGTTTGTTAAGATTTCCTTGAGTCAGATAAGAGTTTACATTCACAATGCAAAGATAGGGCATACTAAATTTATTGGAGGCTTTCAATAGCTGGAGTTGGCTAAACTACAGAGTAACCTTTGTGAGGGCAAGGACTAGGTCTTAAATTTTTTATCTTCCCTAATGCCTAGTCCACAGCTTGATACCTAGTAGCCACTTAATATTCATCTAATGAAAGATCAGAGAATGAATGATCTATCTATGCCATGTTCACAACAGGAATTGTAGACTCATCACAGATAAACAATTTGACCAAGATTTTTTATTAGTCTAACTCTACTATAAAAAATTGATTCACTCCAAATTAGCCCCCTTTCCCCTCCATCTCTAACCATCTTCTTGAAGTCTCTGAGAGATGGCATTTCTATCCTTCACCAAACATTGTTTCCTTCTTGACCTGTTGGAAGTTTCCCTCTTTTCCGTCTCTTGTTAGTCTTTCAATATTATTGAGCCACTTTCTTTATACTATAAGATGGTGACAATATCAAGGAAGCAACTAAAGTGAGAAAATGGAAAAATGTAATAATAAAAGGGACCAGTAATGGATGCTGGTAGAAGGGAGAGTGAGAGAGAGAGAGGATCTACATGGTAACTCTCCTCACCACTCCCCTGAGGCCAAGTATACACTGGAAGACTTTAAGGGATTGTCACCCCAAATTGGGTGAGGGCAAACCTTCCCTACAAGAGGAGGTAGGTGGTACCCCAATCTGATCTTGAATAAGGATGGGGTTCACTCAAGTCCCATCCACCCCCAGGACAGTTAACTGCACAGCGGGTAGTCAAGCTCAAAGATGGAGGCTACCAGTCCAAGCAGTGGTTCCTCTCTCCCTTGTTGTCTCTCAAGCACTCAAGAACATTATCTGGCTGCTAAATGGCTTTTATTATTCACAAATAAGGGATTGATGAAAGGGGTGAAAGGTAGAGGGATTTTGGGGGGCACCCTCTTCACTAATCGTACGGGGTCCATCACTTAGGCAGGAACCAAGGCAGTTCCATCTACTAAGCTTCACCCCTCCTTCCCCTTCTATTTTTATTTCTATCTTCTCCTATATGATATTTTAATTTGAAAAGGTCTCTCAGTAAGGACAGGCTAAGAGATTGCTCCTTGTGGAGTCCAAAATCTTAATTGACTTGATGGTTGTAGTCTTGAAAGTTGAGTTGTGTTGCAATGGCTGTGAATCATGTAATCAGGAAATATAATTTCCAAGGGAAAGATCTTCATGAAGGCCCCTGGACAGATCAGAGTTTGCTTTTTCTTCCTTCTCTCTCCATCCAGTCCCCAGTCCAAAGACTACTCTTCTCCCTCCTCCCGGGGAAAAATTCCCAGAATCCTCTGCTGGTTTCAAATGTCAGCAACTTTCTCCTCCTTTGGTTCCATCTCCTTTTTTCAAAATTCCATTCTTACAGGAAGCACATGTCCTTTAAAAGAACTGAAACTGTAATGTTCCTCTTTACACCAAATAACTGAATCAGGAATTGTGGTAAAGAGAAAATTAAGAGTTGGAAGCCAACACAATATACTTTTCACATTCCTTATCTTTTTTAACCTCCTACTTTACTATATCCCTGACCTTAAATACTGAACTATTCTCTTCATGAGAGAAACTCACACTGTTATTCTTCAACCTCTTTAGAGTCTATGGGAATTCTGTTTCCCCAGGAACTTGCAGAATTGTCTTTCTGCTGATCTGGCACATAATAAAACCTCTGCTTAACTATCACTCAACTGACTGGGAGCAGTAGGCATGGACTTTTCCAGAAAGAAGGAAAGGCCCCCATGACTTATAGGATGATACATCCTACCACTTAATTATAACTTGAAGCATCATCTAGCTCTTACCTTTGCCCCAAACCAATGCTAGACAGTTCATTCATTTATATGACAATTCAGCATTTACTATGTGCAGGGCACTATTAGGGGCCAAGGGTGGGGGATGGTATAAAAAAGAAAAATAAGACCTAGTTCTTTCCTCTGCAAATGTAATTTGATTGGGAAGATGAGACATGAAGCAAAAAAAAAATAGGGTAATATGTGGCTGTGACACTCAAAAAAGCAATACAGACAATTCTAAGGATGTACAGAAGACAGAGATTATCACTAAGGACGAGAACATGTAGGGAAAGCCTCATGAAGGCCGTGAAACTTGAACTAGGCACTGAAGAATCAATAGCATTTGAAAAAGCTGAGAAGGAAAGACATCAAGAGTGAAGGACTGCTTGAACAATAAAACATTTGTATTAAGAAAAAGCATAGTGGGTTTAGGGGATATCTATTAAAGTCTTATCCTAATGTGTCATCACAGTGTGAAGGGGATCCCAAATTCTTGAAGGTTATTTCAGCAAAGCACAAGTTCTGCCAAATTCTGTCACATCAAAGCAAAGAAGTCCATTACCTCTGGATGGCCACTAAGTGATGAGTGATTTTGGCTCCCATACTCATACGATGGTTCTTTCTATTTCCTAATCTATAAAATTGGAATTATAGTAGCATCTGTTTCATATGATTATTGTGAGGATTAAATGATGATATATGTCAATAATTTTGTAAGATTTGTGAAAATGAATTGTTATAATTAACTAGTATTACTATCTAGAATGGGGCTATAATTCATGTCACTGAAGAGAGTACCAACAGTAATTGATTCTTCAAATTTTTGGTGAGGGAACAGTAAGAAATCCAGTATGATTGTGGTAAAAGGTTTCTATTAATATTGGGAATAAGACTGAAAATGTTTCTTGAATTGAATGGAATCACAGAATTAAACTGACCGGTTAAGGCTATATTGTAGAGGTCTGAAATTCCATGCTGAAAAATTTGGAATTCATCTTGCCACTAAAGTTACTAGAAATTTGTGGGCAGAATATTGCCTACTTAAAATCAGTATTACTGCAATTCTTAACAGAATAGTGAGAATTGATACTACAAAGCCATGGAGTGAAAACCTAAATCAGCAGATTCAAACTTTGTCTTGTGACTCAGCCAATCACCTGACCATCATTAGGGACAGTAAATAATCAGTGAAGCCAAAGTTCTTACATAATTAGCATTATAGAGATAGCTATTGAACCATGGGAGGATGCATCTACTACTAGCAGATGCTTTGGGAATGGATCTTTACCATTTCCCTAATGGCAGGCATTTTAAAGATTAGCAGATGTTCCTTGCCTATTGCTCATTATCATAGCCCTATAGCTAGCCATCTCAACTCACTGAGATTCCTCCATATATTGGCACTAAGCCTGGATGGAATGTGTACCATGATGTCTGGGAGGACCATAAGACTTGAAGTACATGGCTCCTCTAACTAGGAGTGACTCAGCCTTTCTTATATTAAAGTATGTGTGTGTCTCTCACATGCCCTACTTAGGGTTAGAAGCTTTGGTCACTGGTCAAGATAAACTTGTCCTGTTGACAACATTCACAATAATAATGCTAATAATAACAATTGAGATGATGATAAAAACTCACATTATATAGCCCTTTATGGTTTGTAAAGTGTTTTCCTAGCAACAACTCTGGGAGGTAGGCAGTGCAAGTATTAAGGACATCATCTTTGATTTCATAGGTATGGTGAATATCTAGGTGAGGAAACTCCCTCAATCAATGCAGATTGCCACCTGCTCTATAATTTCTAACCTTAAAGTTGTCTAGGACACTGAAAGAGTGATCTTATGGGAGGTATGATCTCCCATTTTTGTCAAAGATAGGACTTAAAGCCAGTTTTTCCTGACTTCAAGGCTAGGTATGTTTACTGTCCCCTTGCAAGCATTATTTTCCCTGTTTTACAAAGAAATTTTGGCTCTTAGAGATTAGGTAACTTGTCTATGATCATTCATTTTGATGATTACAGTCCTATTGTTCAACAAGAATTATTGGCTATCTGGTAATCTAATGAGTGACTTTGTTTTAACTGAGTTACCAGCGAGTTGCCATCTTTTGATTAGGCTTGGGTCACAGACTCTTATCGAAGGCAAAGCAATCTGAAATTCAACCTTTGCATGAGGACAGGAGTAGAGCATGGGAACTAAATATATGTGAGGATGAAGAGAAAATGAGTATCTACAAATGATGTGAGAAAGTCATAAGACCTTTCTTGTTCTGTCCCCAGGAAAAATGGAAGATAACTACTCAGCCAAGGATCAGGACCAAACAGAATAGCAGGCAGTTTTCCTGGGTAGACAAAACAGGGTCCCTTTCAAAGCTTCCAATATTTCTTTTTCCCTGGAGAAAACTAAGTAAGGGCACCTGAGGCTTTTCACCAAGGCACAGAATGTAAAGACTTTGATGATATATAGAATCCTTATGCAGTGGGGAACAAGGGCTAAAAAATACTTTAAAAAGGAAACTACCAGATGGCAGACTTTCACCCCTGCCATAATTGTACCACAGGTATGATCTATTTACTACCATGACCTGCCATTCCTACCTTGTACCCACCCTATGATGGCTTCCTAAGCAGTGGCCTCATTGTCTTCCAAGACCAAGGCCCTTGGAACTCTCTCCCTGCCAAGGCATGGTCTCCCAACAGAATTACTGACACCAAAATTGCTAGATGTATCTCTCTTTTTTCTTAATATCCTTAAACTTAAACTCCCTCTTTTTAGGTACAAGTATCTCAAGCTCAGGCTTTTTGTTCTAATTCACTCGACTATGTTTGATCATGGTAGAAAATACCCTGTAGCCTTTGCCAAGTCATGACAATTACCACAAAGCTGGCTGGGAAAACTCCTAGATATGCCAGATCATTCGGAGGAGTTTATTCACTCCTGGAAAAATGCATGAAGTACAAAACAAGTTTGTCCCATTGGCCTCTATTGCTCACTAGGGAAAAGTTTAATCTTGGCTTTCATTCAAGTTCACATGCATAAAGGGAAAGGATGGGATTCTTTAGTTGCAAGGCAGAAGTCTACATTCTGGAGACCTAGAACAGGTAAAAATTTTGCCTGCTTTTGAAAGTAAATTATTTTAAATGGTAGGCTCCTGGAAACTTGGCTTGCTTCTAGTATAATCTAACAGTATATTCCTTCCCAGCAGTAATAAAAATAACAGCACAAACAAAACAATTCTTCAATTTGCAGAGAGCTATGTCCTCCTAAGTTTTCCCTGGCAACAATTTCCTTATTTCTTACAGACAAGAGTTTATTGAAAAAAGAGAATAGAACCCAAAGAGCTCACACATTTGTTAACACTGGACTTAATGTTAAATCATAGACCTCTATGAGCAAGACCAATAGTGACTTGTTAACCATATCATCAATTTTTTTTAAAAGAGGAGGAAGAACATGGCACCCCATCATTTCTTTGATCAGTTAGTATTCTATGTCAAACTTGCCTTTCTGTGTTTTTCTCACTGAAATTCATCTGAAAGGGTTTATCATTTGAACTAAACATAGCAAACTAGAACTTTCATACTAGGGAAGTTTTAGAAACCCCTGCTGTTCTTTGGGCCTTGGTTAGTTTGTTTTTATCTGAAAAATAAGGGAGTATTCCTAAAGATTTTCAAGAACATTTGCAGCTCTAACATTCCATGTTCCTATGAGTTCTTTTTGGAATGCCATCTCCTGGAAAGAAGAAAGATCCAGGGATGCTTGGACCCAAGAACATGGTGAGCCTAGGGTAGCTCAGAAGACCACAGTGGGGAGGGGAAGATAAGAGGATCTGGACAAAACAGAACACAAATGTCTTTAATGTCAAGTTAAGTCAACAAGCATTTATCAAGCTCCTGCTTTATGCTATATATACAGAAGAGTCAGAGGGCATAAGGTCC
This sequence comes from Gracilinanus agilis, assembly GCF_016433145.1. Classification (NCBI taxonomy): domain Eukaryota; kingdom Metazoa; phylum Chordata; class Mammalia; order Didelphimorphia; family Didelphidae; genus Gracilinanus; species Gracilinanus agilis. The sequence continues at coordinate 296,133,290 of NC_058132.1, forward strand.
ATTAGCTTTCCCTTTAATGTTTTGATAGTATTCAACATGGAGTCTTTAACCTTTTTTGTGACATGGACTTCTTTTGTCAGTTTGGTAAAGCCTAAGTTTTTAAATTAATAAAATAAAATACAATGGATCAGAAAAGAACCCAATTATATTTAAATGAAATTATCCATTTTTATTTTTTTAATCTATCAGGGACCTAAGTTTAAGAAGTCTTGATGAAAAAGCTCACTGAAAGAATTTAAATTCATAGTTGCATACATTCTATGTGGCTCTACATGTACTTTTACATTTTACCAAGACTTGTTATTCAAAGGAGAAGCAAGAGTTGGAGTCTCAATCATGGGACTTCATACCCATAGTGAGGTAATTACTTCATTCTTCCTTTTTATTTTTGGCCTCAGTATGTGCAACAGCAACCTCAACAGGCTGGCACTGTAATTCTAATGGTAGAACCTTAGTATTATGAAGTTGGTGGAAGTGGGATGTTCAGAAAGAGGGACATCAATGCTAGGTGGTAGAGTGGTAGACACAGCACTGACCAAAAAGTTAGAAAGACTTGAGTTCAAACAACCTCAGACACTAATCACCTGTGTGACCTTGGGCAAGTCACCTAATTGATTAACATTTATTAAGTGCCTACTATGCAACAACCTTTTTGCTAAGCACCTTTGCCTGCCTCAGTTCCTTCATATATATGAAATGAGAACATTACATTCATAGGGTGGGGTAAAGATGAGATAATATTTGTAAAGACCCTTAAAGCACTATGTAATTGTCAGCTAGAGATTTGCTACAAAGTGAACTTGCTGACTTGAACTTTCTCACATAACTTTCAGTCAACTAATTAAGACGTGGCACATTTCCACTTGGTTCTCTTTCATTTTCCCATTTTTTCAATAAAAGTTGGGCTCAACATTTTTTAGTGTTATACATTAAAGACTCTTAATGAATGTTGCTGAATTGAATTGTTCTAATTATTTTTCTTTTGACAAAATGAACCCACCCCACCAAGTCTTTTCCTGACCATTTATTTAAATTCATCCTCTCCAAACATATTTTAACCTTGAATTTAGGAAATAAAAGTATTCCCTCAATAGTCATTGGTAAGTATGTGTGATACTTTAGAGTATTGGCTTCCTATCTTGAATTGCTACCTTTACCCTTCTGAAACTCTCTCTGGGAGTTCTATACAGGTGTTAGGGGGTAAGTCAGATGCTTCAGGAAACCAAAAGGAAATAAGTTGAAGTGATACATACATCACAGGAATATCCAGTTTTTCTCATGTATTCCAGATGAGGGCTTTCATGATGGCTTCACAAATAATTTTTAACTGCTGATCTTATAGAAAGATTACATCTCTGACATAGCCTCAGTAGAACTTGGACTTTTGAGATTTTTTTTTCCCCAGTAGGGGAAATGGGCTTGACTTAAGCAGTAGATCCCCTTTCTCACTTAATTCCCACCATGACTGAGAGAGAGAGAGCATGTTTTTATGACAACAACTGGCCCTGGTCCAGCTGATGAGGGAAAACAGCAAATCTAAAGCTCTCTTACAAGGAATAAATGGTGACCTTAGCCTCAGGAGCACCCCACACTAACTGAATGAGTAGAACTGGCCAGGAGCAAAATAAAGAAGCTAAGGAAATTTATCTCTGGTGTTCCCCTCCCCCCAGCTCTCCCACTTTATCTTTCTTTGTGGTCCTCCCCAATTTTATTATCTCCTCCCAGGATCCCTTTATCTTCATGCTTAATTCTTTTATTCAGCCTCTGACTTTAAGCCTATATACCATATACATCTTTTGTGTCCTAAAGCATAAATCCAATCTTGCTTTCAGGATGAAGGGGTGGGAGGGACATTACTACATCCCACTCAGGCTTGCCTTACCTATCAACACCCAACACCCCATTCCTTTGTTCATGCCAATCAGCCCTTTTCACTAAAATATGCCCATCCTGGGTACCAGTCTCACAGAGATATGACCTATTCATTGTTCTTTTGAACAACTAATTAATATTCTTTTGACATATAGAAATTACAGGGCAAAGCCAAGCAATTAGAATTAATCATTAATTAATTAATTAATGTAGAAACATTTTGAGGCAAGCCATGGGGAAGATTCCAGTAAGAAGGATTTTGGCTATCTCTAAAAACCAAGATATGGCTGCCTAATTTCACCTGTGTATAGTATTTACACAGAACCTTCATTCAGTAGTCCAGATCATCTCATAGATAAATTAGAGGGGAGGGAATTAGGGGACTTCCACTCCAAATTATGGGACTTTCTCTTTTTCTAACTTTGTTTCTCATTAATCCTTAATATTATACTACTATTGGTTCTGTGTCCATTGCACACCACTGGAAATAATGTAGGACAATAGAAAGTGAATCTAAAGTTAAAACAAGCAAACAATGTAATTAAAATGTCCAAGATTTAAAACCAGTTCTTTTTTTTTAAACCCTTACCTTCCATCTTAGAATCAATACTGTGTATTGATTCCAAGGCAGAAAAGTGGTAAGGGCTAGGCAATGGGGGTTAAGTGACTTGCCAAGGGTCACACAGCTATGAAGTGTCTGAGGCAAAATTTGAACCTAGGTCTCCCATCTCTAGGCCTGGCTTTCAATCCACTGAGCCACCCAGCTGCCACTCAAAACCAGTTCTGCTGGCTGCTAGCTACATGGGCCTTTAACAAGTTAATTCACCTTCAGTTTCTTCCTCTATAAAATGTGGGTTATAGAATACATGATACCTATCTCAAGCCACTCTTGGGAGGGTCAAATATAAAGAGTTAGGAGAGGAAGGTTGGGTTTTCTGAGTAAACCAGAAGCTTTTGGGCAGAAAGGACTAAGGGAGAAGAATGATAAAGAAGTCATTTGAGATTTGGGGCACAAAAATGATATGCAAAATTGTCAAGCCAAAAGTCAGGCTGAAGTAATACAATAGAAAAAAGAAAAAAATGGAGGATTGGTGTGACCTTTCTCACTAGCTTCAAAAAATTTTGAGGAAGCTAGAAATGCCATTGATGATTTTCTCTCTATCCAGTGGAACGGTTCCATGTTTAACTAATACCTTAGAGGCCCAAGACCCCTAGCAAGGCAACCCTTGCCTTCTTTCTTTCTTTCTTTCTTTCTTTCTTTTTTCTTTTTTCATTCTTTTTTTTTGAACTGCCATATATCTTTCTCTTCTCACTCATCCTTTAACCTCATTGTTAGCTTGAATTTTGGTGCTTGTAAACTTTTCAAGTCTGACATTTGAATAGTCACAACTCTGGAGAAATATGATCAAATCCATTTGGATTATTTTCTACTATGCCTATGTGTGTGAATGAATTGATAAAATTTTATATAAAGATCAAATTTCCTAATCATGCAACCAAGGTACCTCTTTATAGAGATAGAAGAATGACAATGAAATCTGGAGGGAAAAAAAGTGAAAGTGAAAAATCTCAAGGCAAATTTTTTTTAAATAGGGTAGAAAGAGACCTAGCAGTACCAGATCTCAATACATTGCAAAATAGTAATCCTCAAAAATTTTTGGAACTGGTTAAAAATAGTTCTATTCATGGAATAAGTTAGGTCTAAGACAGTGATGGGCAAACTATGGCCCACAAGCCAGATGCAGGCCCCCTGAAATGTTCTACCTCACTGCAGCAACTTTTTTCCTAATCTGATGAATACAATGAGTAGGATACGATACAATGAAACTTTGAAAGAGTTGCCTTAGAAACAGACTGACAGATGAGCATTTCCTTTTCTTTGGCCCCCTCTTTAAAAAGTTTGCCCATCACTGGTCTAAAACATTCAGAAGCAAACATAGAAGCATTGAATTAGATAAATCCAAATAGCTTAGCTACTGTGATAATGAGTCACTAAATGGTTGACATAACGTGAAAACAATCTGACAGAAATTAAGTTTAGATCAACTCCTTAGTGCCAAATAGATACATCTTGGGTATAAAAGGTCACTTATAAACAAATTAGAGATACAAGGAAGAAATAACTTTTTGTAAATGTTTTCATTATGCATTCATTTTTTACTATTCATAAAGGATAAAAGGATAGAAGAGTATCACAAAAGATATAAGTGGACAATGTAGATTACATACAATTAAAAAATTGTTGCACAAACAAGACCAATACACCTAAAATTGGTCAGGAAACAGTTAACTGGAGGTATTGTGGAGGGATGATTTGAAGCAGATTTTTTTTAGCAAGATCTCATTGACCTTGAATTCAATCAACTGATAAAATTTGTAAGAATAAGAGTTGTTACCCAATTGATAGCAAATAAACAGGCAGTTTTCAAAGGCAGAAATCCAACCTAACATTAGTTACACTTTTTAAAAATGTTCTCATCACTAATAACTTATGAAATGAATAATACAACATCAGATTATATCTTATACCCATCAAATTAGCAAAGTTCACCCCCAAAAATGACAAATGCTGATGGGGCTTCAGGAAAATAGTCCCATTAATCCATTGTTGGTAGAGTGGTGAATTGTTACAGCCATTCAGGAAAGCAATTTGGAACTATGCCACAAAAGTCACTAAATTGTTTTTATCCTTTGTCCTAGTGATAGCTCTACAACACCTATATCCCAGTGAGATCACCAAAAGAAGAAAAGGACCCAGAGGTACAAAAATATTTTTAGTATCTCTTTTTTATAGTAAGGAACAACTGAAAACTAAAAAGATATCCATAATTTGAGGATTAGATGAAGAAATTGTGGTGTGCTATAAAAAATTGCAAAAGGAATGGTTTTAGAAAAGTCTTTAAATATTTATGTAAGTTGAATCAGTGTGAAGTAAGTAGAACCAAGAGAATAAATATATAATTACAACAATATGAAGGTAAAGAACTTTGAAAAACTTAGAACCTTGATCAAGGCAATGATCAATCATGATTCCAAAGAACTGATAATGAAGCATACTACCTAACTCCTGACAGTGAAGTGACTTGTACAAGATGCAGAATGAAACATACACTTTTGGAAATGACCAATGCAGGAATGTCTTTTGCTTGATTATGCATATTTGTCACAAAGGGATATTTTTGTTTGTTTTTGTTTTCCAAGGAGGTGAGGGTGGTAGGAGGGAAAAAATGAATAGTTTATTTTTTTAAATTAAATAAAAAAGAATCAAAATCCTTATATGTAGAAGCTATTTTGGTACATTTGCTTTTTGAGCAAATATTTATACAAAGTATGGATTTTAGTTCTGTGTAAATTAGTCTTTTGTGTTTCCAAAAGCAACACTGTATGGTGCATAGTGTCGGGTATAGTACCCAGAATCTGTAAGACCGCGGTTCAAATCCTTTCCTTTAAGAAATCACCTACCTTGTGCAACCTTGTCTAAATCTTCTTCAACTCTTTATACTTCACCTTCCTCATATGTAAAATAAAATTTGTTGTACTTGAGAGAAATATAAATATATATATATATGTATATATACATATAGATAGATAGATAGATAGATATATGGAAAGAGGGGGCTAAAGGTATACACATATATCCAAGGAGAACTAGATATTATGTAACTAATTGGAGTATAATTAATTAAATCATTCTTTGTGAAATTTATTTTAAAGTCAACTGATAATGCATTAATTGTGGTCTTTGCTCTGACAGATTAGTGGTCTGACTATACCAAGATAGCCAATTAAAGAAATACTCCCACTGTAGTAATGATCTACTTCTTGCCCAGTAAAATATAATATAATTCTTGTTGTTGTTAATGTCCTTTAGTACTTAGTGACTCTCAGCTCTTTTCTCAGCTTTAATGTTTTCTATCATTCAATTTTTGGCTTCTCTCATTCCTTACTCCTGAACCACATTTTCAAACATATTTTTTAACATCTTGCATGGTAGCTGGGTGCCCACTGACTATCCCTCAGGGTCACTATGTGAACAATCCATTTACTTTTTTTTTCTATAATACATATCTTTGAAGACATCCTTTACACTGCTTCTCCTATATAATTCCTTGTTTCTAATGTGTCACAGTGCCCTTACAACCAACATATTCCTCTGTCCTTTTGTTGATGTTCACCTTCATTTCTTTTAGAACGGTAATGTTCCATGACTCATAACCACTGAAAGAATATTTGTGTTCAAAGATGGTCCTTTGTTCCAGGAAGAGGCTTGGGGTACTGAAAAGAATTTTACAGAGGAGGAAACATACACAGTGAGGTAAATTATCTTGCCCCAAATCACTTGGTGATATGGAAAAGGTTGGCACTCAGGTCTCCTGACTCAAAATCCAGGACTCTTTCCACTATATCATACTGGCATCCTGGCTAAATCCATGTTGTTGCCACTTACACCCCAGCGTATAGTCATAAACAATTATATTGAATTTCCTGAGTTTTAATTGATAGCTATTTCAAAAAGAGTCACCTTTACATAGGGCCCTGCTTGATGCAACAATTATTTTAATGCAGAGCAAAAACTGGAATTCCTAGGAATATTTATGTGACAGATTGTGCCTCTATAGAGGATATTACCTTTGGGAAATTCTAATTGCTGGTGGATAATCTTTTGCTCTCTAAAAGTCAGTATCAATAACATACCAAGGTGCTCATAAATCTTAACTTACTGAATAATCAGGAATTAAGTCACAGTTAGTTTTAGTGTATGGAGTACAATGAAAAAAGAAAGTAGATAAATCTTCTTAATTGTTACTGCCCAGGTAAATTATTAGAGCTAGGGAAATTTCGATTTATTTCAAGATAATCTCAATTTAAGATTTTATTTGGAACCCATTATCTCTTACCTTTCTAGGGCAAAAGTGCTTCAGAAAGTCTTAGTTTGTTGAGTTGTAGGCAGTCTAATTAATGTGAATGGCCTCTACCTGATACCCAAGACACTGAGGAAGATCTATCTGTTTCACAGCTTTTATTCATTAGATTAATGAGCCATTTCCTTGAAAACCAAGTGAAATCAGGAAGTAAGAACATGTCTTCTACTGCTAGCTAGCTTTCAACTCCCATTATTTATTGAGGTTTGGGTCAATGGAAGCTCGGCATCAAATAAGTGCTTTCTTTGACTGCTTAAAAAGCCATCAAATAAAACACAGATCTACTGACATGAATGGTTAAATAAAGCCAGATATAGAGGTTGGGGCACCAAATAAGAGCTTTCTGTGACTAGTTAAAAGCCATCATATTAACCACAGATCCACTGATATGAATTGTTGAGTAAAACTAGATGTCTACTTTGCTTCAAGGAATAAAAGAAAAGCATTGCTATAGAATCAACATAAAGATTATCACTACAACATATCTATCCACACACACCGGCCCATTCTATGTACATACACATCATCAAAGAATCTTAGAGTTTAGCTGAAAGGGACTTTGGAGACCATCTACATAGTCCAACTCTACCTTTAAAAGTAATATGCCCACAGCATATGTGATAAGTAGCTTTTCATTCTTTGCATACTAGTTCCCAAGACCGCTCATTTCAGTTCAAAATGGCTCTAATTATTAAAAAGACTTTCTTTTGTTCTAGGCATAAAATCTAAATTTTTCAGTTTCTTTGCCAACCTCTTTTAGTTTCTACTCATTGCCCCTCTTCTGGACCCACAGGAAGAAGTCTATACCTTCTTTCACATGACCAATCTTCCACAACTTCATATGATTTTTAGAATATTATGTGGATAGAAAAATCTATCTAAAGAGCACTGTAAGATCATAGATATAGAACTAAAAGGGACCTTAGAGGCCAGGAGTCCAACTTTATCTTTTGATAGATGAGAAAACTGAGGCACAAAGAGTGCCTGACACAGGGTATCAATTCACATCTTTCTGACTCTTCCTCCAGCATTCTATTCATTTTATCACTTAGCAAACTCTACTTGAAACACCTGTCATGCCTCATCCTCAATATTCTCTTCTTCAAGAAAAAGAGAGAAAAAAAACTATTTATTTCAACCAATTCCCCTCTGGCATAAACTGAACATCCAGTCATTTCATCATTCTAGAGCCCCTTCTCTGGATACTCTCCAGATTACCAATGACCTTAAAATGTGGTACCTGGTACTGAAGACAGTGTTCCAGGTGTGGTCAGTCCAAAGCAGAATATAACAAGATTATCACTTCCTTGTTCTTGAGTGCTAAGCCCCTCAATATATATTCAGATCTATCCATTACCCTCGATCTAGTCTAGCTTGAAAGTGGTCTGTTACTAAGGTGTTAATAGCAATTGGTACAAAATTGATGTGGTACTGGCCCACATATACATATAGAGTTCAAGAGAAAGTGAGTTTTAACTTACATGAGTTAGCACATATAGCAAAAGGGTAACTTACAGCTCCTGAAGGTCCTTTTGCTGATCTCCTCAAGATGTTCTCCACAGGTATAGTATATCTTTTCTGTTTGGATCTTTATAGACCCTTGAATCTGCTTTCCTCATTTCATCCAGTCTATTCTTAGTTCCTGATACAGACATTGCCACCACCAGTTGTTGTCCTGATGATAATGCCTGGATGATAATTGTTATGACCACTTGAAGGCAAGGTCTTATTATTGGGTAAATCAAGGGAAGCACTGTTATTCAGTTAAGATATGGGAGCGAAGATTTGCTTCCCACACCAGTTTGGCAAAGCATCCTAGAAGGGATTAGAATTCTTGGCTTAACCACAAACCCTAGTAACAGCTCCTGGCTGTCTGATGGCTTAGAGGTAACCAGGAAGTAAGTGTTGACTTCCTTAAACTTTAGCAATGTCTATGAGTTTAGCACTAGCATGATTTGGAAACGATCAGCTAAGCTGTTACCGTGATTTGACTACATTTATCAAAGGATATTGTCTTCAAAAGTAAGTTGTTTAACTCTTAAATAATTACTAAAGGCTTGGAGATTAACTGGGTTTATTTGGGTAATTTGACAGAAAGGTAAACTGGGAGTAGGAGAGAGGGAAGCATGTAACCCTGATTAATCTTGCCTAAAGTATAATAAATTATAATATTATTTAAATATAAAGATGCCTTAGGTGCAGAGTTCAATGGGACTTTGAGAGCCACCATTGACTCTGAGACTTAATATGGAATCTGTTAGATGCTGAGCCCAGGGCTATGAAGTTGAAGTAAATTTCATTGGTTTGATAAATGATCTTGAATGAAATAAAAGCTCAGTGGCCTTATCAATACAAAAGGTGATTGATATGGGTAGCAATATAGGTTGACCCTGCCTGCCTGCACCAAAATCTCCTTCCTCCTAGGGCCCAGAAAGTAGACACCCACCTGCCTCTCAACCAAAGGAAAAAGAAGAAGTGGGGTTGAGGGGTATTTGCAGTTCAAATTTTATCCCTGTCCCAACTGTCAGATTGGCACATGCCCAGGGCTACTTTGCCAGGTTCTGAGTTCCAAAGGGGCAAACTGCATTTAGTACCTACAGAAAATGGCTGACAATTTCTGCATATTACATAATGGGAAGTCCAAAGTCTCACAGATTCTTTGATCTCTAAAAGTCCTCTTTTGGCCAAGGGTGGAGAGGAGAATGAATAAATCAAAACTAAGTCATTCTCTTTTCCTTCTTCTCTCACTCTCTCTCATTTGTTTGGTGGGAACTTTCTCCCATTCTCCCCTATGTCACCACTTTCACCTTATGATTTTGACTAGCTCTATAGTGTGATAGCAAGTACATAGGATATGACTAAGTCCTTCATTCAATTCAAAGAGACCTCTTGTCAAACCCAGGAAAGTGTTCAAGCTTGATGACTTTTAGTAATGTGTCATCAAGGCTTGATGTGTGTTATATATAACATACATATATATGTATGTATGTGTGTATGTATGTATGTATGTATAGTGTTTTATGGCTAAATGAGATGATTCTGACCCAATTCTTACACTTCTATGAAAAATGTTAACACAAGGCCACATACCAATTCCTTAACACTCCACTAAAGACTTCCTTTTAGCTTAACTTTGAATCATTAATGATGATTCTTTGGGTTCAGCCATTAAACTTATTCTAAATCTAGCAAATTATACAATCATTTGGACCACATATCTCTCCATTATTTAGTCAACAATCATTTAATCAAGCACTTACTATATACTAGGCACTATGACAAGTACTGGGAACACAAATACAAGTGAAAAGAAAGACTGGAAGGTAGAGAAAAAATGGCAGTTAGAGGCAGAAACCCAGATGAAACTCCTCAACATTCTCTTCTAAATGACTATAAAATAACACCTTAAATAAAACTTTAGAGAGGCAGAACCAACAAAAAATAAAGTCAGAGTGAAACATTTTTCTGGCCTAAGAAAATTTACTCGGATAGAGACATGCAGGGGGGCAGCAATAGCTACAGCAGCAGCATAAGAACTCTCAAATCAAACCAAGATGGGTAGGGCAACTGATCAGAAAGAGATGACAAGGGACCCTTTGTTGGTGATGGATGAGTACAGCTAGTGCTGATTGACAATTAATTGCCTATTTGCAGTTCTAGTCACAGTTCCAGGGCAGAGAGGAGCACTTGAGATGAGTCATATGTGAACAGGAGCCCTGGTCTCAAATGTAAGGCAAAGGCACTAATGTAAGGCACTAATGGATGGAAATGTAGGGGACTGGGGACCCGTTCTGGCTAAAGAGCAGAGCACAGACAAGGAGAGAAGTGACCCTGCCTCTCCCCACATCACAACACCTTAGAAGCATCAAACACTTGAAGACCCCTAGAACTAGCTCTGAAAAGCAGCATAAAAAGAGCCCAAAGTTTGAGGCAGTACTTCTTCGTACCCAGGAGAGCAGAGACAAAATTTAATATGAAATTAAAAGTTGATAAATGGGCTAGAAAAATAAGCAAACAGCAACAAAAAGGGATTCAACCATAAAAAGCTATTACACTGGCAGGAAGAACCAAGATGTAAATTCAGAAGACAATGTGAAAACAGCTACAAAGTCTCAAAGAAAAATGATAATAGGGTCTGAGGCCAGTAAAGATTCCTGGAAGAACTAAAAAAAGATATGAGTTGTAGAGAAAACTTTGAGAAAAGAAATGGGAATGCAAGAAAGTTAAGAAAAATAAATTAAAAGCTTCATGAAAAAGGCACAAAAATACTGAAGAAAATAACACTTAAAAAAAACCAGAATTGGCCTAATGGTAAAAGAGGCACAAAAATTCATTGAAGAAAAGAACTTAGCAAGTAGAATTGCCCAAATGGAAAAAAAGAGGTATAAAATATTACTAAAGAAAATAATTTCATAAAAATTGGAACCAGGCAAATGGAAGCTAATGACTATATGAAACATTAAGAAATAATAAAAAAATAACATCAAAAGAATTAAAACTTAGAAGAAAATGAGAAATATGTCATAAGGAAAACAACTGTCCTGAAAAATAGTTTGAGGAAAAATAATTTAAGAATTATTAAACTACCTAAAAGTCATGATCAAACGGAGAACCCCAGGCATTGTATTTCAAGAAATTATCAAGGAAAATTGTCCCCAATATATTAGATCCAGAGTGTAAAATTGAAATTGACCGAATCTAATAATGACTTCATGAAAGAGACCCCAAAATTAAATCTCCCAGGAATATTATAGCCAAATTTCAGTGCTCCACATCAAAGAGAAAATATATCATTCAGCCAGAAAGAAATAATTCAAATATCATGGAGACATAGTCAGCATCTTACAAGATTTAGTGGCTTCTACTTTAAAGGAGCAGAGGACTTAGAATATAATATTCTAGAAGGCAAAGGAGCTAGCATTATAATGAAGAATCACCTAACTAGCAAAATTTAGTATATTTCTTTAGGGTAAAATGGATATTTAACAAAAATATAAGATTTTCAAACATACCTAATGAAAAGACCAGAGCTGAATAGAAAATTTAACATTTAAACCCAAGATTCAAGAGAATTATGAAAAGGTAAACATGAAAGAATAAACCCAAAGGATGCAGTATAATTAAACTGGTAATATTCCTATATGGGAAGAGGATATATGTATCTTCTAAGAATAAGGAATTTTCATAGACAGAAGGAACAAGTCTGATTATGATCTACCAAGAAAATGAAGGAGCAAGAAAGAGGAATGCACTGGAAGAAGAGGGGAGGGAGAAAGAGGAAATTTTCTCATATAAAAGAGGAATATAAGTAAGAGTTTTTATAGCAGTGGGGAAAACAGGTTGGCAGGCAATGCTTTAATCTCACTCTTATCAGAATTGTTTCAAAGAGGAAGGAATACATATGTGTGTGTGCATATAGATACATATGTTATATTACATATATACACACATTCAGCTGTGTATAGAAATCCAACTTACTCATTAGGAAAATAGGAGTGGAAGGAGATCATAGAAAGAGGGAGGGTGAAAAAAGTGAAGACAGATTAAGAGAGACAATGACTACAAACAAAATAGGCTTTTGAAGGGGGAAAGGTTAGAAAGGAAAAGCAATGAAACATGAAAATTAGATGGGGGGTAATATCCAGTAATCATAAATCTGAATGTGAATTGGAGGAGCTAACCCATAAAATGGATTAGAAACAAAAATTTAACAATCTGTTGCTTACATGAGACATGCTTGAAATAGAAAGATACACAGAATTAAAATAAAGTGCTGGAGCAGAATCTAATATACTTCAGCTGAAGTAAAAAAGGCAGGGGTAGCAATCATGATCTTGGACAAAACAAAAGCAAAAATAGAACTAATTAAAAAGAGATAATCAGGGAAACTACATTTTGCTAAAATGTACCACAGACAATGAAGACAATAAAAATTTTTTTCCAACTAGTTTCTCTGATAAAGGTTTCATTTCTCAAATATGTTCTAAATATAGAAATGAGTCAAAATCATAAACATAAAAGCCATTCTCCAATTGATAAATGGTCAAAGGATAGGGAAGTTTTCAAAAGGGTAAGTCAAGGCTATCTATACTCATATAAAATGCTCGAAATCAATATTTATCAGAAAAATGTTAATTAAAACATCTCTAAGGTATAACCTCACCTATCAAAAAGGGCAAATGCTAGAAGGGATAAGGGGGAAAATAGGCACACATGAATTGGTGGAGTAATGAACTGGTCTAATCATTCTGGACAATTTGGAATCATACCCAAAGGAATATAAAACTATGTATACCTTTTGATTATGACATCTGAATGCCAAAGAGATCAACGAACAGAAAAAGGACCTGTGTATTCAAAAATATTTATAGCAACTCTTTTTATAGTGTTAAACAATTGGAAGTTGAGGAAACATTTATCAGTTGAGGAACACCTGTACAAGTTGTAGCATATGATTGTGATGGAGTACTATTTTCCTATAAGAAATGATGAGAGAAGGTGACTTTAGAAAAATATGACAAGACCGATTTGAACTGATGCAAACTGAAGTGAAAAGAACCAAGAGATCATTAAGCACAGAAATAACAATGTTGTGATGATGATCAACTATAAGAGACTTTGCTATCTCAAACAATACAATGATCCAACACAATTCCAAAGGGCACTTGAAGAGAAAATGCTATCCACCTCAAGAGAGAGAATTGAAGAACTCTTGGTACAAATTGAAGTATAATTTTCTCATGTTATTTTTCTTATTTTAAAAAATATGGCTATTATGGAAATATGTTTCACATTATTTCCTATGTACAATTGAGATCATATTGTTTGCCTTCTCAGTTGGAAAAGGAAGAAGGAAGCAGGAGAGAAAATGTGGAACTCAGAATTTTAAAAAAATTTTAAGTAAATAAATAATAAAAAGTTGGAAGTGCATTAACAAGAAAAGAAAAGCAAGACTTCCCCCACTTAAGTAGATTATTTTCCAGTTGAGAAGATAATATATAAAAGTAAGCTGAAATAAGAAAGTCTAGAGAACAGTGTTGAGAGGAATGAGACCCACCTGGCCTGAGTTGTCCTCCTTAAATGGAGATTTTGGGAGAAGACCCAAGGGATATTAGGTACTTCTAAAGTGTGAATTTCAGGGCTAAAGTAATTTCCCAAGATGAAGAATTATCTGGAGCATGATAGAAAACTCCAGAATAAAGGCCAGTTATGTTTCTCTCCATATTTCCCAATGAAAGCATTAGAGACTTTTCTAAAATTTAGGTGATATCTATAGCCTTGCTCTGATCTAATAACTGTCAAAAAAGGAAATGAGGTTAATTTAACTTGAGCTTTTCTTGATGAACCAGCTTTTTAGAATTACTACTTCCTTTTCTTTATGCTCAATAGCTATCTGGTACATTCAGACTTCTGCCAAGAATCATAGTCAAGTGCACTGACATAGAAATCATAGCCTCCATTCTTTTCCTTTTTTTTCAAAATTGGGACAATCTTTGCCTTTCTTCCATCACGTGATTCCCCTCTCATTCTTTATGATTGTTCAAATGTTGCTGATAGTGATACAGTAATTCACACCATCCAATTCTCTCAGTACCTAAAGAGGTAAACTCTTTGGGCCAGGTGATGAACTCATCACAAGCATCAAGGTGTTTTCTCACTATAGCTGTATTAGCTCTCTTCTATCCTTAAGCATAGGACTTTTTCATTACATTTCAGTGTTTTTAAACTACACTGAATCTTCAACATTTGCTAAATATAACTGCTTAGGAGCAATTGTTACTTTTGATTCCTGAATCATTGAAGTCAATAAAAAACTTCTTACTGTGATTTTGAAGTGTGGTGGTGTTGATAGTGATCTATTCATTTTTCTTTGATGAATTGTTCCTTAGAAGCAAATTCACCTAGGGATCATAGAATTTGGGAGTGAACACAACAGTGGAGGTCATCTAGTCCAGGCAGCCTGTTTTTTTTTTTTTGTTTTTTTTTTGAGGAAAAAAAAAGCTTCAGAGAGGTTGAATGCCACTTAAATATCTGATGTGAACATCTATAAATGCTGAAGTCCTAGAGTACAGAAATGCAATCAAATCCTTCCTAAGGGCCAGACTATACTTGGTCAGTTGAATCCAAAGGTTGCCTGACAAGTGTGTTTCCACAAAGAGTCTGTTGGAATTTATTGATGACATGTCACCAATGCATTGCCAGGTTCTCAATTTTGTGACTACCTCCATAGTGAAGATAAATTGCAGGAGAATTAAAAATAAAGTTTGAGAAGGAAGAGAGATCGGTATTAGTAAGAATGAACCAATCAACAAACATTCATTAAATGCTTACAATGTGCCAAGAATTGTGCTAAGCAGTGGGAATGCAACACAAGGCATGAAATAACCTTGAAACTAAAGCGGTGCCAAACAATCGGGGAATAGCTGAAGAAAGTATGATATACAGATAAATGAATATATGAATTGATATAAGAAATAACAAAAATGGATAATTTCCAAAGAAATCTAGGAAGATTTATTTGAGCTGATGCAGAATCAAGCTAAAAGTTGATATGTTAACAATTTAAAATTAAACAATTTGGAAAGACTTAAGAATTCTAATCAACACAATGACTAACCTTGATTCCTGAAGACTAATAATGAAACATACTACTAAAGCTCCTGACAGGGATGTGCTAGACTAAAGATGAAGAAAGAAACATGAATTTTCCACTTGACCAAAATAGTCTTTTATTTTGCCTGACTCTGCTTACTTGTTATACAAGATTTTTGTTTCACTCTTTTTAAGTAAAGGAGTAGAGTTGGAAGGGAGAGAAAGAAAAGTTTATTAATTGTTTTCAAGAAATTTAATTTTTAAATAATTATATTATTCATATTCTCAAGGAACTGATGTTCTTTGACCTGTGAGCTCTGGATTTTAACTATAATATTTCTGGAGTTTTCATTTTGGTATACCTTTCAGGAAATGATGGAGTAGATTATTTCAATTTCTATATTGTCCTGTGGTTCCAAAATATCTGGACAGTATTCTTTTATAATTTCTTCAAACATAATATCTCAGCCTTCAATGAGTTCATTGATCCTTAAATTATTTATCTTCCATCTATTTTCCAGTACAGTTGTTTTTGCTAAGATATTTTATATTTTCCTCTTTTTTTTAGTCTTTTGATATCTCATAAAGTCATTAATCAAAGAGTTATTTTCTTGATATGGTTTTGTACCACTTGTTAATTAACTGTTAATTCTATCCAAATTGTTCTTCCATAGTTCTCATTTGCTTTTTAAAATTATTTTCTCTTTTTTTTTGACTCTTGCTTTAATTCTTCTAGGAATTCTAGTTGGACTTTGGATAAGCTGCATTTTTTTTGAAGTTTTGCTTGTTTGTGAGTCATTCTTTTTTTCCTGAATTTGTGTCTAAAGGTTCCCTGTCATTATAATAACTCTTTATAGTGAATTTTTTTGGTTTGTTCATTCTTCTAATCCATTTCTTGACTTGATTTTTATGTTAGTGCCAGATTCTATATATTTCTAGGGGAAATGTCTAGTCTAACCTGCCATTTTCATATCTTTCTGCTACTTTAACAGCTTTGGTTTTCAGTTATCCCAATATGATGTAATCTTGAGTGATGTCTGCTCATTGCCCTCCTGGTCTGAGTTCTGCTAAATTCCTGACTAGTTCTGGGTTGATCAACTTTTCATTGGTTAAGAGTTTCAGTAAACTGCTGTTGGATTCAACCGCTTTTTAACTACCAGTATACTCTTCAGGTTCAGAGTGAATGAACTGCAGGATCTCCTTTGGTCTGCACCTTTTTCCTTGCTCAGAAGACATCTGGGGCCCTCCTTTCAAACAAGGAGATATGAGTCTTAGAACTAGGTAGTGGGAAATAATGCTGCTAGATGGCATCCATTCCTTCACCATGTTCTAGTTCAGGAATCCCTTTGGATCTCTTCCTGCCAATATGTTCAATGCTCTGGTACCCAGTCTCAGCTCTCTTCAGGTCCTGGGAACTAGAATGTTCTACATGGCACATCCCTAGTCAAGCTCTGTTCCTTCTGTCAACAGACCTCAATGTCTATCTTCCTGAGCCACCTGGCCTGGGAAAATGATTCACTGTGACTTTTTACATTTACCAATCAGAATTCAGACTGGTATATTTTCTAAATCTGTTTGGAAGAGATTTGGTGGGTGATCTAAGCTGAATTGCTTTCTCTTACTCCTCCATCTTGACTTCTTCCTAAATATGACATTCAAACAGGGAAAACAACAACTACATTTGTATGTGTGTATATATATACACATATATATACATATATGTACATGTATACACACACATACAGAGAAAATACAAATCAATACCAGGTTGTTAAGCTGAAGTTAGTTTGAGAGATAAGACACATAATTGGGGGATAGTAGTGTAGTTTCAAGAAAAGTTTTATATAGAAGGTTGTGCTTGAGCTGTATCTTGAAGGAAAGAAAGGGATTTTATGAGGTAGAGCTGAGGTGATTGTGTATTCCATAAATTAAGGATGGCCAATGTAAAGGGTCGGAAATGAAAGATGCCTTGCTGTGTGGTAGGAATAGAGACAAGGCCAAGTTAACTGATTAGCTGTGTGTAAGGCAAATAATGTCCAAGGAGGCTGGAAAGACAGATTGGGTCCAGGTTGTAAAGGATTTTTAAAGCAAAATAAGGGCATTTATGCTTTATGTAATATTATATTTAATTATTACATATTATAATAATGTTCTGTATTTCATAAAATAACATATAATTATATATTGTATTGCCTAGAGGCAATGGAGTGCCATTAGAATTTATTGAGTAGGGAGAATGGCATGTACAGGACTGGGCTTAAGGAAAATCATTTTGGCAGCAATGAAGAGGATGGGTTTGTGTTCTGGGAAATTTAAAACAGGGAGACCAATTAGGAGATCTTTGCAATAATCTAGGCAAGAAGTAATAAGGGCCTAAACTAAGGTAGTAGCTGCACAAATAGAGACAAGGGGTCAGATGTAAGAGATGCTGGGAAGGAAGAAATAAGATTTGGCAACTGATTGGATATGTAGGATAAGAAAATGTAAGGAGTTAAGGATAATACTGAAGTTGTGAATTTAGAAGTATGTTGGTGTCCAAGAGAGAAATGGGAGTGTTTGAAAAAAGGTTCAATTTTTTGGGGAAATAATCAGGTCTATTTTGCGAATGAAACAGGGATCTGGAACACAATTAGGACAAAAAACAGTCATTCTCTGAATAATGGACTAATCCACACAAGAAAAGTTTCCAAGTCACTCTCCTCAATAGAAATAGAACCTATCCCCATATATATTGCACAACTTTCCAGTGTGAGAATGCTGAGTACTGCCCTGAAAACATTATTTTTCCCATTTTCTATGACTGTTGTATTGCTGCTTTAAAGATATGTGCATTGTACATCATTCAGGGCAAACAGAGATGTGATGTAATGGAAGTACAGAATAAACCCTTTACCATTACCAAT
Organism: Gracilinanus agilis; assembly: GCF_016433145.1. NCBI lineage: Eukaryota > Metazoa > Chordata > Mammalia > Didelphimorphia > Didelphidae > Gracilinanus > Gracilinanus agilis. The sequence goes on from NC_058132.1 coordinate 296,151,579, forward strand.
TTGGTGATACGAATATGTGAGATTTGTATGCTGTACTGCAGAATTCAAGATGAGATTGTGACAGAGATATATGTATATACACATACACATACAATATGCTATATGTAATAGTGTGGGGTGAGGAGTCTTGGCTCATTTCCAATTGTGCAGAATTATTTTATTATTACCATTAGCAAATGCTTCTTTAAAAAGATTTTATGCTTTAAAGTGGCAGCTAACACAAATCTACATCCATCAGTATCTCTTCTTTCAAATGACATTTGGTTTAATAAATAAAAATGATGAAACTTGCTTCTCCCATTGCCACATTAAATATATCTTATTTTGCAAGGCACTTCTTTCTCAAATTTGCTGCCATCTGTAGTTCACTCAGTCTTTCAGCTAATGAATCTTTCCTGCTGTAACTACAGACAATGGTCCATGTTTCTAATTAATTGTCTAGTAGTTGTCTGTTAACAGCTGAATTGGATTCTTCCATCACCATGGCTTCCTAGAGTTAACTAAATTGCTATTGGCTCCCAGATTTGCCTTTTTTTTACCCCCTAGGGAAAACTATAGGCATGCATTGGGCAATAGGCTTATTTTTAATGAAGCAGATGACAGAAATAGAAAAATTTCAGCAAGTAACCGGTTGTATTTCCATAAGAATGACCTCAGACTTGCAAATAGCCTACAAAAATCTAACAAAAAATTACAGAAATTTTGTTTAACTAAGCACATTGTAAGTTGGTACAATTGTGCCCTTCTCAATTCTCCTTCCTACTCAACTCTTCTCCTTTCTGCTATTTCCCATCAGCAGCCCAGGAGAACCTTGATTTATGATGCCCATGAAAAGAGATATCACTAGAAAACAGATTTAAAATGGAATGAGGAAAGGGAAAACAGATTAATAAATCTATTTTAGACCTACTTCTTGACTTTCAACAGGTTGACACAATCATTCTGGGGATCTAGGTTCTTAGTGTGATAGAATTCTGGATTTGAATTCAGGAAAACATGGGTTTAAACTTCACTTCAAGTGCTTGCTACCTATGGAACCAAAGCTAAATCCCTTAATCTCTCTAGGCCTCAGTTTCTTCCTCTTTCAGATGAAGACTCACTTCTTTCAGTCACAGAGGAATCAACACATATGAGCTTTGCCAACCTTGAAGCATTATATGAATGATAGTCGTTATCATTATTATGATTGCCATTCTTCACTTACATACTGCTATGTACAGATGAGACAGGTTATTTCCAAAAGCTACTATGATCAGATCTCTAAAGCTAATGTGGCCCTTTGAGTGGATAACTGAATTTGCTAGATAAACATCCAGCATGAGGAAGAGATAGGAGATTAGCCTTAGATATACTTCTAAAAGATCTTCAGGTCAAAGGCTTTCTCCTTGTCCTCTTGACAGGTCAGCTAAGTAAATTAGTTCCTTCTCTATTGGTAACAAATGAGGCCATGGCCCTGGTGTACTGCAATAAAGCAATGTCATTGCTTTAGCCCTATTGTCTAACCCAGTGCAAAATAGCCCTCAGTACTCATGCTACTTCTTGTAGGTTTGAAAGGGCAACAATCAAATTTGCCAAAAAACATTTAATAAACTCTAAAGATAACCTTATGAATTAGAAAAATAACCCGAATGACATTGCTCTGAAGTGCATTCAGAGATGATTTAATGTTCATAAGAAGGACATTGATTTGAGAATTGATGTTAACCTGAAGAGAGAGAGAATCTAATAGTATGCTATCTAGGGCATGTCCTCTTCCCTATCCTGGTCAACATTTCTATCAGGACAAAGTCATCAACAATATATGGTTACATTTGTAGATGGCACAAAACTGGAGGAATAACTAACAAATCAAATGTCCGAAACAAGACTCAAAAAGTCTCAACAAACTAGAGCAATGGGCCATGTCCAATAAGATGAAACATAACAAAAATAAATAAAATTGTTATATTTAAGTTTAAAAATAGATATGACAGAGTGGATAATTGGAGAAACAAAAGTCCAAACAAAAAAGGCTTCACAGTTTTATTTGACAACTACCTTAATAAGAGGCAACTCTGTAATGTAGCTTTCAAGAGGAGGTTGCAATAACCATTGCAAGATCCTACCTCTGGAATTACTCACCATTTACACTGTATATATCTTAGATGTCACAACTATCTGCATATTATCTCTCCCATTAGAATATGAATTTCTCAAATTTATTGTTGTTATTCAATCACATCCTTCCTAACCCCATTGGGGCTTTCTTCGCAAAGATATTGAAGTGGTTTGCCATTTCCTTCTCCAGCTCATTTTACAAATGAGGAAATTGAGGAAAACTGGATTAAGTGATTGCCCACAGCTAGTAAGTGTCTAACACCATAATCTGAGAGTGGGAAGGGGTCTAAGTAGCCATATTGTCTAATTCATGGCCAAAACAAATCCTCACTATAATAAATCTGATAACGTCATCCAGTTTTGTCTTGAAAACCTCCAACGAGAGAGAACCCATCACCTACTGAGGCAGTTAAATGTAGTAATTGGCCCAGGGTCTGGTATATAGTAGGCATTTCATTGATTAATCAATGATTGATTGATCAATTAAGATAGTGCATTACATTTCCACATGGCTCTGTTAGAAAGTTTTTCCTCTATCTGGTCTAAATTTGGCTCCTCTCTATAACTTTCTCCCATTTCTCCTGGCTCTGCCTAGCAGAGCCAACAGAACAAACCTATTCACTCTTCCACACAACAGCCTCCCATGATAAAAAACAAACAAACAAACAACTGACTTTGGAGTCAAAAAAATCTGGGTTTGGGCCTTGTTTTGTCACTTAAACCTGTGACCTTGGATCAGTCTCTTAACCCATCTGTGCCTGTTGATTAAAATGAAATGTTTGGGTTAGATTTCCTATAAGATTAATTCTAGCTTTAAAATATGTGAACCTCCAAGACATAGAAAATACTTGAAGACCACTATCATATGCTGCATGACTCTTACCTTTTCCAAGCCCCAATCCAAAGAAATAAGGAAGAGATGTGTATTTTCTCATTTCTTCTCCAGGGAAAAGTTTGTTCACTTATATTCACATCTGCTAGTATCTTCTGGAGATACAATCACTCTGCTTCTAAAGTTCTCCTTCCCGATGACCTTTGCTTGGCATCTTGGTCTGGACATGTGAGTGTGACAAGTAGTTTGTATTGGGCATTACTATTTGCCAGTTTTGACTGGCTTTGTTACTGTTTGTGCTCTGCTGATCCCAGTAGTCAATGCTGTTCACTGCCAGGTATTGTTCCATAGGATTGGGCCATTTCCAGATTCATCTTTAAACCTCAACTCTCCCCCATAAGAAAAATAGTTGGATCTACTATCTCCCTTTTAGCACATAGTCCAATTTTTCCCCATAAGTTGTTTCTTAGAAAGGCAAAGTCCTTGTATGCCCAGTCATAAGCCCAAGGCAGCTTTTTTAAGGAACCCTTGGCAGCATTTCCTCCAATAAAAAGGAACTATCTGTCCTCAGAGTCTTGGCTGAAATGTTTCTAGTCTAGAAAGAGATTTCTCATCTGAAGAGCCAAGCTAGTAGCTAACATTTATGTAACACTTTAAGATATACAAAACACTTTACATATATTATCCCATATATGCTTACAATAATCCTGGGAGGTTGGTCCTATCATTAGGCTGTTTTTACAGAGGATGAAACTGAGATTGAGAGATCATGTGAAATTCCCAGGGTCACACAACTAGAAAGAGCCTAAGGCAAGATTTCAATTCAGGACTTCTTAATTCCAAGGCCAGCACTCTATTCACTATATCAGCCTCAATGGGTCATTAGAATATAGTGCTTCTAGTCTTAAATCTGTTTTTTAAATTTCTACTTGCTGCTCACTGAGAAGAGTTTCTGTCAAAGGCCCTCATTCTGACATGATTAGAAATTTCTTATAATTCCTTGCTTAATTTCTTCATAAGGCCCCTATGTCTACAAACCTGTTTTAAGGGCAGTGAGGTAGTAAAGAAGATAGAATGCTAGGCCTGGAGTCAAGAAGAACTGAGTTCAAATCTGGTTTCTAACACTTATAAGCTGTATGGTCCTGGACAAGTCAACTAATTTCCACCTACCTCAGTTTCCTCATCTATAAAATAGGAGAATAATAGCACTTACATAATAGGACCGTTGTGATGACCAACTAAGGTAATATTTATAAAGCAGTTAACATTGTGCCTGGCATGTAGTTGGTGCTTAACAAATACTTGTTTTCTTCATTCTCTTAAAGAAACCTCACAGAGAAATAATGTTCTTGATCCTTTATAGTTTCCAAGAATCCATGGATCTCCCAGGCAGATGAATCTGAGCAAGCACAAAGCCTAAAGCCAAGGAGGGAAGGGCTGCTCATCCAGCCCATTCTTGCCTTTATTATGTATATGTAGTCAGCAATGAGCCAACATACATGTATAACTCTGGAGAAGAAAATGAGAGAAATTTCAGCTAAATAAAAAGACTTTCAAACCATTGGAGTTATCCTTAGAGAAAATGAAGGGCAATTATATGATTCAATGGATAGAGAGCCAAACCTAGAGACAAGAGGACCTGGGACCAATTCTGGCCTCAAATACTGCCTACTGAACCTAAACAAGTCATTTAACTCTAATTGCCTAGCCCTTGCTTTGGAACCAAAAACCTAGTATTGATTCTAAGATGGAAGGTAAAGGAGGAAGGAAGGAAGGAAGGAAGGAAGGAAGGAAGGAAGGAAGGAAGGAAGGAAGGAAGGAAGGAAGGAAGGAAGGAAGGAAGGAAG
>NC_058132.1:296156715-296286309 GCF_016433145.1 Gracilinanus agilis
TGTGTATAAGAGACAGAAGGAAGGAAGGAAGGAAGGAAGGAAGGAAGGAAGGAAGGAAGGAAGGGTATGGAGGGAGGGAGGAGGGTGGTAAGGAAGGAAGAAAGGAAGGAAGCCATTTCATAAATTCCTTACCACTGGGTAACTCTAAGCAGGTACAACATACTAGGGAGGTTGTAGTGGCCATTCTGCAAAGGGTGAAAATTAAGAGTAAGTTACTTCTAAGGTCCTAGGAACAATAAGCCATTTTTCCTTGAAGAATCTAGAAGGGCAAGGCCAGAAGGCCAACTCTAGCCTTCAAAATGTCCTAACTCTAAAAGATCTCCATCAGCTTGAAAATGGCCTTGGACTTTCTTGCTGATAACTGACCTATATTAATCTACTCTGGGTCTGACCTCAGACTTTTCCTTTATTTCTACTATTCAGCTTACTGTCTCCCAGATTTTTCAATCTGACATTCTTTCTGGCTTCTATGCTTAGGACTTGCATGTGGGAATCTATTATTCATCTTGATGGATTTGTTGCATTATACTCCAACCATCTCTTTCTCTGGTTGGATTTTCCAGGATGTGACCTCCATCTATGTCTTGTATGCCTACTTCCTCTCTGGTATTCTTTGAATCACAGCTGTGATTTCAGGATATTTATCACTGTTCCAGATGAAGGCCATGGCTTCTGTGGACTTTGAGCCAGCTGGAGTAATTCCAGTTGACTCTGTCATAGAACCTCACCTGTCAATCGAGCAACCAACAAACAATTTGTTAACCACATACTTTGTGCCAAACACTGGCATCTTATAACACTGAGATTTTATGATTTTGTGAAAAAAAAAAACAGAAGATACCTACTGGGAAATGCCTACCAATTGGCTTCATCATGTGTGGCAGCAAACTATTAAGCTCCCAAGGAGCTAATCCTTAGGATAGAACAGATTGGGAGAACACCAATGACTTTTGAAACCACATTTGTTCCTGCAGGTTCTCCATACTAGGCACTCCATGAAAGCTGTCAGAAAAGACCACTGCAAAAGGCAATTGTGATTCTGCCCTGCCAGGGGTCCCTTGAAGGTACAGACATTCCTGACCAGAGTCAAAGCTATGGATTGTTTCTGTTTGATAAACTCCTTGTTCATCAAAATGCCCTCAGCAGCTACAGTGGCTCATTGGTGCATGTTGAGAAAAATCTTTGTAGAGTGTGATTGACAGAAGGAAGAGGGAAAATTGTGTAGTGGGCAAAGATTCAGGAGAATTTTGACATTTCCCAAATGTGTACTGAGTAACCAACTCTGATCCAAATGCCATTTGATCTTCCCTGAAAATCATTGTAAGAATATCTAACAGAGATTTCAATCTTCTCCACTAAGGACTTTTTCTCCTATACCAAGTCTTAAAGGAGGCTTCACTTGCTTTATAACCATCCCCACAAAAGTGTAAAATGTTAGTTTCCTTTGTTTGCAATGTTCTTTGGGACTCACCAAGTTCTATTTAGCATTATAGTTATACACCTGAGTCTACTCTGCTACTAAACTTCTGATGTCCTAATACTGTAGTGGCTCCCTATTATCTCTAGAATAAAATAAAACTACCATGTTTGGCATTTAATTTCCTTCATACCCTGGATTCAGGATTGCTTTCTAGACTTATTTTACATTCATATATAACACATTTCATATACACAGCCTTTCTTTTTGAAAGATGGCACTCCATCTCTCATGCCTATATTTTTGCAGGCTATTCCCCATTTCTGGAATGCACTCCTTCCTCACTTCCACTTCTTAGAATCCTTACTTTCCTTTAAGATTTAATTACCAAGTTCTACATGGAACTTTCCTGATTTCTGAACTCTGAGTCCACTTGTCTCATTTTGTGTGTGTGTGTGTGTGTGTGTGTGCTTGTGTATTTTCTCATTGATGTTATACATGATGTCTCCCCAATAGAATGTAAGTTCCCTGAGAGCAGGATCCATTTCATTTTTTTTATCCTTGGGATTCTCAGTGCCTGGAATACAGCAGGCATTTAATTAGTACTTATTGAATGAATGAATGACTGAACAAGGGTCTCATGAGAGGAGGAGTCATGTCTTATTCAATCTATTACATATAATGAATTGAGTGTTAACGCAGTGGTAAATATAAATATAAATATATATATTATAGTCTGTGCTTAATAAATGTGTTTTTTTTCTTATTGAATTGTTTCAGTCATGTATAGCTCTTCATGATCCATTTGGATTTTCTTGGCAAAGATACTGGAGTGGTTTGCCAATTCCTTTTCCAGCTCATATGACAAAGCCACTAATCATTTCCATTTGCCTCAGTTTCCTCACATAGAAGAGATAAAATGAGACTAGTTAATATTCACATTGAAGTTTACAGTGTTTTCTACATTATCTGGTAATGATCCTCACAACCCTGTGAAGTAGATGCTAATATCCTCATTTTACAGATGAGAAAGGAGGCTGATTGGTTAATAATTGGTCCAAAGTCACCTCATGAAAAAGCGTCTGAGGCATAATCATCCCTGAGGTCACTTTTTATGCCCTTGATATTGCTGGAGGAAAAAAAAACATGTGGGTTGGGCTGTTTATTTTCCTTAAAAAAGTATTGAAGCTATGTTGAGGCTTGATTGCCCGGTTCAGGCAGCAAATGTAACTTCCTGATAACCTGAGTTGGGAAATGCCACAAGGAACTGAAACAAGACCCTGAGACGATCTCCAGATCACTATGGACAACACAGAGCGAATACCAAATTATACTGAATCAGCTATGCATTCTTTGCCAGATATCTCTTCTATGCTCTGAATAATTTTCCTCAGCTATGGATAAGCAAACCTTATTTTGTTCATTATTATATGGACCTTGAGGGTCTCAATTCATTCCTATATCATGCCTTCAGTCTAAGTCAGGCCTACTCAGCCCTGGTCCATTATAGACCTTTTGATCCTCTAAGTTAACTGACACCTAGGTAATTCAGAGGATGGAGCACTGATCCTGGAGTCAGGAAGCCAAAAGTTCAAATCTAATCTCAGATACTTACTATCTGTGAAGCCCTGGGCAAGTCATTTAGCCTCTGCTTGCCTCAGTTACCTCATCTGTAACTCCTGGGTTGTTGTGAAGATAAAATGAGATGATAATTGTAAAGTGATTAGCACAGTTCCTAGTCCTTAGTAAGCTCTATATAAATGTTAACTATTATAATAATGATGATTATTATCATCTTTCTGTCTGTACAGACAATGACTTCTAGAAGTGATTATCAATAGCCGTCTTTTATTCCAAAATGACCAGGCAAAAGAAAAATTAAACTTCAGTGAAAAATTCCCCTGAAAAGCTCAGAAAGGAAAAGAAAAAAATCTTTCACAAAGTAATAACAGGAGTGGCAAAACAAAAGCATTAAAAGACCATCGAATTTTATTAGTGGGAGCCACAAAAGCAAGGAAATGCAGATAAGAATCATACCTCCACTCAATGAAGTGCAGCAGGAAGCCATTAAGGAGAAGGATTTGTCGATTTTCTGGCGATTTACTCCTTCACCGAGTTTGTCTTACAACTTTAATGCTATTTTAATGTCGCACTTACTCTGTGAATTTCTTAGAATAAAATTTTATTTAGTTATCACCTTTCAAAGTAACCACTGTAATTAAAGAAAACCATACATTTAATTAAGGATTGCTACCTGTTGTGGAACAAGAGCAGCAGCCTGTGTAATGCCCATGTTTAACACTATAGTTACATGGAATTATTTTGTAAAATACCTTTTAAAACTGGGATTTAAAATGCACTTACATTGCACATCATTTGGACATCCTACTCACCAGGACTCCTTTTATTTCTGCTAAAGAACTAAAATACCTATTGCCAAACTAAGGCATACCATGGCATATCATGGTTGCCAAACAATTGGGTATGGAAATTCTTTCACCAAACCGAATATCTGGTTTATATGTAATAACACTAGACCAGAATGGTGACGATCTATCTCTGCTAAGATGACTGAATGACCAACAAGTTCGGGTGCTTTTTGATGGGATACACCTGGGACAGATTCAGTCTTCACAGAAAAGGGGAAAGCATTGGTGTGGAGCCTTACTCCCACCTAAAGAAGGTGAGAAAAGATGAGCAGGTTAATTTTATTTTTATTTATTTATTTAAAAAAATTTTTTACATGGTTACATGATTGATATTCTCTCCCTCCCCTCTTTCATCCCCCATCCCAGAACTGACAAGCATTTCCACTGGGTTATACATATATTATCACTTGATACCTATTTCCATATTATTCATTTTTATGAGAGTAATCTTTTAAAATTAAAACTCTAAATCCTATACCCATAAAAACAAGTGATAAATCATATGCCTTCCTTCTGCATTTCTGCTCCCACAGTTCTTTCTCTGGATGTGGCTAGTGTTCTTTCTCATAAGTCCCTCAGGATTGTCCTGGATCATTGAATTGCTGCTAGTAGAAAAGTCAATTACATTTGATCATCCCACAATGAGCAGGTTAATTTTTAAAAACATGGAAAGACCAAATGAAATTATGAAGAGCAAAATTAGTAAAACCAAGAGAACTTTCTATACAGCAACAAAATATTGTTTGAAGAACAGCTATGAGAGTCTACTTCCAGAGAAAGGACTGATAAAAAGAAACAGGTAGGGCATAGTTTTATGTATACATATAGATAATATGTATGTATACATATAATATACATAGTCATCATTTGATATGTGATACATATCAAATGATGCCTTCTCTAGTGCAGGGAGGGGAGGGAGGGAGCTATTTGAGACCTTTAATGTAACAAACAAATGCATTTAAACTAGAAATAAAAAAAGAAAGAAGGTGAGTCTGGAAACTCATCACTTGCCAATTCCATTAGAATTTTCTTGATCAGTTCTATGATACTTGTCTCTACAGCCTTGGATAAGCAACACAAAACTTGCCTTCATGAATATTTCCCATGAAATAGACATACAGTCTAGGACAAATATTTTGAATATCTTCATAAAGTGGAAAGAGGACTGGCTATCAGAGTAACAAAGTTCAAGTCCTGTCTTGGATGAATACTAACCATATGACCATGAACAAGTGATTTAACATGTGTTAAATGAGGAAATTGAGCTTCAGTGGTTCCCAAACTTTTTTGGCCTACCGCCCCCTTTCCAGAAAAAATATTACTTAGCCCCCTGGAAATTAATTTGTATTAATTTAATAGCAATTAATAAGAAAGATAAATGCACCTGTGGCCATCATCACTCCCCTGGATCGCTGCAGCATCCACCAGGGGGTGGTGGCACCCACTTTGGGAATCGCTGAGCTAGATAGTCTGTGCAATTCCATCCCATTCAAGCTCTATGATCCTAAGATCCTAGGTCTTAGCAGAGTGCAATGAGGAGTCACAAAAATCTTAAGTACAAGGAAAGTAACTCAAGACCTAGAAGAGTAACTGAGAACATATTTTCTTGAATTGACTCTCTATCCCTTCCTACTATCCCTTGCATTCACACAGAATTTCACTACCATTTCAGAATGGCATTTACCAGCCTACCAGTAGGCTGGATTTGGAGTCCAGCAGACCTGGGTCCAAATCTGATCTCAGACATTTATTACCTGTGTAACCAAACTACTTTGAGCAAGAAACTGCTTGGCTTCTTGTTCTGTAAAATGGAGGATAATGTAGTTTCTGCCTCACTGGGTGATTGTGAGACTCAATGAGATAAAATATGTAAAACCTTTATCAAATTAAAAGCATTATTTAGATGCCAGCTGTTATTGTCATCATTACCACTATTACCACTGAAGTCTGTTTTTAAGTACGTTTTGTTTGTTTGTTTACTTACCAACAGTGCTTTGCTGGACCCAGTTCCTAAACACTCACAAGAGCTGATTGTTAAATTTTCATTGTTAACATTTACACCTCAGAAATTGGCAACTACTACAAATCAGTACTTGCTTTATTATTTTGTTGATAGCCTAGACTTAAGAAAGAGTTGGAGAAAATGAGATTTAAAATGTCATACATACATTTATTTTTCCAGAAAGCATGCTGTTAAACATTCACCAGCACACCCTTGCCTATCACCCTGCAGAAGTTCCATGTGCAACTTCCCATAATCAGTGACTGCACATTGACCCCTCCCCTCTTTACATAGCATAACCATCTATGCTTCTCCTCCCCATCTGCTGCTGACAGTCTCCCCCACTTTGACTACTTGTAGGGCTCTGCCAGCTTAAAAACATTGCTGATCGGTGTAAGGTGGTTCACCTTGGCCCCTACTTAAGTGCCTAAATGCTCTCCATTATAAGGCAGTTTCTCCCATAAAGCAATCCTGTGAGCCTAAGGACAGTATGATAACAAGACCCCCCTGTGTTTTTGGAGTGTTTCTATAGGGGTTGCTGCAGGAACTTAAGGAAAGTTCTTCTCTAAAGAGCAATATTATTGTGAGAAAATGTATGCAGAGTGCTTTGCAAACTGCAAAGTGCTATGTAAATGGTAGTTATTATTCTCAAAAGCATTAAAATGTCCATTTGTTCAGGACCTCTGCTGAGTGTTGTAATATAATAGTAATATAATCATAATAATAACAATAATACCTTTGCCATGGTGGAAGCTGATAATGACAAAAAGACCTTTAAATGCCGGCTAGATTTTCCACTATTTGGCGTGTTGAGGAGCAATCCTGCCTGAAGGCAAAGCAGATGGATCAGATGACCTCAGAAAGCAGCTGCCAATCCAAGCATCCTCTGATTCTTTGCTCATCCTGCCATCCTTACTTTCTGTTGATTTTGCTGACCTTCCCATTTCACAGGGTAGCCTCACTTAATGTTCTCCACGAAAATGCCTTTTCATCCACACTCTGAGTGGTTAAACATCTGTTGGATTTCCACCCCAGTGGGGTGAGAAGAGATGCCTGACTAGATAAGGTCTCGAGGATCAAGTGACTAGAGCTAGTAATGGCTGCCTGAGCTGATGATTATCATTCTAAGCCCCTCTACTTTTGGAACAACTATAATTACTCAAAAAGATCAGAGCTGAACCACCAGAAAGTTCTGCTGTTTGGTTTACAGAGCTCAATCCTCAAATGCAGATGACATAGAGAATGATTTCCTCTGGCACCTGCTTTTTATGGTCATTGCATTCAGCTCTTTCCCAGCCCCCTATTAAAGAACATTGAGGAGCAAAGGGCACGTGGTTGAAGAGGCACAGCCTGTTGATCTTCTCTCCATGAAAGTTAGCCAAGGGGGCTCAAATGACTGGGGGAAAACTATGGAGGAGGTGAAGTTTGTCTTCAGGATCCTTCTGTGAGTCTTCTTTTCAGAGTCACTGTCCTTTCAGCTTTTATCCTTAACCAAGGGATCCAGAGCTTTTGTGATCTTCCCAGGGTCTTTGCTGGGAATTACTCTTGGCACTGAGTCTAAGAAGAAGTGGGTTTTCACAGCATAATAAGATCATACATCTAAAGGTGGAGAGACCTCCAAGGTCTTCAAGTCCAACCACCTTGTTTTATAGTCAAAGAAACCGAAGTTCAAGGCGTTTAAAGGACCTGCTTGAAGTCACAAAGACAATAAGCATTTGAAGTGGGAATTGAACCCATGTCCACTGACTTCAAAGAGAGTGATTTTTCTAAACTTTACTTGTACTTGGGGAATTCTAAATTGTGTGTGTGTGTGTGTGTGTGTGTCTTTGTGCAAATGTGTACACATGCACACAGTTATGAATTTGCCATTTTTTCTTTTGTTCCTCCAAATCCTAGAAAAGCAAATTGGGAAAGAAGGAATGAAAAAAGAGAAATCCATTGAGGTCACTTACAGAATGCATAGATCTGAAAAAGTATGTCTTTGCAAAGCTTGTAGGGGATTTCTAGGTCTTCCCTTTCTAGGGGTCTGGCTGATAGAAAATTGGACTTGGAGTGAGGAAAAACCAAGATTCTAATCCTACTTCCTGCCTCTAACCTCTGCTTTGTGTGACATTGTGGAGAAAATATTTAGAGGACACAGTGTGGTACAGTGGAAAGAGCATTATATTTGGAGTCAGAGAATCTGGGTTCAAATGCTAGGTCTGCTAATGAATGCCTGTGTGACTTTGGAAAAATCACCTCTCTGTGTCTCTGGTTCACATCTATAAAATTAGATGACTAAATGACTAAATGACTTCTTTCACTCCTTCCAGCTCCAAATCTGATTTTATGATAATTATTATAAGCCTCAGTTTCCTCATCTGTAAAATGAGGAGAGTCATATCTATATTTCCTGACTCTAGGTTTATGATATGCAAATGAAATGATGGACAAACTCTTAGTCACTATATCAACATCAGATATTATTATTGTCATTATTACTTTGATTGGCTTGAGACAAAGAATCTTTCTGGGATCACAGCTCTTTTTAAAAACAAAAGCAGATCTGTTCAATTTTCTAATGTTTTGGCCCAAAGTGGTTTTGAGCAATCTTAATTATGTAAGTGACTGACTGCAAAGCGGCCAGACCTTCTTTCCAGCTTTTTTGACCTCACTTACTTTTCTAAGTAGTCACTAAGCTCTAGTTTAAATGAAGATAGCAGAGTCTATCTGCTCAAACCAATACATTCTGCACACTGCCACCAGATTAATCTTCCCTACATATCCCTCTCACATCATTCTTCTCAAGACTGAGGCATTTGGATTAACTCCAAACACCTCAATCTGGTCACTGAGGTCATCGATCAACTATTCCCACTATATCTTTCATTAGTTTCCAAGAGGAGCTCTCCACTCCAATCAGACCAGTCTCTTCTCTATTCTGAACACACACATTGACACGTATTCCTACCTCATATATTATATTATATTATGTGGCCTTTTGTTTCCAGAATGCTTTCTGGTCTCTTTGAACTCTATTCTATTTCTACCTGTTATTTAAACCCCAGTTCAAGACTCTCCTTCCTCTTCGAAGCCTTTCTTGATAGATTCAGCTCTAAAGATCTCTTCCTTGTCTCAAATCCTACAGCATGCATTGTGTATCTTGCCCAACTTGGCACTTTGTCATGAATGGTGTGACTGTACAGTTATGAAATCAGTTTTCTTGGTTGGTTTGTATTGATCAAAATTTGAGGATGAAGAACATTCTTTTTCATTCCTGACAATATACAATATGATAGCAAAATATAGTGTCTGGAGAGGCAGATGGTCTGCTAGGATGGGCATGGGACAAATCATTCATTAAAAGAACAGGACTTGAATAAAACTGATTGTTGCAAAATTATAATGACCAAGTTTGGACCCAAAAATGCAGTACAAGAAGACACCTCTTCTCACTTCTTTGTGGAAATGGAAGACTATGGACATGGAACCCAGAACATAATATAACATTTTTTATATATTGATGTTATTGTAGTTCAGTAGTTTCAGTCATTGTCCAACTCTTTGTGACCTCACTTGGGATTTTCTTGGCAAAGATATTGGAATGGTTTGCCATCTTTTTCTCTAGTTCATTTTACAGTTTATGAAACTGAGGCAAATAGGATTAAGGTATTTGCCCGGGATCACATAATTATTAGGTGTCTGGGGCCAGATTTGAACTCAAGAAGCTGAATCTCACAGATTTCAGATCTGGCACTCTATACACTTTGGCTAAACCTTTCTCTCCTTTTTTTCATTTTTTCTTATAAAGAATAGCTCTCTATGTGAGGGGGGAAGGATATATTATAAAATGTAGCTAATGTTAAAACAAAGTCTATTTATCAGTAAAATTTATTTTTTAAACTTTGGGATTGAGTCTGAATGTTGCACTTAGTAGCTATGTGATCTTGGGCAAATCTCTTAACATCTTTAAGCTGCAGTAAGATAATGAATGTAAAATTCAACAAGTCTAAACACTAGTTATTATTGTTATTATCATCATCCTCATTTTTTAATTCATTACATCAGGGTAACTCCTTCTCTCCTTACTGTACAAAGTAATTAAAAAGATCAAAAAAATCTAGCGCCTAGAAAAGCACTTTGCAATATGTAACACATTAAACAAAGGGAAGTTATTAGTAATGGCTGGTGACCAATGAATAGTGATCTTTGGTTTCTCATACACACTGACAGAAATATGTCTTCCTGATCTCTCTAATTGTTTATGTGGTCACTACCTATGTTACATCCATTTGAGTATTAGGAAGAATATTCTGTTATTCTTATTGAACCCAATTCTTTCTTCTTCCACCCTTCCCCTTAGGGCATAGTCTCAGGCTATTTTAATACATGCAACAAAAGCAAACCTGAAGTCCAAAGGGCCATAAAACTGTGCATCCCTATTGACCATAGGGGGAAAAAACCTCCCTCTATAAAAATATTTATAGCAGCTTTTTGGGGGCAAAGAACTGGAAACTAAAGGGATGTCCATGAATTGGGAAATAGCTAAGTTATGGTATATGCTTATAATGGTCATTGTGTTTATGCCTATGGCTTATGGCTATTATGCCATAAGAAATGCCAAACAAGATCAACAACAACAACATAAAAAACCTGGAAAGAATTATATGAAGTATTACAAAGTAAAGTGAGCAGAACCAGGAGAACGTTGTATGCAGTAAAGACAATAGTGTACAATGATCAACTGTGAATGACTTAACTATTAACAAGGCAAGAATCCAGGACTCCAAGGGACTCATGCTAAAAAAGGATATCCACCACTGTAGAAGGAACAGACAGAGTTACCATTTTTCACTTTATTTCTTCCATGAATTTTTCTTTAGGGTAAGCAATGTGTCTTATTTCACAACATGATGAGCATGGAAATATGTATTGTATGATAGCATATGTACAACTTATGTCATACTGACTGCCTTCTTAGGGTTGAGGGAAGAGTGGGAGAGAGGGAGAGAATATGGTTTGCAAAATGTAAAAAAAAATAAAAAAATTGTATCAACATGTAATCTGAGAAAAAAAAAGTTAAAAAAAAAAGAAGAAATGAAACTGATTGAAATAGCCGTGCATCTAATTCACTAAAGATCCTGGTCTCCTACCATTCGTATAGCTGCATGAATGGAGGTAACCTAGGCTTTCATTTGACAGTTTAGGTTATCAGTATAAGCACCCATGAGACTGTTTCTTTATGGCTAAGCAGTATGCATCTGTTTGGCAATCAAAGCCCTTTATAACCTAGTCTCCCTGCTCTTACTTTTCCAACCTCTAACAAATTATTCCCCAACATACACTTAAATACAGTGACACTGGTCTACTGGCTGTTCCATAAACAAGAAAATTTCTCTCTCTCTCTCTCTCTCTCTCTCTCTCTCTCTCTCTCTCTCTCTCTCTCTCTCTCTCTCTCTCTCTTTCTCTCTCTCTCTCTCTCTCTCTCTCTCGACTCCAGACATTTGTCTGGCTCTCTCCCATGCTTGGAACATTCTTCCTCCTCTGCTCTGACTCCTCACCTCCCTGGCTTCCTTTAAGTCAAAATGAAAATCTCATCTTTTACTAGAAACCTTCTCCTAACCCCTCTAAAGTCTAGTGCCTTCATTCTGTTAATTATTTCTTGTTTAACTTGTTTGCATATATACATTTTTCTAGCAGAAGTGATATGTGTCATTTCACATGTCAAAAATGGAAGTATGTATTGTATGCTACACATTCAATCTATATCATGTTACCTGACCTCTTGGGGAGGAGGGAGAAATGGGCGGGAGGGAACATGTATCACAAAATGTCAGAAAATGATTATGAAAAATTATATCAACATATAATCTAGGAAAAAATGAATAAAATAAAAACCTCATATATAACTTGTTTTATATATATTTGTTTGCATGTTGCCTCTCCCCATCACATTGTAAGCTCTTTCAGAACAGAGACTGTATTTTGCCTCTTTTTATATCCCCAGTACTTAATACAGAGATATATTATACAGATAATAAACAAATAATTAATGTTTATTAATTGATTGATTGATTGGTTACATGTTGTCACCAGGTAGCCTTGGGAATGGTCTGATATGCCATGTAGAAAATAGTTGAGCCTCAGATTATAGCATATATTCCAGTCAGTTATGAATAGTATTTTTAATACAAAGTGTAATACTTTGTTTAATAAAGCAGTATAACTGACTCCAAAGTAGAAATACTTGAGTTCAAGTCCTGACTCTGCCAATTACTGTCTGTGTGACCCTAATCAAGTCTCAATTTGTCAGTGCCCCACATAACTCTCTAAGACTAGAAAGGCCCAGGAAACCTGCCCAATGGTATCCATAGAAGAACTTTGTTACTGGGAGATCCCTACTCAAATAAAACCACGAGTTTAGTTAAAATAAAAAAAAAGAGCATATTATACTTGTGCTCCCATCTGCACTGATTCAGTATCTATTGAATCAGTTACCCATGAGAAACCATGGGGAAAAAAATTGGAAATTTTGAAAAATTCCAGAAAATAAAAAAATGGGTCATAAATTTCAAACAGACTGCCAAGTGAGTATAAGCTATAACATGGTAAACTCCATCAGCCCTGTATATGATTCATCTCCATTTGTCTCTATAACTGGGCTTCCATATAAGACTTTCCTCTAGTCTGCCTTTAGTATTCTCCCTGATTGCATTTGTTGTGGTGAATCTCAGTGGCTTTGTTTAGAAAGTTCTTATTTACTGTAAAAATGGCCCCAAAGCACAAGAGTAGTGGTGCTGAGAGTGCACTTCTGCCTCCTAGTTTAATTATGAATGGTGAACAGCAGGGATTCCCTTCTATCCTTGGCTCAGTCATTCACAGTAGGTCTTAGGATGTATCTCCTGTACATATGGGGCCCTACTGTACTTATATGGTGAGTAAGCTCCATTTGGAATTGTAAAGAAATATCTGGTTCTCCCCAAATCTATTTCACAAATATAGACCAATGCCAAGAGTCATTATCACCCTTGTGTGGATCATAGGAATGAAAGGAATAGGTAGAAGAGAACATGTTTATGCTTCTTCCTCACCTCAATCACATGAGCTGTTCCATCTGTGGGGCTATAGGCTGAGGGAACAGGGAATAGGTGAGTGGACAAATTTTTCTTCCTCTCCTTGTATGCATTTGGTATAATGAACAGAATTAGACCATATGGTACTGACTTATTATAAACACATGCAGAGTATTTCCTTCCTAATGGGTCTCTAAAATGATTTTACTTTAAAAGAGAAGGAAAAAAATAAGGAAATTTTACCTAGAAGATATACTTCCAACCATGAATTACAATAAGATTGCTCATTTAGCATGAAGAAAGCCCCATATGATAAAGACTGCTAAACACTAAACAATCTGTTAGAAGAGGTTACAGAAATATTTTGATAATATGTGATCTCATCCTCCCTTTGAGTACTCTTCTCTAGGATCTCCAATAATCCTACACAGGGGAGCAGGAGAGTTCTCTCCCCCAATGCGCTGTGTTTTCTTCTTTATTTCTTGATATCTCAATCACACCAGTGGAATACACAGGCTATCATCCTACCAACCTGCCTTTTTTCTAAATCATACATCTCCCTGATGATGTTCTTCATGTTACATCTTCATAATTCTTTTTTAGCAGTAGTTTGCAGCCTGTTCATACCCACCATGTAGGTAAGGGTTTCTTCAAATTTAATTATTTGAACATTGTTGTATTATATTATTTTCAGCCCCATAACATATGTGATAGCCATTCAAGAAATATTTTAAGTGCCTACTATGTGCCAGGTACTGTATTAAGCAGTGGGGATATTTAAAAAAAAAGCAAAAGGTCTCATCAAGTAGCTTAGAGCAAACAACATGTAAACAAATATGTACAAATTAGCTATACACAGGATATATAGGAAGTGATCAAAAGAGAGAAGGCACTAGAATTAAGAGGGATTTAGGAAAGGCTTCCTTTAGAATGTAGAATTCTAGTTAAGGCTTAAAACAAAACCGAGAAGTCAATAGGCAGAAAGAAGAAGGAAGAGCATTCCAGGCATAGAAGACAGTCAGAGAGAATGTCCAGAGCCAAGAGAGAGAGTGTCTTGTTTGTGAAACAGCCAAGAGGCCATTGTCATTGGATCCAAGAGTAAATATTGAGGAATAAGGTATAAGAAGACTGAAAAAGTAGGAAGATGTAAGTCATGAAGGGCTCAGAAGGCCCAGCAGAATAGTTTGCATTTCATCCTGGAGGTGATAGGGAGCCATTGGTGCTTACTGAGTGCAGAAGGGAGGTTATATGATTAGACCTGTGCTTTGTAAAAAGCACTTTGGTGGCTGAACGGAGAATGTCTTAGAATGGGGAGACTTAAAGCAGGCAGACCCACCAGTAGGTTATCAAAATAGTCCAGGAATGAGATAATGAGGGCCTGCTCTAGAGTGGTGGCTATGTCAGAGGAGAGAAAGGGATAGATTTGAAAGATGTCACAAAGGCAAAATCAACAGGCCATTGGAAGAATAGTATTGTTGTTGCTTTCAAACAGGCCTTTGTTTCAGGGAGAAAGAGAGTTGTTAAAACATTGTATGCTGGGGCAGCTGGGTAGCTCAGTGGATTGAGAGCCAGGCCTAGAGACGGGAGGTCCTAGGTTCAAATCTGGCCTCAGACACTTCCCAGCTGTGTGACCCTGGGCAAGTCACTTGACCCCCATTGCCTACCCTTACCAGTCTTCCACCTATAAGTCAATACACAGAAGTTAAGGGTTTAAAAAAAAAAGTTAAAAAAAAAAAACATTGTATGCTTTCTCAAACTCAAGCCAAGCCATTCTCTCTTTCCTATTAACTTCTAGCCCCAATTCATTATGCATTTTTATTGGCTCAGATGCAGATACTGACAGACCAACTCTCTGGGATGCCTATTTAAATGGTAAAAGAAAATTATCAATTCGCCTATTGTGTATAACTCTAAGAATAAAAATTTAAAACAAACCTCCATCTATGTTGGTCAGTTTAGGAGCAATTCTACCTAAAGGAAGAAAGCAGATAAGTAAGTGACCTCTGAGGTCTCTTGCAGTGCTAGGAATCTTTAGGCAAGGAAACTCCAATGTTAGAGTTGTGTTTTCAATTGAGAACAATTTTACACATAAATGGTATAGGTATTTGCCTATGTGGTGTGATTTGAAGGACATCAGGAAAGTCCCAACTGTTCCAAAATACCTCCCCAACTTTGGTATTATAATTCTTAAAATTTTACTATTAGAAATTCATTCCTTTGAACTAAACTCTAAGTTCTTTCCTTTCCTGGTGACTGATTCCCTTTTAAAATTCTTTAAATCTTCTGGGAAAGACGAGCACATTAAGCAATCAGTCCATCAATTAATCACTACTATTAAGTAATTCCTATGTGATGGGCACTATGCCAAGCACTGTGACTGCAAAGACATTAGCTACCCCTCAAGGAAGCTAACATTTTTAAAGAGGAGAAAACAGGGGCAGCTGGGTAGCTTAGTGGATTATGAGCCAGGCCTAGAAATGGGAGTTTCAAATCTGGCCTCAGAAACTTCCCAGCTGTGTGACCCTGGGCAAGTCACTTAACCCCCATTGCCTAGCCCTTACCACTCTTCTGCCTTGGAGCCAATACACAGTATTGACTCGAAGACAGAAGGTAAGGGTTTAAAATAAACAAATAAATAAATAGATAGATAGATAAATAGATAGATAAATGAATGAATAAATGAATGAATGAATGAATGAATAAATGAACGAATAAATAAATAAATAAGTAAATAATGAAGAGGAGAAAACATAAATGCACACATGTCATATATAAATGTTTATAGACATATATATGTGTGAGCATATGTATTATTGTGTTATCTATACTTATTTGCATATATATACACTGCATATACATACCTAATACTAATATTATTTAATATTTCCCATTTGTATAGTGCTTTAAATATGTTAACTCAGTAAACCCTCACAGCAATCCTGTGGGGTAGACGTTATTATAATAACCCATTTTACAAATGAGGAAAGTGAGACACAGAGAAATGAAGTGAATTGTTCAAACAACTAGTCAAGTTATGGGGCAGGTTTTTAATTCTAGCCATTAGACCCTTAATTGCCTCATACAAGGCAAAATTAAGGTAAACTTGGAACTTGAGTGGGAAGGCACTAGCCACTGGGGCCTGGGGTAGGGGAGCACAAGAAAAAATCCCATTCAGAAGGAAATGCTTATGTTGATATTTGAAAGAAACCAGGAATTCAAGAGATTCAAGGAATTTCAGGAAATTCAAGAGAAGAAAGAAAACTTAAGGTATAGATCACAAAAAAGTGAGGTCAAGTATTATGCTTTAAATCACTTTTGATTAGAGAAATACAAACTAAAATAACTCTGAGGTACCACTCCATACCTATTGGATTGACTAATATGACAGAAAAGAAAAATGGCAAATGTTGAAGAGTATGTGGAAAATCTGGGACACCAATACATTGTTGTTGGAATTGTGAATTGGTCCAACCTATTCTGGAGAACAATTTGGAATTAAATCAAAGAGCCAAGAAATTGTGGATACTCCTTGACCAAGTGATACCACTACTAGTCCTATATCCCAAAAAGATTTTTTAGAAGGAATAGGACTTAAATGTACAAAAATACTTATAGCAGCTCTTTTTGTGGTGGCAAAGAACTGGAAATTGAGGGGTTGTCCATCAATTGAGGAATAGCTGAAAAAATTGTGACATATGATTGGGATGGAATACTATTGTGTTATAAGAAATGAAAAAGAGGATACTTTCAGAAAAACTTACATGAACTGATGCAAAGTGAAGTGAAAAGGATGCATGGGAATAGCAATTTTGTATGATGATCAGCTCTGAATTACAATTATTTATCCTCAAAAATACAATGATCCAAGACAATTCCAAAAATTTATGATGAAAAATGTAACCACCTCCAAAGAAAAAAATGACAGATTCTGAATGCAGATTAAATCATGCTTTTTTTCTTTCAGGGTTTTTAGTGTTTTCTTTTGCAACATTATAAATGTATATACATATACATATATATAAAATAACAGAAATGAACAAATATATGTATTTGGATATATGCCTATGAATATACATATATATATTTATACACACACATATATAAACTCAATTGGAAAAAATACAAATGGTAGTGGGCCAACCATTAATCCCAGACAAGGATATTTATTTCCAAAAGAACCAAGAAAACACAAGTAAAAGGATTATATTACATATTTAAATTTAAAATTAATCAAAAATGTCAAACCCACTAAATTTTTACCACTTTTCCTTATCAGCATATTGAGAGATCTATGATCTCAAGAGTAGGTCTGTGACCATGCCAATTTCCATGCAAATATAATCAAATTACAAGAGAAATGACAGATATCTTCTGGTCAGGGCCAAGTATGGAGACAAGTGATAAATAGTAAAGCAATAAATTTTAAAAAGAGTGTTAATCACAGTCAGGGGAACAAAGAAAGAGATAGAGAAGATCAGAAACAAAAAAAAAGAGACAAAAGTAAAAGGGAACACAGATGAGGAAGAAGAAAGAATAGAGATATACAAGATTGGAAGGAAGAATAAATAAAGTCCAAGAATTGGAAAGTGGAAAAAAAGAAAAGTGGACAAAAAAAGAAACATAAGAAGAAAGGATAGCCATAGAGAGGGAAAAAACAAGTCAGAAAAAAGAAGAATGGGAGGAGGCAGGGATAGAAAGGAAGAGATAGGGGATAGATGGAGAAATGGAGGAGTTGTAGAATAAGCTGATATAACAGAGTTTGATAGCTTTCTTAAGAAAGATAATGTCAAGTAGAATGTAAGCTGCTTGAGAGTGGGGGCTATTTATTTCTCTTTTTCCTTTGTATCCCCCTTAATAATAAGAACATAATAATTATTTGTTAATTTGAAAAGAAGAGAAAGAAGTTATTGTGGTCCTTGGTGAACAATTGCCATGACATAAATCATGATGGATTGAAATAAATGATCAGGGCTGCTCTTTTGTACTCAGGTTCCCAATCCGGACTTCTTTGGTCTGAGAAGAACCCAACTCCCATAAGTTGGTCAATTAGATGGTTCATGCATCACTTTCCCTTCAAATAATAATTTTCAGACCTTTTGGTAAATAGCAGATAAAATATGATATTTGAGCAAATGTAATGCTGATTTTCCGTAGATATCCCAAAACATTTTTATTATTTCTTGTTTCAAATGAAGAAAAGAAAGAGTTTCAAATCATTATTCCTGGATTGTGGAATCTAATGGAGGCCAGCCTCTACTGCATGGCTTATAGTGTTATACTGTTTCTTATAGTACATTAACATTAAATTATGTTCATATTCTATAATTTTCTTAGGCATTCCTTAATCAATGAGAATGTAATAATAATCAATAATGATAATCATCAACCTGCAAATTAAGTAGGCTTGGACTGTACATGTATGGAATGTTATCTCATTTGAGATTTGATCATCATAACAATCCTGTGAGGTAGGTGCTATTGATATTTGGACATAGAGAAGACTATCCTTTTATTTTATTGTTTGTCTCATGACATAAGCTTAATGGTAGGATTTCTGACCAACTCATGCAATTTTTGAATGAGGAAACTGAGACCCAGAAAATAAGATCCCAAAAGAGTATTAAATGTAAGCATTGAGATTTGTTGCCATGTCCTTTAACTCCCAAACCAGTGACTTTTTCCACTTGACCAGATTGTTTAGGCCATTGTCCATTTGAAAAGTTTTGTCATTGATAGTATGCAGTAATTTTTATTGGTGTAGAACTAATCATGGAATTGATGTGGAAGAATGGTAAGCAACTAAGTAGGAGAGAAGTAATGTCAGGTAATATTCAAGGGATAATGATTTTAGAAGATTATTTCCAAGCTTATCTAAAGAAGCCTTTATGTGATGCCAAAACTAATCTCTAGATTTTAGAAAGTTAAAAACAAATCCATCAAACTGGTTATTTGTTATCTGGCAGACAATACATATATTTCTATTGTTATGGAATTTGGCTGTTGGAGCCTTTTGTTCCCCTTAAATTAATTATTACTCCCAGAGACATCCTGAAAATTCCCTTGGCCCCACACATGGGGATAAATTAGTAACAATCTATGAATCAGAGACAAGAACCTTCCTGATTTGCTCCACCTCCATCTTAACCTTTTCCATTTAGCTAAAGTTTTTATAGCCATCGAACTATATGTTAGAAACTCATCAGAAAGTCCATGTCAGATTTAATTGTCTTGGGTTATTGAATCCAGAGGTGGTGGAAGGAAGCCAAAGGAGGAGGTCTCAAAAGTATGCTTTATTTATATGAAGAAATAAAAATTTCCTCCTGTGAGTGAGGGGTGAAACAAAGCATGGGTCGGTAGGTTTTTACAAGGGTAACTGCAGGTTTGATTTACTCCCCATTCACTAAAACTTTACAGCTTTGTCGTGAAATCTGGCAGCTTCCTTTCTGTCTCTTAGATGGTAAATATAGTTAATGTGCTGAGGCTGCAGTGTATCTGCACACAAGCTGTTTATTAGGGACAGAGTTATTTTAGTGAATCTTTCTGAAACTCAGAAATGAATTCAAATGCTATCACCAAAACCCCAGAAATTACACAATTTCATCCTAGCCAAATGCCAATGCTGAATTGTTATGGGATCCTGTTGGGAAGCTACAAATGTGACAAGGTATAGAGAGAACATTTTTCTTTTTTAATGCTTCCCTACCCTGGAAATTGAATTTTTGGTGTCTTTCAATGGAGAGGAAACCAATTACTCATTTAAGCTTATTAACATCCATTGGACCCAACTGGATGGTATATAGTCAGTGAGGATTTGGGGAGGGGAAGGCTTTGGAGAGAAGAGAGACAAGGAAGACAGAAGGCTGGCTCTTTAACATTTAAAAAGGTAGAGAGGAGGGAGTAAATGTGACTATAATTTTTAAAAGAGGCATGATTATAAGGACACAGTTATGCTACAGATTATTTATTAGATTTCCTTTAGGGAGTTCAAGGCACTGTACATAAACTCTACTTCAATGAACCTAACAAATCCATGAAAATGTGCATTTAACCACATGCCTAAGGAACAAAAAGAAACCAATGGAGATCTAATTGAAATTAGGAAATGGCCTTGAATGAACTTAAATATTCTGTATAATTTTGTTTTATATTTATTTGTATGTACATATAATTTTATTTTTCTTTAATTTTCATGGGACTCTATCTGGGGGAATAGATGTTTTGTATATTCTACTATAAACAAATAATAATTCCTCATATCCACTTAGCAATGTCTACAATTTTTCAAAGATTCTTCTCATTCATTGTTTCTACCTATGCTAATAAGAACTCTTTATAGATATAATGATATCACTCTTTCCATTTTAGAAATGAAGATATGGAATGAAAGAGAATTTATGGAATATAATAAAGAACTGAGCCAATGTAGCCTTATTAGGATCTCTGTGTCAGACATCATTGTCTTCATACCAGGAGACCATATGATCACAGAAAACAAATAAGGATAGGAATAAGGAACACAGTGAATTCAGTCTTAAAAGACCTGAGCTCTAATCCCAGCTCAGTTACTTACTACTTGTCTGATCATAGGTAATTCACTTAACATTTTGGGGCCTCAATTTTTTCATCTATAAAAGGAAGCAGTTGGACTATGTCAGCATTGGCAAAGTATTGGCACGCATGCCAAGCTGGCAAGGGCAAGGAGTTGCCCCATTCCCCCTTTTTCTAGTGCCTAAGTATATTTTTTGCATATCCTGCCCCTCTGTCCAGCTGCCCAAAGCAAGCACTTCCTCCCTTTTCTTTCTGGGTTAATACTGGGTGTGGGGGGGGGGTGTCACAGGCAGCTTAAAGTTGTGATTTGGGCTCACAAACTCAAAAATGTTTGCCAATGCTGGACTATGTCATCTCTTAAGATCCTTTCCTGTTTTAAATCCTATCACTTATAAGGACCCCTTCTTTTCCGTCTCCTATAATATGTAATATAAAGTTGCAAAGAGTATGGCCAATCTGAAAGATCCTAAATTCTTAGACTTAGAAGCCAACATCTTCCCTAGACATAGCATGAATAATAACATTAATATTAATGATAATAACAATGACAAAACAATAGCTAGCATTTGTAAAGTGCTTTTAGATTTACAAAGTTACTTACATATATTCTCTTTTGTGCCTCACAACAATCCTGTGAAATGGATGTTTTTATTATTCCCATTTTATAGATGAGAAAACTGAGACTGGGAAAGGTTAAGTGACTTGCCCAAGATCACAAAACTAGTCAGTGTTAGAGGCAGAATTAAAACTCAGGTCTTGATGATTCCAAATCTAGCACTTTACTCACTAAGCCACCTAGGTACTTCAACCCCAACTTGTTCCCAGGGTTAATGACTTATCTAGAAAACTATAGCAGAGTCAGGACCAAGAACCAAGTCTGCTGATTCCCAAGTTAGAATACTTACTACCGTGCCATAGAATTTCTTCTCACTTAGGGTAGCCCCCAATCTTCCTCTTCCTTCTACACTCACACCATGTGACCACCAACAGGCATGAATTGACTGACTTTGGTCATCCCTGTGGTCAAACCTGGGAATCAGTCCCAGAAGCATTTCCTGGATGGTGTTGGCAGACACACTGGCAGCCGAGTCCAAATTCAGAAGTAAGTTTCTGTGGCAATACCGTGTGCCTCCCAGTCTTTTTCTCAGTTAAAAATTGATCTATATGTTTTCAGTACCAGCTGAGAGCTTTTGGCTTCTTTGAATACGTAGTACCCACCAATTCATAACAGTCACTGGAAGCCACGGTACAATGAAATTCTGGTTGAAGAGACAGGCTGTCTATCAGTCTAATCCTACTTAATGCATTCGGGTATCACATTTTTCTATGTCTAAAAATCATCACTAGTCAAGGCTAGTTGTGATTTATTAAAAACTCAAACTACACATTTGATATAACCATTAAGCAGTTATCTGTGGTATAAACTAAGCCTAATTTAACAGTAGGCTATACTTATCCACCATAGAAAGATACACACCATTTCCTACTTGTTTCTTCTAACTCCTCGCTTGGGAAGTGGGGAGAAATAATTTCATCTGAAATAACCATATGCACATTGTGCATAAACATTGCATCCCAGCTGGGATCCTACAAGTGAAGGCAATCAGGCAAAATATCCACTGGGCAGTGAGTAGGAAGGGAGGAGAGAAAGTGCAGTGAATAAAATGGTCTTTTCCTCCCCCCAAACCATTTAAGGCTCAAAAAAAACCTGTCTAAAGATCCATCCCAGTGTATGACTAATCATTCCAAAAAAAGGATGCCCACTCCATCTCTGCAGCAGTCATTTCTTCTTCTATTGGAAACTCCATGAGTAAATGCCAAATAAAGACTTGGCATGGAGGGAGCAAGAGATCTGTGGTTGGTGCAGGAAGTAAGCTGCTAGCATCTGGGGAGTCGCCATGAGGATTATTTTAGTACCAACACCAGCAGTCAGTCTTCTTAGAATAGTGCAAGGGGATGAGAGGCACAAAAAGAAAAGGATGCAGTATAGGACAAGCAAAAGCTGTTCCCTCCCAGAAGTAGCCCCTCTGAAAAATGAGTCAGATGTGCTCTATGCAATGTGTCATTTGTTTTATCTCCATCTCCTTGCTGTGCAGGGGCACACAGCTTTGACTGCCAGTGAGAAGAGCAAGGGAGAAGGACTAGTGGATTTGAGAAGAAATAGAGACCAAGAAGAAATGCCACATGAGGTCAAGAACTAGGAGTAAGGAGGCATGGTTCATCTCAATGACCATACACTTGACCCGGAGGGCTTGAGGTTAGATTGAAATGAATAGGGATAACAAAATGGCAAGATGGCATGAACATTTCATCACTCATAGCATGCCCCTTTCCTTCTTCCCACTCCCTGCCCAGTGGACATTTTCAAAACAGAAATATTTGATACCCAGCAATGGAGCTGAGTAATGTTCTTGTCTACACTGCTGCTCCAAAAATGATGAGGCAATGAGGTGAGACATAGTCAGACATTGCTGCCAGTGACAGGACACTAAACAGAAAGGTACTTTACCCTCTGCCATAGAGAGGAGCTGAGAATCAGTTTCAGGCTTACTGAAGATTCAGCTAAAACCTGACCTTACTGGAAGCATGAGCTGAATATCAATTCAGAGACTTTTGTTTCATTGATCCTTTTGCTCATTTGTAGGAGGAGCATCTATGGGGAACTAAAGAAAGCAAACTGTACCTTCCCCAGAACCACTGAGTTAAGAGAATTCATTAGGGGTTCCTAAATATTGGAAAGGCTGTATAGGTGCTCAACTGGCTGGTAGATACTTTATTATGTATTACATTATTATTTTTAGTACTCCTATGCTGAGTAAAACATTATATATAGTTGAAAATGCTCTGTCCATTCCTGGAGGGAGTCACTTTCATTACAGCAAGTTCACATGGCTAGAATTCACAAAAATACAAAAAACTTCAGCAAATAAACCAGATTTTGCTGGCTCTAGAGGTGATTTTCATTGGGTAAATCCATTCTTACCATAGTCCCTGTACAAATGAGTCAGCATAGACATCAGAGAGAGTGAGAGTTGCAGTTAGAAGGCTGTCTACTCTCTGAGAATTATGGAGGGCTCTTTGGCACATCTAGAGATTGTTTAGCTCTTCACATTTATATCTCTAGCACCTAGGCCCATGGTGGTGAACATTTTATCACCCTTAAGAGATTGAGTGCCCAAACTGCAACCTTCACCTGCATGTCAGTCCCCAGTCTTACCCTAGATAGAAGACAGAGGAAGTGCTTGGTCCCAGACTCTTTGGCAGAAGGGTGGGTCATTTGAGAAATATCCTCAGGCACTTGTGGAGAGTAGGAAGAAAGCAGCCCCTCCAACATGCTTGGGTACATGTGCCATAGTTTTGCCAACACAGACCTAAGCCAATGTGGAGCACAGAGCAGATACTTAATAAATACTTGTTTCACAACATATACCAAGGTAAAATAAAAATGGACACATGTTTTAGAAATAAAGGGTGATGCCATAAACAAATTAAAGGAACATGGAATAGTTTACCTATTGGACTTATGAATAAGAGAAGAATTTGTGACCAAATAAGACATAGAGAAAATTATAAAAAATGAAATGGACAATTTTGATTACATTAAATTAAGAAGGGGTTGTACAAATGAAACCAATAGTACCAAAATTAGAAGGGAAACAACAAATTGTGCAGGAAAATTTTGTAGCAAGAATCTCTGTTAAAGGCCTCACTTCACATATAGAGAGAGAACTGAGTCAAATTTATAAGAGCACTCTCCAAATGACAAATGGTCAAATAGCCAATTTTCAGATGAAGAAACTAAAACTATCTTTACTCATAAGGAAAAAAATGCTCTAAATCTTGATTAGAAAAATGTAAATTAAAACAACTCTGAGATATCACCTCACACCTATCAGATTTGAGAATATGGCCAAAAAAGAAAATGTTAAATGCTGGAGGGGATGTAGGAAAAATAAGGCACTAATATACTGTTGGTGAATCTGAACTGAAACAATCATTCTGCAAAGCAATATGGAACCATGCCCAAAATACCATAAAAACTATGTACACCCTTTGATCCAACAATACCACTACTTGATCTGTATACAAAAGAGATAAGAGAGAGTAGAAAATGACCTATTTATACAAAAATATTTTAGCAGCTCTCTTGTAGTGGCAAAGAATTGGAAATAAAGGGGATGTCTATCAATTGGGGAATAACTGAACAAGATGTTATATAAAATTGTAATAGAATACTAGTACATAATAAAAAAATGATGAATAGGATGAGTTCAGAAAACCCTGGAAAGATATATTTGAAATTATGGAAAGTGAAGTGAACAGAACTAGTAGAATACTGTGTGTGTATATGTATATATATATATATATATATATATATCAACAGAAATGTTGTATGATGATCAACTGTGAAAGACTAAACTATTAACATCAAAGCAAGTTTCTAAGATAATTCCAAGAGATTCATGATGAAAAACATTGTCTATAACCAAAGAAGAAATTGTCAGTCTGATTACAGATCAAAGCATCTTTTTTAATTTTATTTCCTTCATGAGTTATTTATTATATATGTAATGTGTGTTCTTTCACAGTATGAGGAATAGAGAAATATGTATTGCATGACAGCAAAGGTATAATGTATATCAAACTATTTACCATATCAGTGAAGAGGAGAAAAAAAGAGGAAGAAAGATAAATCACAAAATGTCAGATAAAAATTGTTAAAAATTGTTTCTCTGTGTAATTGAAAAAAATTTTAAGCTTAAGTTTTTAAAAAGTAAATTAATGAAGTATTTTATCTAATTCAAATGTTTTTGCTTATTAGTTGGTGAGAATGTAAAGAAAAAGCCATAAATTTTTCAAGCTTCCAATCTCAACTGAATATCATTGTTAGGAAAATCAGTGTGTCAGCATTAGAATGATGGACTTATTCCTCTAATAGGTAATGATAGTAGAGATGTTTTATTTCTATTTTAAGTGATTTCACAGGATAGGCATATTACAAATAGTTTTAAGATTTGCAAATTGTGACTTTTGGTCATTATTGGCAAAAACAAAACAATTACTAGAATGTAAGTCTTGTGTAGGTTGTAACCATGTGTGTATTCTTCATCTCCATGTTCCTCCCTCTGCTTTGCACACAGTAGGAACTCAATAAATATCTGTTCAAAGAAGAATCAATTAAATGTATTAACATCCTTAAAAATTAAGTACTTTTGATTTTAATAGTGATATCATCATTAAAAGTAAGTTGCCAAAGATATTTGATTTAAAACTATTCTCACTAACAATCATTAAAAAGACTAACATGCTATCCACCATCAAAAAAAAGAACTGAATCCAAATGCAGGTTGAAGCATATCATTTCTCACTTTATTTCCTCCATGAAGTTTTCTCTAGTGGAAGCAATATCTATCTTGTTTCACAACATGACAAACATGGAAATATGTGAACATGAATAGAGGAATGTCAGAAAACAATGGTTAAAAATTGTATCAATATGTAATCTCGAAAAAAATAATTTAAATTACTTAGTGATTGATTAATTGATAACCTACAGTGTGACTGTGGGACTAAAAATGCCCAGATCCATCTATATATGTACATATATATATATATATATATATATATATATATATATGTATGTATGTATATATTTTCTATGAGGATCCAAAAAGTTAGAAAGTGCTAGCCATTTTCATGGGAAATATGACCATAGACACATTCTACTGTTGTTAAATCTTTTCAGCCATGTCCAACTCTTCATGACTCCATTTGAGGTTTTCTTGGCAAAGGCACTAGAGTGATTTGCTATTTCCTTCTCCACGTCATTTTGCCAGATAAGGAAACTAAGGCAAACAGAATGAAATGACTTGCTCAGGGTCACACAGCTCTTAAAGTGTTTGAGACCAGATTTGACCTAAGGTCTTCCTATCTCCAGCCCAAAGCTCTATTCATTGTGCCACCTAGCTATCCAATGACACATCTTACCACAGATCTAATGCTTTACATGGAATGTACATTCAGTCTCCAGCCCAGTCATTTACATCCATATTTCCTAGGAAAGGAACTCCCTGAGACATCCACATTAGCTGTCTTTGAATTGAGCAGCAGTGAGTACAGTGAGAACATTGGATTTGAAGTTGGAGGACTTGAGTTCCAATCTCCACTCTGTATCTAATCTTAGTGACTTCAGACAAGTCAATTCATATGTCCGGTGTCTGTTTCCTCATGAATCAAATGAAGAATTGAAGTAGATAATATCTAAGGTCCTTTCCAGTTCTAAATCTATGATTCTGTATTTATTGCTCCTGATTCAACTCTGAAAATCAAATCTTGGAAGCACCATTGGCCCTATGATCCCTCCCTCTATTTGAATGGTTTCTCCTAGAACTCCCATTTAAGGAAGGTGACTTGGTCAGCCAACTTTTTATTTTCTATTAGGCTACCATCCTCAGGACTTTTCTATTGTGTTCTCCAAAGTGGGTATGTTCTCTCCTGCCCCTTCCTTTTAAATGTTAGTGTCCCCCTTAGAATATAAGCTTCTTTTAGGACAAACATTGTCTTTTCTTTTTGCTTGTATTTGTATTCCATGTTAAACACAGAACCTATATAATTAGTACTCAGTAAATGCTTTTTGACTAAGTGGAAGCATAAGCTAATGATACATACTTATAATTATGCCTAACCCCAAATCCAAGAGAGAACATATAATCCAAAATGTAGGTTGCTTGAATTTAAAGTCACATCACATCACCTCTCTAGATCTTGGTATATATATATATATATATATATATATATATATATATATATATATATATATACACACATACATACATAGAGGAAGAGTAGACTAAATGATCTCTAAGATCCCGTCTAGTCCCAAATCCTTTAACAGAATCATCTACATTTAAGGCATGTAAAGGAGGAGGGATGAATTGAATAGAATAAAATAGTCTCTTGAATGTAATTGTAGACAAGAAGCATCTAAAGCATATCAGACATCATCAAATTGTCATTGAGCATCTGCTCCATGGACATTTATATCCAATTATTTGAGTATCTAGAGTCTTAGTGTGACACAGACAGGAAATTACTATAGTGTTCTCTATATACTACATACCAAGTGGTATTTTGTCCCATTCAGGAACCAGGTTAGCAAAGAAAATCAGATCCATGTTATGACTAGAGTTCTGGAGCAGCATGAATTTGAATCAGAGAATCATAAAATTGATAGGGAGCTCAGAAGTCATTTAGGGCTACTTCAACTCACATCAAGGATCCCCTTTCTACTTGATGTCTCCCAAAAGTGTGTAATTCATCATAAAGGTTGCCTATTCCATTTTTAGACAGCTCTAATCATCAGAAAGAGCCTGATCAATACTTTCTGTGTAGCTTTAATCCACTGCTCCCAGTTCTTCCACATAGGACCAAACAGAACAAGTTGAATTCTTCTATATAACAAAACTCCCAATATTTGGCAATTATCATGTTATCCTTAAGTCTTTTGTGCCCCAGGCAAAATATCTCTCACAAATGATCTTTGAGACAGGTGGCTTAGTGGATAGAGTGCTAGGCTCAGAGTCAGGAAGACCTGAATTCAAATCCAATTTCAGACATTTACTAGCTGTGTGATCCCAGATTACTTTATCTTTGTCTGCCTTAGTTTTCTCATCTGTAAAATGGAGATAATAATTATACATAATTCCCAGAGTTGTTGTTAGGATAAAATGAGATATTTGTAATAGATTTTGCAAACCTCAATTGATTATATAAGTGCTATTATTATAATTCTTATTGTTGTTTGATTTTAAGCCACTTCAGCATATCAGTCACCCAAAAGAGAAGTATTATTAGATGAGCACATCTGATAATCCCTGATCATCTAGTTCTGCATTGCATAAAACTAGCTGCCCCTTCTTCCCATCTTGCTAGCCACCTTAGATAAAGAGGTCCAAAGTTTACTGTAAATATCTAAGGCTGTGGTGGTGAACCTATGGAACTTGTGCTGGGGGGGGGAAGGGGGGCACTCAGAGCTTTCTTTATGGCCACACATATTGTTGCCCCAGCACAGAGTTCATCAGAGTTCAATACTAGAAAGCCAGAGGGATGCAGGGCTGGGATGCTCCCCTCCCCCTCTCCACTCATGAGTGAGGACATTTCTCCCATCACCCACTCTTGTGAAAGGTTCTCCATTACTGATCTAGAGCCATATCTGGCAGGAGCTGAGTTAGGATGCAAAAAATATTTATTCAAATAAGCATAAGTATCTGCTATATATTCATATAAGAACATACTTTTCCTACTCATGAGCTGTTCTCTCCAACCTATTTGCCAAGTTTCTGGGTAAGCCAACTAACTGTGGCCACACTAAAAATTTTCATGAACTCCTAGACTCAATATTTGTTAGAATTGGAAGAGTTTTTAAAGATAATCTTGTCCACTTTCCAGATTCAACTCAATAAACATTTATTAAAAGCCTCTTATATTTGTAATAGCCCTCTGGGGTGTCAAGGAGTTGGAGTAGATGCTAGAGATTTCTGAAACTGGAACTGCAATTGGCCCACTGGGGTCTAGCCATTCTCACCCAGGTTGTTTCTCCCATCATTAGACTTACTTGCCTCTTAGGAGGATTTTGCTTCCCTTCCTGTGAGAGATACTCACCTATCAGATACAATCTCAACCTTTTCAGTCACCAGGTCATGGAATGAAGAGAAATTTGATCCTAATATAGCCTAAATTTTTTTTTGCCACACCTGCTACTGATGTAATGGGCTCTACATTCTAAAACATTGTTTTATAGTACAAAAAACCTAAAACTAAGTTGCTGATGCCCTCAAGGAACTTATATTCTGCTGGGGGAAATCTACACCAACAAATAGTGCAAGAAGAAATAAGGAAGATTAGCACACTAATAGCAAGAGAATCTTGAGAAAGGTTTTAAAGGAAATGTCACCAGAGTTAAGCCTTGAAAAAAGTGTTGGCAGATATTGAGCCAGAGAAAAAGAAATTAGTATTTCATCTATGCTATAAAGAATACAGAATCAAACCTAGAGAAATTTAAATGGAAACCATGCAAAAGTTCACATAAATGGAAACAAGACAAAAGCCTCCACCTATAAGATATAGAGATGGAGCAACTGGGTGTCTAGCCTAATCACCATCCAAAGAGATTACAGATATGGTACTTCAATCCAGGAAAACATCATATTATGAATGGCCTGTGGTTCCTTAAAATGAAATATAAAATTGTTCACAGTTCTAGATTAGGCCGAGATAGAGGTGATTTGTGCAGGGTGATGCAACTGAATCTTTTGCTCATTTGGACAAAATGAACCTAGGATTTCCTGAAGAGCTGGACAGGAAATCCTACCTCAGCTCCAGAATTTGGAGTCACTTTTTGGTGAGCACAGAAACTTGACTCTCTGTGAATATTGGTATATGTTCAAGTACTTTTATATATAAATGAATGCATATGTATTTCACACTTGAGGTCTCCAAGTGTGTACATGCATATCTGTGTGACTTTTAGTGCAAAAAGTAGTAATATCCATATTTATATTTGCTTGAATCCAAATGAATCTTCCATTGTGGCACAGAGGAAAGACTGCCTCTGGATACAAAGGTCCTGGATTCAAATTATACTTCCAGTTCTTAATAATTATATATCCTAAGCCAAGTCATTTAACTTCCATGGGTCTCAGTTTCCTCATTCTGCAAAACAAGACAGTTTAATGAGAGAGCCCCTGAGATCCCTTCTAGCTTTAGGTCTATGACCCTAAATCAAATGTAGAGACTGGGGATGGGATATGACACTGTTAGTCTTCTCTTCTCCAGGTTAAACATCATCAGGGCCTTCAATAGAACCTCCTATGGCAAAGTATAGATTCCCTTGACAGAAACGGAAGAAGAAATGTACACAAATTATCTTGTTGATTCTTGCCTTAATGAGAGTAGAGAATATGATTTCTTCTAATCAATTAAATTATCTTAGAGTTTAAAACACGCAGAAATGTCATTACAACTTAGACAATACAAAGAGGCTTCAGAAGCTTCAAGGTGAAGAACTAGGCTGGACTTTCAACTATCTGATTATCAGCAAGCTAAGTCTGGGAATACTTTCTCAGGGGTGAATAGCGCCCACTAGAGGAGGTTTTGTATAGATTTAGCCTTGGCTGTCTGAACTACTTTTGAAACAAAAACAGTTGTATTTCTGAGCAAAGGAGAGAATGTTAACCTCTTTACTTCTGGTTTGCTAGGAACCTACAGCTTTCCAATAAGACTATAATGTTTTTCCAATAAGAAAAGGTGTGGATCATAAAAAGGGTCAAAAGAGGAGTCTTGGATTTTTATCTTGGATAGCCCAACCTGTGTGGCTCTGACTAGCAGAGTAGCTTTCAATGGGGTCCAGATAAAAATATGTATTTGAGACTCTTTCTCTTATTGGCCTCCCACACTTGACCATCATGGTCACTGACCAAATTGTCAATCAGCTTCCAAAAGTAAAATGTCTGAAACTGGAGAGTATTTCAGCTGAGCTCTGATCACTGTAAATCACAGTCAGTTTCTATTTCTAGACAATTTTCTTCTTTCCATATGGTCTAAGATCATATTGTCATGATTGGTAATAATACTGTATTTCTAATTCATATTGGGCTTTCAGTCCAATCAAATCCCAAAGTAAACATATCTGTGACCTCTTTGAATGTTGATTGGGCTAGAGACCAGATTGCTCCAACTCTATACCTTATAGGTGGAGGTTTTTGTCTTGTTTCCATTTGTGTGAATGTTTGCATGGTTTCCATTTAAATTTCTCCACATGACATTTGGTTGATCCATTGATTTTTTTGGGGAGGTCAATAATATTTTGGTTTTTTCCCAAATTACATGTTAAAAGAATTTTTAATAAGCTATTGATTTTTAAATTAGAATTCAGGGCTTTACATTTAGACCTATTACTTTTGAAATCTAAATCTTCATCCCAGCCTGTTGAAGTCTTTTTGCATTCTCATTCCTTCTCTTAATGAATTACCCATCCCTTCCAACTTTCTGTTATCTGCATATTTGGTAAGCAGGCCATATAAATCTTCATTATATTTGCTGATAAAATGTTAAATAGAACAGAGCCAAGGAGTGAGTTCTGTCACTCCACCAAAGACTGTCTTCTATGTTAAGACTGATATATCCATCACTGCCTTCAGTATATAGTCATTCAACCAGGTTTGAATCTGCCAAACTGCACCATCATACAGATTTGATCTCTTATGCTGTCCCCAAGGATGTCATAAAGATATCTGGTCAAATACCTTGTTGTAATCCAGGGTATTGTGGCTATAGAATTCTCTTGAGGTAGGTAATCCTGTCACAAAATGAAATAAGGTTCCTCTATCATAACTTGGCTTTAATGAATTCAGACTGGCTCATAGAGATATCTACTTTCTTTTCTAAGTGCTCACAAACCATCTCTTTACTAATCTCTTCTAGAATTCTGTTAGGAACTGATGTCAAGCTTACTAGCCTATTATTTGAAAAGTTCACCTTCCTACTTCTTAAAATGAGAATATTTGCTCCTCTGCAGTAATTCATTCATTTATTCAGAAAAATATTGGTTAAACATTTATTATGGGTAATCCATGGTATTGGATAGTGGGATATGACCGTGAAAAATAGCATGATTTCTACTCTTTGGGAGCTTACAATTAAATAGAGAGTATAAGATGTGTACAAATTAAGTATGATAACTGAAAATAGCAAAAAGGAAGAGTCAAAGAATGTGCTCTAGGAAAATGCAAGGAGGAAGACAGGCTTTTGATCTGAAGAATGGGAAAGTTTTCATGAAGGAGTTTTCATGTAAACTGGGCCTTGAAGGGTAGAAAGGATTTTGTGGGACTGTATTCTAGGTTTGAAGGATAGTTTACACAAATAAACAGAGGCTAGAAGGGACATATTTATACTAGTCCAGTTTTGTTTTGTTTTGTTTTTTTAGTGGAACATAAAATGCAGGAAAGAAGACTGAATCAAGTCCAGAAAGATAGATTGGAGATAGATTTCAGAAAGGTTTAAATGCTAAGTGAAAGAGTTTGTATTTAATCAAGTTGGTGATAGGGAGCCCCTAAAGGTTTTTGAGCAGGGGAGTGACATAATCAGAAACAGAACTTAATTCAATTCAATTTAACAAACATTTATTAAACATCTACTTCACATAAATCATTATGCTACATGCTAGGAATTTTAAAAAATGAAAGTAATAGTTCCTGATCTCCAAGAGTTTATAATGCAATAGAAAGGATAACAGATATGCAAATATATATACAATGGGGATAATTTTTCTGGGTGTAATGGATGAGTCCCAATGAGGAGGAAATGTAAGGCTATGAAAAACAGCCATGAGGTAGATAATGAAGGTCGCATAAATCTATAGGTGACAGATGCAAGAAATTTTGTGGAGATTAAATGGACAAGACTTGGTAAATTCTAATATGAAGGGGATGATGGAGAAGAAATGGTCAAAAGTGAATCCAGTATTTGAACCATATTTTTGAGAGAATAACAGCACTATCAAAATAAATAGAGGAGAAAACTTGGGAGGAAGGACAAGTTTCTTTGTTGTTTTTTCTAGGAAAGGAGGAACTTTGAATGCAACATAGTTCAGTTTGGGACATATTGCACTTGAAATCCCTGTGGGCATTCCAATTGAACTGTATTTTTTTTACCTATGATATTGTCATTGCTCAGAACCTTTGTATAATTATAATTGTTTCATGAATTATCTTCAGAACCCACAGATTTTCTGAAAGACTTCAATGAGGGTGAGTATTCAAATTTTCAAAGTGGATTTGAGTATTAAAATTAAACAAGTTTATTTAGAGTCATTTGGTAAATAATTTATATTTAAGTTAAAAACAATGTAACTATAAAACAAGAAGACTACTTTTTTAAAAAATGTGATATATTAGCTCTGAAGGTAATTCTAGATATCTTTCAAATAAGTCATTAACAATGACAGTAATATTCATATGAACATACCAAGAGAACTATTTTGCAAAATGTTTTGTTGTTGTTGTTGCTGTTTAGTCAATCTTAATATTTTATTTATTTTACAGTCTGGGTCTCCCTGTGTTGCATAGATTGGAAGTACAGAAACATCTTACAGGCCAGAGCCCAAAACTGATTAGCATCACCTAGTTTATTTCCAGCTTATTCAGGTTCACTCCCTCTTTATATAGCATGATTGCCTTCTGCTAGAGTTGGGGGGGTCAGGGTGGGGAGGAATCACAATATTGTTGCCAGACCTAGTTCAGACTCTGTCAGGTTAGCCCACTGCAGTTTAAGAACTCCCAAATTAAGCAATCAATGTGCCTCAGTTTTCCTGATTTCAGGGATGATGGGTATGTGCCACCATATCCAGGCCAGTCATTACTTTTTAACTAAATCACATACATAGATCAAATCTAGGAGGGACCTTAGAGATTATCTAGTCCAACCTCCCATTTTTTACTGATGAGAAAACTGAGTCCCACGGAGATTAAGAGGTTCATGTCCAAGGTCATACAGGTAACAGAGTAAGGATTTGAACCTAGGTCTCCAATCCTCAGACCTATTCCTTTTGTTCTTCTACATTACTCAAGCAAACCAATCTGATGTTGCTTGAATAACTGACAGTGTCCCATCAAGACCTAGAAATGAACAGAGTTGTTGATAGCACTGCTGCTAAGATACCACATGCCCTAACATCTCACTGAAAAATTCAAAGAGAAAAGGTAATGACCCTGGGGTATTATTGTCTTTAAAGGCCAAATTCCTGATCTTCACTAGTAAGATGAATTATGACAAGGCTTTTAAAAAAGAATAGAATGGGTTTGTTCTAGCTCCTACATATGGGACTGCCCTTTGGTTATCAAATAGGGCTGCCCTTAATATATCTGAAGAATGACAACATATTTAACTCAGAGCCTTTGCTCTCCGTGCACAAACTGCATTCATGGTCCATGTAGCAGGTGCTATCTTTTGAACACTTTCTCTTTTACTCAAGAGCTGCCAATTTTCATTACAGCAGTGAACTGGAGGAGTTCCGAAATGTCAGTTGAAAAGAAAATTACTGGGCAGCTACTTTTCTTTATTAGGATTTCAGCAAAGTAAGCATGAAGGGGGCAGACAAGATAATGAAAGGGTTGCAAAAAGCATTTATTTCATTTTTTTCCCTTTTAGAAACTGTTAATAAAATTAGCAGCATTCCAATAACAAGAAAGAAGATAAAAGTCACGCTTACTCCAATATACAATTTTCTTCCTTCCAAAATGCCTGACAAAAAATTGCAAATGCAAATCTTCTATCAATGAACATACAAAAAGAAAAGGTTAAAAAAAGTTTGTATGTTTGTGTGTGTATGTGTGTGCGTGTGTGTGTGTGTGTGTGTGTGTGTGTGTGTGTGCAGGGGGTGTGTATGCATGGATGAGAAGCACTAGACAGCAAGCCAGTTTTCAACTGTTCATAAAACCAGGGACAGAATTATTACTTTAAATCAATTAATAACCCCCTCTAAAGCTCATTTAAATTCTTGGTTTCAGCTTTTCCCTTCACCATAGCTAAAAACCAAAACTATTTATAAGGTGTGAAATTGACCTGAGTCAAGAACTCTCAGGGGTTCTGCACCTCCTACATCATATCTCAACCCTTCTTCCCGCTTCTCAAATCGTTTCATAATTTTCCCCACCGTGTCTTGAGTAGCTCATACTCTTTCTCAATATGCACTCTGTGCATGGCTGCTTCTGCCCATGTATTTAAAATGACACTTTTTTTTCTTTTCTCCCTTTATCTAGATCCTTCCATCCTTCAAACACCACCCCTTCCACAAAGTCTCTCCTTACTATACCCACCTTGGCTGATTTCCCTTTCCTAGGTACTCTGACAATGCACAGTCTTTTGCGTGTTTCACTTTTATTGCATCTTTTATTTTTACATCACCTTCATTGTGAATAAATCCCTCTTTCCTACCATATCTCATGAGTCATCATTTTTAACAAAGAGTAACAAAGAGAATGAAAATTCAAAAAACTAACCAACACAACAAATGAGTCTGACAATATATGTAATATTCTCTGCTCATTTTCCCTTACCTTTGCAAAGAAGAGAGGGAGGTGAAATTCCCTTCTCTTATCTGGGACCAAGCTTAGTCATTATAATTACCATAGGCAGTTTCATTTTTTGGTTCTTTATATTGTCTTCCTAGTTCTGCTTACTTTACTAAGCATTATTTCATATTCTTCATATTCATCATTTCTTGCAACACAATAATATCTCATTATATTCATACACCACAATTTTTAGCCAGTCTCCGATAAGTGGGCATCTACTTTGTTTCTAGAAATATTTTGTTATATGAGACTTTTCTTTATATCTTTGACCTCCTTCAGATATTTGCTCAACATTGTGATTTCTGGGTTAAAATATAAATATATATATATGTAAAAATATACATGCACATATATACATATGTGTTTGTCTCTTTTAAGTCACTTTATTTTTTAATAAGCCTTACATTCAGCATTAGTAACAACTCTAAGACAGAAGGACAAGGTGTAACAAATAGGGTTGAGTGACTTACCTGGGATCACACAGTTAAATGTCTGAGGTGAGATCTGAATCCAAGTCCTCCAGTCTCCGGGTAGTCACATTAAAAAGAAAAAAAGTCTATATTGCTTTCCAAAATCATTACAATGAATTCACAGCTTCATAAGTAGTATATTAGTTCAATTCAAACATTTATCATTATTGATAAGCAATATGCCAAAGCTGTGGGTTAAGAGCTAGGGACACAGATAAGAAAAAGAAACTGTCCCTGCTTTCACAAAGAGTTTACAATCTAATGGAAGGAAGAAGGCAACACATTAAAGGAAGCAGAAAGAGGTTGGGGTGGGGTAGGGAATAGGCTCTACCACATCTTTGGGCATGATGTTCTAAGAAGAGGAAACTAAGAAGTACTGATGGAAAAACTAGAAAATCAGCTTCTAACTTGTGCCAATAAAATCTAACAAACACTAGGAGAAATACCATATTTTTAGCTATAATATACTAGACCTTAAGTCCTTTTCCAATGCTTCTTTGTCATATGGAGATAAGCCTGAGCTCCCAAAGGCCTTACTTAGTCTAGCAGAGAACAAGTTAAGGCAAGTTCTTCAAAGCTGTAAAGGTTTCAAAGATGGGCTCAGCAACAGACTATGTCAACTGTCTCTGGACATAGTGTAGCTACATATCAGGCACATGCACTGCTGGGAATTGCATTTTTCCCAGGGCAAAGAGGGGAAGGTTAGCCCAGGAATGTGGGAGCTTTACAGACAGAAGTAAAGAGGCAGGTACCAGTAGTGGGAGTCAATTGCAAATAAACAATAATCATGCGATTGGGATCTGGTGAATTTATTAAATTTCAACTTCTCCCCTCACCTCCAACCTCATTAAAACCAGGCATTGTTTACCATTTTGGAGTTTCTCATTCTTTTAAACCTTATTCACTATTTGTACTTTTATGCTTTTATAAATTAAATATATAAATAACTTTATAATTATAATTATAATTGATTTTGTCTCCAAAGAAAGATAAGCTGGCTTTTACTTTCTTGCATGCTGGGTGAATGTTTTCTATAGAGGAGTGAGTGACAAGGAGAAACACAGTAGCTAGTAGAGATTTTATTTTTCAGGCTGTACTATAGAATAGATGGGTCAGACTTCTCTTTATAAACAAGAACAGAATTTCTTCCCTTATCTAGGGGCTAACTGAATTCCATGAATATTCAACATAAACAAACTCCCTAAAACAATAGGAGAAAACCAAGATGTGAATACATGAAACCAATTGTCCAAGATTTTTTAAAAATGCTCATACTGATGCACTTACCACTCATTAGGGTTCTGTTAGCAAAATATAAAGCGGTGCATAAACAAGTTGACCATTAGCTGAACAATTGACGTGACTAAAGCAACTCATAGGAAATAGATAAAAGTATAAAATGGCCCTGAGTCCTATATAGCTCTCTATTTTTGTAGTAGTAGTTCTGGAGCAGAAGGAAAAATGGCAGAGGATGGTTAAAATGACATAATTCCTAGATACTCTACTAGTATAACTACAATTATGTTACTCCCAATAGGAAATCTATTTTTACATAATTATTGAGGTGACATACTGACAGAGGACACAAACCCATACTGACATCACTATAAATTGAACCAGAAGAAATAAAGAAGATGGGACTAAAAGGAAGAATTACTCATGGATCTTCCTCAGAGAGGTGAATAAAGAGAGATGGTTATAGCCTGTGGCCAAAAGAAACATAATTTATGAGATTCTTTTTCATCTTACCTTGCAGTGCTAATCATAAAAATAATTGTCACTTATATAACAATAACCATAAGATAGGGTAAAGAAGTAGGGAGATAATCTAGAAATTTTGACAAGATGTTCCAAACTAAGTAGGTATATGCTTTGATTTTCTGATTCTTCCACACAAAAGTAGGAATTGGAGAATGACAAAAAAAATCAGAAAATTTAATTCAGGAACAAGAAAAAAAGGCTTAAAGACAACTTTGATAGCTCGTCTTTTTCTAGCTGGATACTATATATTCAAGAAGAGAGTCCAAACAATCGACCTTTTAAAAAATGAAATTGACTCTATCTTATGTCTTAAGAAAGGACTGAGCAAGGTATATTTTGCCAGTTTGTTAGCTAATTTATCAAATAAGAAGATAAATGAAATTAGAAAGAAATCAAAATAAATGACATTAAATTAGAGAAGTTCTACCTTGAATTCTTTAAAAGGTTCACTAAAGAGAGGGGAAAGATAAAAGTAAAAACATAAACTCTAATGGCACTTTATAGAAGTTTAACCAAAGAAAAAGAGCATTTAGGCTTTATTCATTGCAGGTGCTACCCACACCCCCCAAATAAGGAGACTAAAATGATCTCAACCAGCAAACATGTCATCTTCTTGTCAAGCAGAAAACATGGTAGTCAATGGTAAGATTAGCTTGGCCTATAAACTAATTTGCAAAATATCATGAAGAATGACAGAAGACAATGATACATCTGGATATCTGCTAGAGCTCTTCCTG
The DNA here is from genome assembly GCF_016433145.1 of Gracilinanus agilis. Lineage (NCBI taxonomy): Eukaryota > Metazoa > Chordata > Mammalia > Didelphimorphia > Didelphidae > Gracilinanus > Gracilinanus agilis. The sequence goes on from NC_058132.1 coordinate 296,195,266, forward strand.
AATCTTAGCTGATTCTTGAATTTGATAGAGGAACAAAAGTGATCATTTCATCTTTCAAAAGGAAAAAAAGGAGGGAAAGTGATACTCTGGATATGAATCTGACCAACAGGAGGAACTAGTTGCAGAGGTAAAAATGATGACAGTCCTAAGATGACATCATCTTAAAATTAGCATTGGACAAGAAAAAAATAAGCATTGTTTGGCATGCACATTAACTGTTTTCAAATAATTTGTACTTATTTCATTTTATATCATCTTATATTATAATTTTATATCATTAAGACATTATTAGTTTAATCTCTCCCCTTCCAAAGGTTCCATTCCTCATTACATAGAATTTTTAAAGGAATAAAAGAGATTTTAAAAAGCATTGTCAAAACTAGTCAACACTTTGAACAAGTCTACCATTATATGAGGTATTTCATATCTATTACCTCACAGTCTCTGAAAAGAAAGGTCCTTACTCCTTCTCAAATCTCTTCAAGACTAAGCTCACTCATTACAGTTTCTTACATTTCGTTTCAACTGTCTTGTTATTGTTGTTCTTCCCATTGTCATTGTTGTAGCCATTGTGTATTTTGCTCTTATTTTATTTTTCAATAGTTTATAGAGTCCTTCCCAGACTTCTCTGTATTTATCATATATTTTTTTCTCACAGTCAAGTAATATTGCATTCACATACCATGGCTTGCTCAGTCATTACACATCTGATGGTCATTGTCTTTGTTACTATAAAAGCATACAGATTATTGGAGAGAAATTTTGAAAAGGTTCAGAGAAAGGATAGATAAGGATCTGATAGAACATAACTGTAGAAGAGTAGTCAGCACTGGAGGGATGGAAAGATCCACATGATATGATTACCTACATGTACCCACAGGAGCTGTCATGGATTCCTTAAAAGCATATCCTCCTTTTCATTCTTTGAGAATAAAGCTTTTTCTTTAAAGCATTAATTCAGTTGCTACATCCTTCATTTAGATTTCTCTGGTTCCTATAAATTCTTCCAATTGATAGAGTTCTCTCCCTCTCTAAATATTCCCAAGGCATGTTTTTCTATTCTCCCTTTTGTCTCCATCATTGTTACCTTATATCATATTTATATGAATGGATATCATATCCTCCATAAAAGTCTTCATCTGATCCCTCACTGCAATTTAGAGGTTCCTAGAGGTTAACAATGGAGTACAAAATCTGTCAGGTTCTATAATGTTTTTTTAAAAAAGCCTCAAGTGTGCCTCTATAATCTATCTTTCACTCTAGCTAAGTTAAGAAAAGCTCATTGGGTAGTCAGGAGATAGATTATTTAAGCATGGGATTCCATGTGTAACCTGGACTTTCAACAAAACCTGAGATATTTTGCATGTAGCTGCATATAAAGAAGAAAATAGATTTCTAACTGGTAAGGAAAAAGCTGATCCCAAACCTAATTATTATTTTTCTATGTGATTGATGCAACATTAATAACAATCAATCCATGTGCCTACTTTCCCACTTGAAAAAAAGCTTTAAGAATATAATCAACATGCACATAAAAGTCATCCTTAGTAAAAGAATAATAAAGGAACAGTGAATAAACATGTATCAGGCACCTACTACATGTCAGGCATTTTGCTAAATACAGAGGACAGAAACATAAAAAGGGAAGACAATATTTGCTCTGTTGTATCTTAAAATCTAATGTGGGGAGGCAATAAGCAAAAGGAATTTGAAAGGGGGAAAGGGAAGAGAAAGAGGGAGAAGTGAGGCAAAGGAAGATGCTTAACACAGGGCATAGTGGAAATGTCAGCGAAGTCCCCAAATGGTGCTTCCAGGTGAAAAATGAGGAGTAGGTAGGTTTTTTTCTAAATAGCAGTCACACAATTCCATCCATAAGTAGTTGGTCAATAAGCATTTAGTAATCTTGTGCTAGGAACTGTGCTAAGCACAAAGATAAGAAACAAAGAAAAGCAAAAGACCATTCCTATCTTCAAGGAGCTCTCTATCTAATGAGAAAGACAACATGTAAATGAATATGTACAAGCAAGCTTTATACTAGATAAATAGGAAATAATCAACAGAGAAAAGGCACTAGAATTAAGAGGGCTTGAGAAAATCAAAACTCCATTGTGCTTAGTTTGTTGAGAATAAAATCTTATGAATCAGCAAAGTAAAATGAAGGCTCAAAAAATCCTCTACAATAAGATGCCTCTAATGCATATCTTAAAAATCACACAGATTCTTTGATAAATTTTGCTTGATAATGTTTTATGTCCATTCAGCACTATGAATTTAGAGCTAGCAGGGGGGGGGTAGAGAGGTCATCTGGTCCTCATTTTACAAATGAGCAAGGGGAAGTAGCCATATCAGTGAGATCCCAGAACCATTGAAGTATGGCAGCATTGTGATACTTAATTGTGACAAAACTAATTACTCCCTACTTCTCTTTTTTAAGAAAATCAGAGAAATGAAAGCATTGGAGTGTCCAACTAATATGAACAGTCCATGAGCTAATGACCATTTTAACACAATGAACTTTGCTATCATTAGGCCTTCACCTGGACATCCCAGATATTAAATTTGGGCTGAGTTCTGCATGAAAATTAGAAGTTGAAAACATACTTGGCAGGATCTTGTCATTTCCAACATTTCCACTAAAGCAAAACAAACAAAATTTCCTAAACTACCCAACTACTAGAAGAGGAACTTGGAGTTGTAGGGACACTGGGGAATCCATGTTGCTGTGTATAAAGAAATTGTTTCTCTGCCCCAGTGAAGCAAAAACCCGTTAGCACGAAACTTTTTCTCACCCTGTCAGTTTTATGGCAACCAATATTTCATTAAAACTGGGACAGAAGTAGCACTGATGGGGCCTGGGACCCTGGCCCACAGTGAATTGCTTAGGATATTTCCAAATTTGTAGACATTTGGCATCATGTAGACAGAGCATCTGGCAGATTGAAAGAGTTGTTTACTTTTCACTCAGATTTTTGTCATAAAGATCAACCCCAACCTATAGAGAAGCAAGAATGGATATCCCTATGTATGGAATCTAGAAATAGGAGAGTGGTAACCTTTTGTTCAAATATTCTGTTTGATAAAATTCTTGCCACCAGTCAATCCATTTGGGACTATATGTGTAGTTCCAAGCATCTCTGTACATATTACATTGACTTAAGTTCATCCAATTTGATTCATGTTTACTATAAAACTTATATGAATCTTCTTAATATAGGTACTCCCTTCACTGGTACAAACCACCTCTCTCTCCCTCCCAATAATGTTCATTTCTTATTCATGTTTCTAAAAAACAATACATCCAATGTAAGAAGGTTCCCCCATTTCCGATATCTTAAGAGTACAAACATAGAATTAGGGCTCTCCATCTTTTGTGTCTTACATTTGCTCTATCACCAGCCATCTAACTGATGTCACTCTTCAAACACAAATCATCACTGGTAATAGAACACAAAAACACATATATTCAATAGATAATTATTAAATGCCTCCTACCTTTAGAATATCATACAAGGGTACCAAGCATTTTTCTATTGCTCTTTGAGCTATTTGGAATTTTGGTTTTTCCAATATCATTCTGTTCCATGATTTGTAGTTTATATAAAATCACCAGGAAAATTATGGTGTTAAGGAAATGGACCTTTGGTGCACTGAGTTGTTTAGGATCATTAAAAACTCTGCACAGTTTCCCAAATTCAGTACAGCTTAATCTCTTCCTCTTAAATCCAGATTGTCTGAAACACCTGTCAAAGAACTACATATTGATAGAGTAATTCAACAGGCTTTCCATCCAACTACATGTCAAAATCCCTATGATACATATTTTCCATTCACTTTGTTTTTCCATTATGGATGGTTACATGGACATCTTTCAAATAACTATGGATTTCAGTGAGGAGGCTTTGCAGTGTTCTTGGGTTTGATTTAAATGACCGATTTGGAAACACAGAAAATCACAGTCAAGGTACACATAACTTAAAATCTAGATTTTTTAGCAAAATTGTTATATAACTTAAAACTTTTGAATATGATTACCATTTCAGCCCAATCCAAATTCACAACCCATTGGTCAGAATATGAGGAACATGTAAAATGTCACAGACTGTTCACTCATTAAGCTCTGAAGATCCAAAGAAAAGTGAAAAGACTTTTAATTACCCATTGTACATAAATAGTGGGGCAGTTAGGTGGCCACAATTGATAGAGTGCCTAGATTCATCTTCCTGAGTTCAAATCTGGTCTCAGACATCTACTAGCTATATGACCCTGGGAAAGTTACTTAACTCTGTTGTTTTCAGTTCCCCCAAATGAGCCAAAGAATAAAATGGCAAACCACCCCAAAATTTTTGCTGAGAAAAGCCCCCAAACTCAGACATGACTGAAAAAAAACCACAAATTTGAAGACAGCCAGTAAAGAACAGTTGGACCAGAAGGTGTCCCTTTTTTAACCCTTACTTTTGACAATGACAAAATCTTTATTTTGACTAAAAACAGAAGCAGCGCTATCTATAAGTATATACACTTTTACACAATTGTTCAAAATCCTATTTTGCCTGATTGACTTGAGCTTTGTCAATAAAGCCACTCACAAATTCAGATAGAATATGAAGTCAGGTACATATCTTTTCCCTTTCACTCTGATAATGTCATGAAGATATAATGTCCATATGCTTTGTAGATTTCTTACTTTTCTTTTTGTTTTATTACATGTAGATTCAGCAGAGCTCTTTGAAAGAGGAAACCTATCAAGGGCACCATGAATTACAGACTCAGAGGATCACATATTTAGAGATAGAAGGTACATCAGAATCTCTCTAGTCCTACTCTCTCATTTTACAAATGAGAAAAATTAAACCCAAAGAAATTGTGACTTGCCTGAAGACCACAAGCAGAGCACATTGAAGTGGTATGCATGAAACATTAAAGCAGAAAAAGACTTAAGAAAATATCACCCTTAAATAAAATGACCATAGATATTCATTTGATTGGTGCCAAAAATCTAACATTTGTGTGAATCTTTAATAACTTTTAAACCTTGACATCATTCATTCTTCTCTGGGTAGAGTTTTTGTCCACTTGTGCTATGGGCATATGTACCAAGATGACTTTTAGTACAAAATTCACACTTAAAGAATATTGATAGAGAGATATAGTGGTATAATAAGTAGAGAACTAGTCTTAGACTGAAGAAGATAAGAGTTCAAATCCTACTTATAAGCAAACAAACAATATGACTCCAAGCAAGTCCCTCAACCTCTAAGCAACTTTCTAAGACTGAATTACATACAAGTTTCTAATCTGCAAGAGTAGAAGTTATTTCTAAGAAAGAGTTCTCCACGCTGGTGACATCACAGGCCTAGATTGAAAGCAAAAGGAATATTGACATTCCAGAGGAAAAAGTTATAATTGTTGTCATAGAATTTTGTGGCAAAAAATGTTTCTAGAAATGATAAAACCTGCCTATCTGATGCTCTAAGCATTTTATATGTTTCCCCCATAAAATAGTGATCCCTAAATTTTATATTGATTAGGCAAGATCAAGTAGAAAGTCTTCATTTCCTTCAAAGGGTCAAATTTTTTCTCATATTATTAAATAGACAACTCATTTAATTTTTTCAGGCCTGTCAAAAGGAGGGTGACAATAATCATTTCTAACCTGTTTTTTTTTAAAAAAAACAATTCCTCCTTGCAAAAATAATTAATTCTTGAAGCTCTCGCATCACACTTTCGATAAAAGTTCTCTTACCCTGGCACTAGCTCAGAGGACATTTTTTCTTTTCACTGTCAAAGGCTCGATAGGTACCTTCTATTGCAATCCTGGCTCAGCACATCTTTTTTTTTTCTTTATGTCAGAGGTTTCAATTCCAAACAGTATTGCCAAATCTTTCCCTTTTCTGACATATCCTCCCCTTTCAAATTTGAATGAGCATTTTCCTCTTGGCCTATTATAAATAACACAAGGGAACAGGTGGGAAAGAGGCCCAGAGATTTTATGGCAAGTGATCAGGGATTTCAGAGGAGCACAAAAATTCGGGGCCAAGGGAAGTACAAACATGGAGGAGAGGTTAAAAATATAGGACAGGACTCTATATATATAGCCTCAAAGTTGCCATGATACACAATCGCTCAGAAAGGGAGTTTAATAAATCCAAACCAAATTGATAGGGGCTGTGCTATCAGCAGCCAAGAGATGTATAGTGTTGATCCAAACACAATATCTATGGTGAAAGAATGGAAAAGGGAGACTAGTTGATGCATTCCAATGGGAGACAGAAAATTGAGTGTGGAAGACTCAGCCCAGGAATATTTTCTTAAATGAAATAAATACTCAGATGGTTCTCACTGCTGTGAACCAATTTCACTGCCTGTAGGCCTGAAATAAAATTCCCTGAATTTGTCCTTTCTCTCTTCTCTTAAGACTCTAGAGAATAATTTGAGAGAAGGGCAAAGTTTTTGCTCTGGTTCTAGGCACCAGGAGGTTCCAGAGAGGGTATAGAAGCAAGTGCAAAAAGTTTTCTGATAAAAATATTTTAAAAGCTGTCTGTCTGTAGAAAGGCAGTTCCTCTGCTAAGTTACTGAGCTATATCACCAAAGCCTAAAAGGGTCATGAGACAAGACAACGTAGTTCCATCTAAAATTGAAATTTTATTTTGATCAAAAGCATCCAGGAAGGTAGGAAAATTTGTCTGTGTTGGAGATAGTTCAGCACCAGTATAATTGACAAATTTTGTTAAGACTGATAAGATTAGGTGACAAGAGAGAAGGAAGAGTGAAGGTGGGGAAGAGAAAAGGGGTGGGGTGTAGGGAAAGGAAGAGGGGGAGAAGAGAGGAAGGGAGAAAAGAAAAGAAGGTGAATGGGAGAAAGATGAGAGAGAAGGGGAAGGCAGGAGGAGGAGAGAGAGTAAATGGAAGGATAGATAGAGGAGTCAGGAGAGAGGAAAAGGTGATCATTGTAGAGAACAGGAAAAAGGAGAGAGGGAATTGGAAAGGGCTTCATCCCCAAGATCAACTAGTCCAATCTGTTCATTTTAACGATAGAAAAGCAGGGGAAGCTAGGTAGGTAGCAAAGTGGCTAGAGCACCAGGTCTGGCATTGGAAAGATCTGTATTCAAATTTAGCCTCAGACACTTCCTACCTGTGTGAACCTGGGCAAACTACTTAACTCTGAGTTAAGTAATTTAACAATGGCCTAACCCTTGCCTCTCTTCTGTCTTGGAATTGATACTGAGACAGAAGGTAAGGGTTGAGAAAGAAACAGACAGAGTCACAGAGAGATGGAGAGAGGGAGAGAGGGAGAGATGGAGAGAGGAGGAGGAAGAGGAGAAGGAGAGAGAGAGAGAGAGAGAGAGAGAGAGAGAGAGAGAGAGAGAGAGAGAGAGAGAGAGAGAGAGAAGAGCAAGAGAGGCTATGATCCAGAACTGGTAACTGACTAGCTCAAAGTAACAGGGAGAACAAATATTACAACCAAGATTCATCTAATAGTGCAGAGAGTTCCTTCTCCTAAAATGTAGAATAATCTATACCCTTTTCAGTTTAATTTCTAAATTGAAAACTTCATTTCTCTTAATGACATCAAAGAAGGTATGCAAATTCTAAAAACTACTTCTAAGGGTCTAGTTATGGAGGCCTAAAGAATAGCCTCAAACAAGCTATGCATGTAATTCCTAGTGCCCCCATTGTATATTATATCTGTGCAACTCATTTGGTCCTAAATAAATTAATAAATACAACCTTATTCTATGACTTGCATTTTTTTTCTTAAAACATTTACCTTCCCTCTTAGAATGGTTCCAAGGCAGAAGGGTGTTAAGGGGTAGACAATAGGGGTTAAGTGACCCCCCCAGGGTCATACAATAGGAAGTGTCTAAAGCCAAATTTGAACCCAGGACCTCCCATCTCTAGACCTGGCTCTCAATCCACTTAGTCATCTAGCTTTCCCTTTGTGAATTATCTTTTAATGTATGTCCCATATACATAAAAGGGCACTAAGATCCTTAATGGAAGCAATTACATCTTATACTTTTTTGTATCTCTCATATTAAGCAATTAATCAAAAGGCAATTATTAAACACTTACTATGTATCATGCAGCATGCTAAGTGCTTGCAGTACAAATAAAAAGCAAAGACCGTCTCTGCTTTCAAGTACCTTACATTCTACTGAAAGAGACAAATACTAAGCTAGTTAGATGCTGTGTAAACTATATCCATAGTCACTGGAAGGTAAATTCAAAGGGAAAGGAACTAGCAATGTGACAGACAAGGAAAAGCTTCCTGGTGAAGGGGGAGTTTGGTTTAAGATTTGAAGGGAGCCAGGGAAATTGAGAGAGGTAAAAGGAATGGAAGGAGAGAGAGTATTATGGGCACAGAGAATGGTCAGTGCAAAAAAGATAGAGATAGGACTCAATGAACGAAGAAGAACAAGTAGCTCAAGGTGGTTGGATCACAGATTGAGTGTTTTTTGGTCATTTCAGGTGTGTCTGTCTTTTCTTGACCCCATTCATTTGGGGTTTTCTTGGTAAAGACATTGGATTGGTTGGCCATTTCCTTCTCCAGCTCATTTTAAAAATGAGGAAACTGAGGCAAACAGGGTTAACAAACTTTCCCAGGGTTACACAGCCAGTAAGTGTATGAAGTCAAATTTGGACACTGCTCCTCCTGCTTCCAGTTTTAGCATTCAATAGTCAAACATTTGGAGAAAGAAATTCATCTCTTATTGGCATTTAGGCAATGGGGAACAAGAAGGGCAAAAAGTTGCTGGCTGTGGAGATGAGCTGCAGAAAATCAAACTGACCAACTTTGATCATTTCCCCTGATTCATGATACCCATAAATAAGGCCAGGTTTAAACCAAATCAGCTTTGGCAATCCTACTATAGATTTAGGACAATCAGCCAACAAACAAGTAATCAATAAGCCTTTATTAAGGGTCAGCTGTGTGCCGGTCACCTGGCACAAGAAGTACAAAGATAAAAATGTGCATATACATTGTATGGTGGGGAATAACCTACATACATAAAAGTATATACAAAACAAATTCAAGTTAACTAGGTAATCCCAGAGGAGAGAAAGTCACTGGCATCTGGAGGATTGGGGGAATGGAAGATCGGGAAAAAATTCATGTGGGAGTTTGAATTTATGGTGAGTTTTGAATTAACTAAAGATACCAAGAGGCTAGGATTAGAAGAAAGGGACAAGCTAATGTAAAGGTATGGAGACATGAGACAAAAACCAAGCCAATTCTGGCATCAATGTTATGGCAGAGACCTATCTCAAGTGATGAATGACCTACACCACAACACAATCTGAAAACCAATCCTAACAGAAAGATTGATGCAGCAGGAAAGCTCACCTGTTCTGGAACAGGACAGGGAAGTCACAAGAGCTCTACACAGAGAAGCTAGTCCTACAAACTGCTTACCTGTCTGCTTGTTGTTCTATTCAACCTGAAAAATATCTCCTATGTTATTAAAGGCCTCTGGGCCCAGGTAGAATATTTATAGACATATTGCACATAATTAAAATCAATAGAAATAAATAGGACTCATAAATAATCTGCCAACTAGAGCAATTCACCTTCAACAAGTCACCACCCAGTTTCTACACCATTCAGACAGTCAAAGAGTCAATCAAACAACATTGATTGTTATGGTGGGTGGAGCATGAAGCTGAATTCAAAGGCTAGATACAAAAGAATCAGATCAGAGAAATGGAAGGGATCTTATATGCCATATATTCCAGTCTCCTCATTTTACAGAGGAGGAAAGTGATGCCTAGAGACATTAAGTAATATGTCCAAGGTCACAGATATAATAAGTGCTAAAAACAGGATCTGAATTTCTAAGCCTCTTTCCACTATATTGCTTTGTTGTAAATACAGGGTCCCAAAAGTCTGAGTAATGTTTTAAACTCTGACTCCTTCCTTCTGGGGAACCTTAGAACTTCAGTGACCTGTAGAGATATCCAACTGAATAAAACACAATGGTATGTTTCAGGGGAAGAGACCATAAGCACAGAAGGGAACCATGTGATCAAGGACCAGAGGAAGGGCAGAAACAAAGTCTTCATGACATGGACAAATAAACCTGGACTTTGCTTCATTGGTGGCATCATGTGTACTATATAGGTTGGGGACTGGGAGAGAGGTCAACGTTCTAGCATACCAGAATGGCATTGTTTAAGTTTCATTGATCACATGAGTCCTTATAGGAAAGGGGAGAGATTTTTCTTAATTGTTGATAAGTTGTGATATAAATACTTCCACTATTTTGTCACAAAATTAAAACTTTTTCCTCTGTCTTTTATTTTTCTTCTTAGCCTGAGTACTTTCAGGGGAACTGAGAACCCTTTTCTGGGAAGCATATTTCAGACACTGAAATTCCTAGGGTTTCATCATAGAGGCATGAGACAGAGATCTTTTTTTTAATGAATGAAGTCTAAAGTTCCTGAACCCAAGAGTCAATGAGAAGAGAGGCTCTAGGTCTCTGTTCCTATGTTCTTTATGTGGCAGAATAAATTGAGAACAATAGAGAGTCAAGAATTGAACCTTGGCATACAAACATGTTTGAAAAGCAAGACAAGAAACATAAGCCAGTGAAGAAACAAAATGTGATCAAAGAGAAACAAAAGTATTCAATGACACAAAAGTCAAGGTAGGAGAGAGTTGCAAGAAAATGGTGGTCAATAGTGTCAAGTTCTGTAGAAAGAATAAGAAAAGTAAGACTGAGAAAAGACAATGTACTTGACAACTGAAAGATCTTTGGTGACCCTGAAGAGAAGACTAACAGGGGAAGATAGGAAAGACAATGAGGTGGAAATATCCAGATGAGACTCTAATTCAGGGAAGTGGTGGAAATAAGAGCAAAAATTACAAGGGCCTAAGGAGAAATGATAAATGCAAAAGCACTGTTGCTGTGGGAAACTGGCCAAACATCTCCGAGGTAACCAAGTTATTTCTAGCATTTGTATGCACATTCAGAGCCAATGGTGTGTATTAAGAAGCAAAGAATGAGTAGGTGTGCACATACACACATATGAATATAGATATGTCATTATGGAAAAATGTACACATATGTACACATATATTTTCTTCATGCACATTCACATATACTAATAAATGTACATATGTATTAAGAAGCAGAATATTGTATATGTAGATTCACATATATGTATATTATGCATGTATAAATATATGTTATATATGGGGAAATTATACATATATGTCCACATACATGTATGTATAAATATATATGTGTGTATTTATGTATACATAAATCGTATACATTTCCCTCATATTCAAATGTATATATGAGTGTACTTGAGGAAAATATTGGCATATTAGCTTAAATAATCTTGCCTGGGTCCTTTCCTCTAACTGACCTATAATTCATGTACAACAAGGTCCCACTCCACTCCTTCTTCATTGGCTAGTTAAAGAATCCTCTGATTAGCTCCTCACCTCACTATGATAGTTCATTAGTTCATACCCTATGCATCCTGTGAAGTTCAACAATGAATGCACAGCCCTTGGGGGGAAAGATGCTATCTCTCCTTGATCTTTATCACTTAGCAGGTGAAAGGAGATAAGCAATCATTATGGAACTAAAGATGAGTATTGAATTCAGCTAGGGAAATGTTTTGAATAGCAGCTTCACAAGAATATGGGAGAGAAACATTGGCCAAGTCATCCTTGCACCACATAGGGTAGAAGGAGCCAAAAAGGTAGGGCTGCTCTCTGTGGAGGTGTGTTAATTTTGCAACCCACACAAAATGACAAGAAAATCCTTTCTTGGATTTTGGCTTAAGGACCAAGAATTTAAAATTATAACATTGGGGAATGAGGAGAAGAAAACAAATGTTAGGAAATGAAGGAAACTATGCAAAAGAGGCTTTCCAAAATATATCTTGTCTAAATGTAAAACTTCAACTAATCTATTGGACTTGGAGTCAGGAAGATCTGGGTTAAAATCCTACCTCAGGCACGTATTAGCTTTATAACTGAGAAAGTCATTTACTTAACCTCTCTGAGTTTCAATGTCACTACCTGTAAATGAAGTTTATAATATTATCTACCTTCATAGAGTTGTAAGAATCAGATGGGATGATATTCACACATAAAAACTTTTGTAAATTTTAAGTGCTATATAAATAAATGTGAATCAGTAGTACATCTTTCCCTCCCTCCCTAGTCTTTAAATGCAAGACAAATATTAAATCTGACCCATTTCAAATGTATTCATTGTTTATTGTACTAATGAACCTTTCCAACATAGCTCAGTGTATGGATTTAGACATTCCCCTAGTCAAACAATGGACACACACAAATGACCACAACATCTAATAAGAGTCTTTCAATTTAGTTAGTTCATCAGAAAGATGTTTGTCCTGTACCTCAGCAATAAAGGGATGCTGTCTTTTCACTATAACTATAGTGCTTTCTGTCAAGTTAAATAAATAAGCATTAATTAAGCACCTACAATGTATGAGGTATTGTGTTAAGCATGAGATATTTTTAAAAAGGCAAAAATAATCCCTTCCCTCAAGAACTTCAGATCCAATAGAGAAAAAGAGGATGCAAACAGCTATGTATAAACAAAATAATTGAGGTTACACTGGAAATAATCTCAAAGGGAAGTCACTAGTATTAAGGGGGACTGAGAAACGTTTTTTGCAGGAATTGGGAATATGGCTTAGATTTAAAAGCTAGAGAAGAAAGTAGATAGAGACGAGGAGGGGAAAAAAACTCGAGGCATGAGGGAGAGCCAGTGAAAATGCACTGAGTTGGTAGAAGTATCTCTGTATCATAGAGTACTTGGAGGGGAGAAGTACATAAGAAGACTTGAAAGGCAATGATGTGCTAGGTTGTGAAGAGCTTTAAAGGTCAAAAAAAAGAGTTTATGTTTGATCCTGGATGTAATAGGTTGCTGCTGAAATTTGAGTAGGGGTAACATAGTCAGACTTGAGTGTTAGAAAAATCCCTTTGGTACCTTTTTAGTGAATGGATAGGAGTGGTGAGCAAGAAGGCCAATTTAGGAAGGAAAAGGAAAGGAAAGGAAAAGAAATGAGCAATGTAAAGCAGCTACTATGTGCTAGGCACTATTCAGTGTGCTTTTACAAATACTATTTAATTCTATCCTCTTAAACGATGGTGGTAAATGTTATCATCCTCATTTTATAGTTAAGGAAACTGAGGCACACAGAGATTAAGTGACTTGCCTAGGATCACACAGCCAGTAAGTAAGTGGATTGAAATCGGGTCTTCATCATTCCAGTCCCAGTGCTTGTGCTCTCTCTCTCTCTCTCTCTCTCTCTCTCTCTCTCCCCCCCCCCACTGTGTCACCAGACTAGCAGAAATACAAGTTTGAAGTGATGATGGCCTAAGTCAGGATGGGGGCAATGTCAGAGGAGAGAAGTACAAGTACACAAGAGATATATCAGTAATACATGACAACAGATTGAATAGATTGAATATAAGGTGAAAGAGGATAGGGTGATGAGGATGACACCAAGGTTTCAGCCTTAGTCTTCTATGAATATTTCATATCTACATTAGGAAACAGAATGCTTTGTAAGTGTGGGATACTCTGGTTGGAGGCTGTGGGGATGCAAAAATGCATAAGACCTGATCTTTCCCCTCTAGTCTAATTAGGGAAACAAAAAATAAATATATGAAAAATGGAATAACATAGGAAATAACCATTTAGTACAATAATAAAGGAATAGAGTTGGAATTTAAAAATACTATAGAGATCAGATAGTCCAGAGCTCTCATTTTGAAGATGAGGAAATCGAGGCCCAAAGAGATTAGTTAGTTTGTCCAAGATTGCACAGATGGCAGAATTGGAATTTAAAACCAATTCCCCTACCTCCAAATCCAACACTCATACTTTTGTGTATACCCCCTCAGCCTCTCAGAAGAGATGTCCTCCTAAGGAGGGATGTGAATAATTGCCAAATGAGTGGTTCTGATAAAAGCTCCTAGATAAGTTAGAAGGAAGGGATAATCACTATAAACTTAAATGATCTGGAAAAATTTCACAGAGGAAGAATACAAGTTGGGTCTCAAAGCATAGGTAAGATTTGAAAAAGCACAAAGAGAGATATAGTATATTCCAGGTATGCATGAGGGATGAAGAGTGGAATTATAAACAAAACTGAGGAGACAGTCTAATATAAGACTTTTTTAAGGAAAATTAGAATACTTTGGCTGGCACAGAGCCATCAGAAAGGTACTAATTAAAAATAAGATAAAGAAGATAGGCTGAAGCTAGAATATGGAGAGTTTTGAATACCAAGATGAGGAATTTGGACCTTTCCTGTAGTCTTTAAAGAGTCCCTGAAGGTTTTGGGTTGGGGTTTTTTGGGGGAAGGATCAAATATTTTATTTTAAAGCTGGAGGTTGACATGAGAATGTAAGGTGTTTTAGTCATATTAGTCCAAAAGTACTGTGTAGGATATACTATAGAGAGCAGTATTGGAGGTAGAGAGATTAAATGGAAGCCAATGGCAATAGTGTAGAATTGAAATTGTTAAGAGGGTGGCAGAATAGAAGCCAGGAAAACTTGGATCATTATGAGAATCCTCTCCAAACAACCTTAAAATAACACCTCAAAACAAATACTAGAGTGAAAGAGCCAACAAGGAGACAGAATAAAGCAATTTTCATGCAGAGAATAACTTGAAAGATAAGCAGAGAGAGTCTGGTTCACTGGGGTGAGAGGGAAGCAGAGCCTGCAGGAGGCTACACCAAAGAGTACCTGCTCAAGCTAAGAACAAGCCCCCCTCCTCCCCACATCTATTGTTTTAAGTTTTAAACCAGGGCCCAAGCCAATGTCCAGACCATGAGACTCTGCCTAAGCCAACAGCAGTGTAACACCCATGCACAACCTATAAAGTTTCAAGCCCCAGCCTAGCATACAGTAAGTCCTATTATCCCAGTGTGAGGTTGTCTAAACAGCAAGCCTAATGTGTATAAGCCTAGCATGAGGCTTGCAACCCCAGTCCAAGCTTTTAGTGAAGACTTGAACCCTAGTGCAGCACAATCTGCTTGGCATACCTGGTCTGTATAAGTCCAGGGAGATGACAGGGGGCAAGCCCCAGCACAAAATAGTCACAGTGAAGTTATAAGTATTAAGGCAAAGCAGTCCATAGTGAGCCTGACCTGATCAAACCAAGAGTGAGACCAAAAGACCTGGTCTAAGCCTGAGGCTAGTCTCTGAGCCCCAGCACAGGGTAACTCACAGTCCTCTGAGCTCTACAAGCCATCAGTAGTCTAATGAGCTTATTGAATCTGCAGTGGGAGGTGGCTTTCAGAGCTCCCAGCACACATGTCATCATACCAACTTGGAAGAACTGAAATTTGCAGCAACCCAGAAATATGGTGGAGGATACCATCAAAGAAAAACTGAAATTTAAGAAAATGCTCTCTTTATCCTGAGAACAAAGACTAACTTTAAAATAAAAGTGAAAGTCAAGAAAAAGACTAGTAAAATAAGGAAATATTTTTAAAAAATCTAACCATAGACATTTTTTATGGAGACAAAGATCAAGGTGCAAACACAGAAGGTGACAGTGAATGAAAAACAAAAACACACAAAACTTTGAAGAAAAATATAAATTGATCTAAGGCTCTAAAAAGACTCAAAAAAGAATTTCAAAAATAAATAAAGAGAGGCGAAAGAAAAATGGGGAAGAGAAATGAAAGCAATGCAAGAAGAAAATAACAGCAGAATTGGTCAAATGAGAAAGGAGGCTCAAAAAGTAATGGAATAAAATCATTCCTTAAAAATTAAAATTGGGCATCTAGAAACCAAAGACTGTGTGAACCATCATGAAGTATTAAAACACAATCAAGAGAAAAAAAAAAACAGAAGAAAATGTGAAATATCTCATTGAAAAAAAACAAATGACCTGGAAAATAGATCCAGGAGAATCAATTTAAGAATTATTGGACTACCTCGAAGCTATGATTAAAAAAAACCTGGATATCATAATACAAGAAATTACCAAAGAAAATGCCCTGATGTTCTTGAACAAGAGAATAAAATAGAAATTGAAAGAATCCAAAGGTCACCTCTGGAAATAAATCCCCAAATGACAGCACCCAGGAATATTATAACTAAATCCAAAGCCACCAAGGCAAGGAGAAAATACTGCAGGAGCCAGAGAGAAATAATTCAAATACCATGGAGCTATAATTAGGTTTACACAGGACTTAGCAGCCACCACATTAAAGAATCAGAAGGCCTGGAATATGATATTCTGTAAGGCAAAAGATTGAGAGTTATAACCCAAAAATCTCCTGACCAGAAAAACTGAGTATATCCCATCAGAGTGGGAAATGGTCATTTAATAAAATAGAATATTTCCAAGTATTCCTAATGAAAAGTCAAACATAACCAGAAGATTTAATGTCCAAATGCAAGACCCAAGAAAAGTCTAAAATATAAATAAGTACATAAAAAGCAAATAAGAAAGAGAAAATTTAAGTGGTTCATTAAGGTCAAACTGTAGGTATTCCTACAAAGAAAGATGATATTTGTAATTCTTAAAACTTTTGATCAGTATTGGAGCAGTTAGAAGGAGACTACATAGGCAGAGGGTTATGGGAATAAGCTGAGTAGGATATGATTTACCCAAAAATTTAAAGTTGAAAAAAATTATTGCACTCAGAGAAAAGGGAAGGGAGCAGTGAGATGGGGTAAATTATCTCACTTAAAGAGACATGAACTATAACAGTGGATGGGAGGATGAAGGTAGTGATGGACAATGCTTAAACCTTACTTTCATCATAATAGGCTCAAAGAGTGAATAGTAACCATAATAATTCAGGTATACAAGCCTATCTTACCTAATAAAGAAGTAGGAGGAAAATAAG
The DNA here is from genome assembly GCF_016433145.1 of Gracilinanus agilis. Taxonomy (NCBI): domain Eukaryota; kingdom Metazoa; phylum Chordata; class Mammalia; order Didelphimorphia; family Didelphidae; genus Gracilinanus; species Gracilinanus agilis. Next base: position 296,212,136 of record NC_058132.1, read on the forward strand.
ACAAAGTGGAGAGAGGAATAATAGAAGGGAGAGGGAATTTTGAGGCTGGGGATTAAAAGCAAAACAAATATTAGGAGGGACAGACAGAGAGGAGAAAGTGCAGGATCAAAAAAGGAAAATAATATGGAGGTGAATACATAGGTGATAATCATAACTATGAATGTGAATTAGATGAACTCAACCATAAAATGGAAGTGGATAGCAGAGTGGATTAAAAACAAGAATATATTGTTTACAAGAAACACATTTGAGGCAGGGAGACTCACACAGAATAAAGATAAGGGGCTGGAGCAATATTTATTATACATCATATGAAGTTAAAAAAGCAAAAGTAGCAATCATGATCTCAGACAAAGCAAAAGCAAAAATAGATCTGATTAAAAGAGATGAGGAAAGAAATTAAATCTTGCTAAAAGGTACTATAAACAATAAAGTAATGTCAATACTAAACATATATGCACCAAATGGTCTAGTCTTCAAATTTTTAGAGAAATTAAATAGCTTCAGAAGGAAATAGACAGTAAAACTATACTGGTGAGGGACCTCAACCTCCCCTTTTCAGATGCAGAAAATCAAACCAAAAAAGAAGCAAAAAAGAAGTAAAGGAAGTTAATGAAATTTTAGAAAAGTTAGAATAGATCTCTGGGGGAAATGGAATGGCAATAGAAAGGAATATATCTTCTTTTCAGTAGTACATGACTCCTACACAAAAATTGATCATGTATTAGGGCATAAAAACTTCACAATCAAATGCAAAAAAGCATAAATTATAAATATATTCTTCTCAGATCATAACACAATAAAAATTATAACCAAAAAGTGCCCATTGAAAGACAAATAACAAATTAATTAGAAATTAAATAATCTAATTCTAAAAAACTGGGTCAAAGAAAAATTAATAGAAATAATCATTAAAGAGAATGATAATGAGAAGACAACATATCAAAATTTATGGAATTCAGCTAATGCTTTACTTAGGGGAAAATTAATATCTCTAAATGCTTACATCAATAAATTAGAGAAAAAGCAGATCAATGAATTGGATATACAGCTAAAAAATAGGAAAAAAAGAAAAAATTAAAAACTCCCAATTAAGATTAAATTAGAAATCCAGAAAATTGAAAGAAAATTTAATAAAACTAAAGGTAAGAGAACCATTGAACTAATAAATGAAAGCAGGGGTTGGTTTTCTGAAAGCAACAAATGAAATAGAGCATTGGTTAATTTGGTTTAAAACAGAAAAGAAGAAAAAATCAGTATCAGAAATGAAAAGGATGAACCCATCACCAGTGAAGAAAAAATTAAAGCAATAATTAGGAGATATTTTACTCAATTATATGCCAATAAATCTGAAAATCTAGGTGAAATAGATTAATATTTACAAAAAGATAAATTGTCCAGATTAACAAAATAGGAAATAGAATACTTAAATAACCCCATCTCAGAAAAAGATACTAAATAAACCATCAATGAAAACTAAGAAAAAATCCCCAGGACCAGATGGATTCACAAGTGAATTCTACAGTTAAAATAACAATTGATCCCAATACTATATAAACTATTGGGAAAATAGGCAGAGATGGAATCCTACCAAATTTTGCCACAAATATGATATTGTTCCCTAAGCCAGGAATAGCAAAAACAGAAAAAGAAAATTATAAGTCAATTTTATTAATGAATACAGATGCAAAAACGTTATATAAATTATTAGCAAGGAGACCACAGCAATATATCACAAGGCTCATTCACTATGATCCAACAGGATTTACACCAGGACTGCAAGGGTAGTTTAATATCAGGAAAACTATCAGCATAATTTACCACATTAATAAACAAACTAACAGAAATTACATGATTGCCTCAATAGATGCAGAAAAAGCCTTTGACAAAATTCAACATCCATTCCTATTGAAAACACTAGGAAGTATAGGAATAAAATAATCTTTCCTTAAAATGATAAGTAGCATATACCTAAAATCATCATCAAGCATCATCTTCAAAGGGGATAAGTTAGAAATCTTCCCAATAAGATCATGAGTGAAGCAAGGATGCTCATTATCACCACTATTATTTAATATTCTATTAGAAATGCTAGCTTTAGCAAAAGGAGGGGAGGGAGAAATTGAAGGCATGAAAGTGGGCAATGAGGAAGCTAAAATATTGCTCTTTTCAAATGATATAATGGGATACTTAGAGACTCCTAAATAATCAACTAAAATAGTTGAAATAATAACTTTAGTAAAGTTGCAGAATACAAAATAAAACCACATAAATCATCAGAATTTCTATAAATTACCAACAAAGTTCAGCAGCAAGAGATAGAAAGAAAAATTCCATTTAAAAGAACTCTAGAAAATATAAAATTCCTGGAAATCTACTTGCCAAGACAAATCCAGGGATTATATGAACACAGTTACAAAACATTTTTCACACAAATAAAGTCAGACTTAAACAATTGGAAAATATTAATTGTTTATTGGTAGGTTCAAGCTAATATAATAAAAATTATAATTCAACCTAAATTAATTTATTTATTCAGTACCATATCAAACTATCAAATAATTATTTATAGAACTATAAAAAATAATCATAAGTATCATATGGAAGAAGAAAAGGTAAAAAATATCAAGGGAATTAATGAAAAAAAAGTGTGAAGGAAGGTGACCTAACAGTACCAGATCTCAAGCTGTAACTATGAAGCCATAATCAAAGCAGTCTGGCACAGGGTTAGAAATAAAAAGGTTGATCAATGAAATTGCTTAGATACAAAATATACAGGAGTAGATGACCTTAACAACCTAGTAGAAACAAAGGACCCCAGCTTTTAGAATAAGAACTTGTTATTAAACAAAAAATTGCTGGAGAAATTAGAAACCAGTATGGCATAAACTAGGTATAGACCAATATCTCACACCCTATACCAAAATAAATTCAAAATGGTTATATGATTTAGACATAAAGAGTGATATCATAACTAAGATAGGGGAACATGGAATAGTTTACCTGGCAGATCTTTGGAGAAGGGGAGAAATTATGACCAAATAAGATAATAAAGAGCATTATGAAATGTAAAATGCATAATTTTGATTATATTAAATTACAAGGCTTTAATACAAACAAAACTAATGTAACTATTATTAGAAAGGAAACAACAAACTGGATGGATAATTTTATAACAAATTTTCTCAGATAATGGTCTTATTTTTAAATCTACAGAGAATTAAGTCAAATTTACAGAAACACAATTCATTCCCCAATTGACAAATGGTCAAAGGAGAAGAACAAGCAATTTTCAGGTGAAGAAATCAAAGCTCTCAATAATCATGTGAAAAAAAATGTTCTAAATCACCCTTGATTAGAGAAATACAAATTAAAACAACTCTGGTGTACCACCTCACATCTATAAGATTAGTCAATATAACAATAAAGGAAGATGATAAATGATGTGACAAAATCAGGACACTAATGCATTGTTGGTGGAGTTGTGAACTAATCCAACCATTCTGGAGGTCAATTTGGAACTATGCCCAAAGTGCTATAAAACTGCATATACCTTTTGATCTTGTAATGCCACTACTGGGTCAGTATCCTAAAGAGATAATTTTAAAAAAGGGAAAGGATCTACTTGTACAAAAATATTTATAGCACCTCTTTTTGTGGTGGCAAAGAACTGTAAATTGAGAGAATGACCATCATTTAAGAAATGGCTGATCAAATTGAGGTACATGTTGGTGATGGAACACTATTGTGCTATGAAAATGATGAGCAAGATGATTCCATAAAAACCTGGAGAGATCTGCATGTATTGATTGAAAGCAAAATAAGCAGAACCAGGAGAACACTGTACACAATAACAGCAATATTGTATGATGATCAACTATGAAAACTTGGCTACTCTCAGCAATGTAATGATCTGAGACAATCCTAAAAGACTACGGTGGGGAATGCTATCCACCTCTAAAGAAAGAACTGTTTGAGTTGGATGGATGCTGATTAGAGCAGACTATCTTTCACATCAGTGTATTTTCAGTTTGGGGGTGGGGTTAGTTTTGTATGAGTGTGATCTTATAACAATGACCAATATGGAAGTGCATTTTGCATGATAATAAAATTAAAAAGCAATAAATGATTAACAAAAAAGAAAAGAAAGAAATTATATTGACATTAAATCTGGAAACAAAATTTATAAAAATAAAAAAATAGTGCAGAATTGAGGAGATTATCTACTGAAGTGGGGTAGCACAAGTCCAAAGTAGGATATTAGTAATTAATTGGAACAACAATGGGAGTTCAGAGCTAGAGAAAAAGATTTAAGAGTCATCCACTCAGAGATAATAGCTAAAGTTATGAGAGGAGACAAAATCTCCAGGGGAAAAGAATTTAAGAGGAAAAGGGAAGAGATCCAGTGTTTGAAGGTAAATGCCCACAATTAGGAAGCCTAGGAAAGAAGACAAATGAGTGAAGTCAGAAACATAAGACAAGAACCAGGAAAGTAAAATATAACATCATGTAATGAAAGAGTTTTAAGAAGTGAAAAATCAATAACACAAAAGGTAAAGAAAAATTAAGGATAAAGATTGAGAAAATACCAGTAGATTTGTGAAGGCCAATCTTGTTACTTTCTAGAATATGATTCCAGTACATTTGAAGAGGTAGAAACCAAATTCTTTGTGTAAAGAGAGAATAGGTAGTAACTGTAGGTAGTATCAAAAGAAGTTAAAGAAAGTTGTCAGTGAAAAGAGAAAAAAAGATTGGAATTTAGAATGGGAAAATGATGATTAGAATGGGCTAATAAAGATTGATAATTTTCCCAACAGAGGAAAGACCAGAGAAGGAAAAAAAAGAGAGACAATGGAGAGAGGAATGTTGAATATATTGGATAGAGATGGAATAACTAAAGGAATGAAGTCCTAAAAGAGGTAGAGATGATGGGGTGAAAAGTGTAGGCATTACAAGGAATTAGCCATTGGAAGGTATTGAAACATACATTGGCAGTCAGGGAAAAGAGTCTCTACTCCAGATGTATCTCATTTCATATAAAAGATTCCTTCTGAAATATACATAATTGTGTTTAAATTGGATCCTTTTTCAACTACTCTAGAGAAAATAGTTATCTTACAGTGAATACTACTATGAAGCAAAGAAATTTGACAAATAAAAATAAAAACAGAGTCTATTCAAATTTCCCATATATAAATTCAAATTTTCACATATTGAGTTTGCCCAAAACAATACAGCTGCATTAGTTTATTCATGGCTTTAAAGGCCTTCCTGGTGGCATAAAAGATCAGATTAAATGTAATGGCTAACCTTTGTTATAAAGAACTAGTAATGAAATTTACTTCCATCCTGTAGATAGAGGGATGGTTGGTTATGGGTATAAAATACACTCTGCCAGATGAGGTTTGTGTGTTGGTTTCTTTCAATTAACTGTTTCTTTATTTGCTATAAGGAAGAGTATTAGAAAGTGTATGCTTAGAAACCAAAAGACAACATGGTGCAACAGATAGAAGCCAGTTTTCTGAGCCAAGAAAACCTGGATTCAAGTCCTGATCCTTACACATATCATCTGTGTGACAGAAGAATAGTCACTTAACTTCTCAGTGGCTAAGACAACCCACAAAGTCAGTTCTTCACCCTGGGGTCCAGAAATATTTTTGAAATATTTTAATAGTTGTATTTTAATATAGTTTATTTCCCTGTAATCTTTTGTTTTATGACCCTAAAAACATTCTGAAAAAGATACTATAGAATTGACCAGATTGCAAAAGGGGTCCATGACACAAAAAGAGTTAGAAACATACACCTGGACTATAAATTACAGATAAGCTGCCAATCTCTCTCAACAGGGAGTTTCCACTCCAGGAGCTACCTGAATGGATAAAATCACAGACACGAGTGTATGGGCAAGATTTCATTGACAAAGGAAATGACCTACCTAGAAATAAGAAAGTTAAGATAGATATAGAGATGGAGACAGAAAGAGGCAGAGAGATAGACAGTGATAGAAAAGAGATAGAAGAGAGATAAGAAGGCAAGAGAGAAAGAAAAAAAGATGAGATAAGAAATGGAAGAAGAGAAAGGAAGATAGATGAGTTTTATTTAGCTGGTTGGTTCTTTTATACAAAAGGACATGACAATTCATGTGAACAAGCTGAAAATGGATAGCAGAGGCTAACATAAAAGGACTCATTGGTCATTTTCATCTCCTTTTCCAGTCTTCAGTTGTCAGTTGTCTGTGTGAGCAGACAACCATCAGGACTCTGCAGCAGCCAGATAAGTGTCATCTCATTAGTCCTTTACCCCAAGACCAACCACCACTCAACACAGCTCAGTTAATTAAGCAAGGTGATGAGCCTCAGTAGTTTCCTGCCCCCCCCCCTGCAATGCTTCTGGTTTTTATATTGTGTTTATAACTTGTGTGATTTAGATTGGTTACACTGATTTAGTGACCCTTTCCCTGCTAGGTCACAGAAGCAGGCTGGCATTCGAACTGGCTGGGTGACAGATGGTGGCAGGGGGTGGCATATGGTAAGAGGCTACCCAGTTGCCAAGAAGAAGGTGCCAGGAGACAAGCCTTTTGAGTGAATGATACATGTGACAAAATCACTTTTTATCAAAAAAAACCCAACAACAACCAGATTCTTTCCACTTTGGGAAGGGTGAGGGAAAGAATTGCAGTTACTAGATTAGTAAATGTCCTAAAGGTGGCATTAGAGTATTAGACAATTCAACTAGCCACTTCTTATTTGCTGCATAGGAAGGGAAAAGCCTAAGTCAATCATTATCATTGAATCTCACAGTAAAATTGCTTGAGAAGACATCTAATCCAACACATACTTGGAAAAGAGAGAGTCCCCTCTACTTCATAGTCAATAAGTAATATGCCTTTCTTCCTACTTTCCCTTAAAGACCTCCAGTGGACTCACTCCACCCAAAGACAATTTGTTCCTATTTTTGGTCAACTTCATTAAAAGGACAAGAAAAATCATTCTGAATATTCATATACTCACATTTTAGGAGCATTAAAATGATAGGATTCACAAGCTATAAGAGGCCTTAATGATCATTCAGTCTAATTCCATTTACAGAGAAGGATAGTGAGGGGAAATGACTCTCCTTAGATCAATCAGTATTTAAAAGACCTAGAGTTAGAATTCAAATTTTCAGCCTTGGAACTTCTTTAATAAGGATGGCTATACAACAATGCAATAATCCAGGACAATTATGAGAAAGAATGCTATTCACATCCAGAGAAAGAACTGTGGAAGTAGAAACAGAAGGAAAACACCTGCTTGATAACATGGTTCGATGGGGATATGATTGGGGATGTAGACTCTAAGCAAATATTAATAATATAGAAATAGGTCTTGATCAAAGACACATGTAAAACCCAGTGTAATTGCTCATTGATTACAGGAGGGGGGGTGAAAGGAGGAGAGGGAAAGAACATGAATCATATAACCATGATTCTAAATTAATTAATTAGATAAAAATTTTCAAGGCACAAAAAAATAAGGATGGCTATCATTACTCATTTCAATTCAATTTAACACATATTTACAAAGTGCCTACTATGTGAAAGTACTTATTAATGATTATTCATTAATTATTAATTCATTCATAACACATAGGAATATCAAGGCAAAAATAGTTTCAAAGAAGAATTCAAATTAGTCCATGATGAAAGTAATAAAACCTTTTATTTGGTATTTTGGGGGAAGACCACATACACTTAAAGAAGCAGAGAGGGAGTAGCAAGACCAACAAGGGAAAGGTATTGAGGAAGCCTTCCAAGTCTCTCTCTCTCACACACACACACACACACACACACACACACACACACACACACACACACACAGAAGCTGAGACTGCCACCACCAAAGCAATACTGGGTAGGTAGGAAAGGAATTTGAAGGAATAAAGCAAGGAATATTGCCAAGAAATCTCAAGCATGATGAACTTCAAAGTATGCCAGAATGAAGGGTGAGGGACTCCATAAGAGTCTTGAGAATTTGTCCCCAGAGTATTATGTACTGTTATATCAAATTTGGGTTCATCTTTACTCCATATGTAAAGATAGTTCCAAGATCATGACAATTCAGGACCATTGATACATAGCTGTTTTGGGGTGAGAAAATAATTCTACTCAGAAGGGTCTATTTTCCAGGTCATGAGGTCACAGGTAATATGCCAATCAGTTAGGAAACTATAAGTTTTTAGCTTGTAAGTTTCAAGACATAAGTGATTGAGATATGAGAAGTTCCAGAGGACAGAGCAGAAGATGTGTAAGGGTCTAGGTAGGATGAGAAAACAACTAGAGCAGAGATATACTATCAAAGATAGAAAAACTAAGCTGGGAAAACCAAGGGCTTTTCCAAACTACTGTACACTCTATTACAGGATAAGAGTTCTCCCTTTGTTAGAACAATACTAGCAGGCTTTAAGCACCAAGGCCAGGGAAAACAAATGTGGTCTTCATCACTGAGCCTTATACCTTAAAACTATCCAGGACAACTGTATTATGATCTGTATTATTAGACCATTGCCTCAGAATGCACATGGGTAGAAATAGCCAGGATATTTGAAAAGGAGAAAAGGTTAGGCTGGTTGATTTTGGTGCCTTTAGACGGTTTGAATTGTTCTTAGAGAGTATAGGTGGGTTCTGAGTTTCAGGAGATCTACTGCAATATTGTTTGGTTTCCCTTCACAAAAATTTCCTTGATATAAGGCATGTTTCAGTTTCCTTACCTGGTGTGCTATAGGGAATCACTTTGAGAAAGATTGTCTTTTCCCCTCGTGTCAGGATATTTCTGTGGCATTGCTGTGGCACAGCCTGGCTTACACTACCCCTACATGGCAGGGGATGCATTTTCTCATATATACTGTCTAACATAATAAGAACTTAAGGACAGGCTTTGCTTTTTTTCTTTCTGATAAGGGTGCTTATTCTAAGACTCTACCTCAACATCCTAAGGGTATGTCTGTAGCACAGATGAAGCACTCTTCCTGAAAAAGAGCCCAGAAAAGTAAATTATACAATCTCATTTTGTAATATGTCCTAAAGTACCTCAGGGGAGGAAGTTCTTCCTAATGTACAACCTAAATCACCTGAGCTCCAGTCCTGAATCACCAAATGTCTAATGCCCATTTCCAGCTGAATGTCTCATAGACCTCTCAAGTTCAACATGTCCATAAAATAACTCATTTCCTTTCTCCTATACCTACCCCTGTTCCAAATCTCCCTGATACAATCAACTCCACAACTATTATTAGAGTCTCCCGCATTAGTAACTTTGGCACTATTTTCATTCTTTTCACTATTACTCCATATAACTAAATAGGTAGGAAATCTTTCCCTTTGTATCTCCAGATCTCTTGAATCCAAGTTCTTCTCTTTCCTCATATACCTACATTTTGGTAAGATTCATATGACCTCATACTCGTGCTATACTCAATCACATGCCCAAGATTACTCCACTACCCCCAAATCCTCATCACATCCTAGCCGGAGGGACTCAGGAAATGACCACTAACCAATTTTGATGTTATGCCTCTTAAATGAATTAGCATTTTCTGAATCTTCAGTAGGGAAAATTTGGATGTGAAACAATACCAGAATTGATAAGTGAACATTTCTCTTCAATTGGAAACATTGGGTGGGATTCACTAAGGCTGGTAGTCACTGAGAGTGACTAGGACTCTAGACTTGTATCTAATATATCTAGAGAAGTATGAATCCAAGTGATGCTTGCTCTGATCTTCACATTTTCATGCTATTTCTGATTCAGGTTCAAATGCCCTGTTGTAGCAGCTCCCAAACTGCCAGTTTCCACACCATCACTCTCATTCTAATACTTCATCACTCTTCCTCCCATACATGCCCTGACTTGTTGCCACATTATTTACTGACATCCTCAGTCCTATTCCTCATCTCCACACCAGCTCAAAATCCAGGACCACAATGGAAACTCCATGCACAATCTTCAAACCCAGTTTATACTCCACCTAGACACTAGTTTCTAGACATATCTACTCCACAATTACCATTGTCAGGAGAATATACCTCAGAGAAAATTATCCATTACAGACAGCTACACACTTTTGTTGTCTTCTATATGCAGCTATCTGCCTTTCGTATCAGACATTCATGAAACAAACACAAATGTTCAAAGCTAATTCTACTTGGAGAGACTGCCAGAGATTACATTCTGCTGGCATGACCTTCAAAAAAAACAAGATCATTGATTGTTCACAATCAGGCACTGGGGTGTGGATGGGGATAGATCCTGGAGGGGATTACCACTAGGCAGTGATAACAAGGAAATCAAGACACCCATTCAAAATGAAAACACTGAAACCTCATAATTCCTCAGCATCCATCATGAAAGACCATTGGTGAGATAGTGCTCCACTATTATCCCCATGATACTTGCAGTGAAAGGCCCCTAAGGTTAGGGGATTTAAGCTGCATTCCTTACTATAGCCAGTCACATCATAGTGAGACTCCAACATACTGAAGAAAAATGGGGAAAGAGAAGCTATATTAGCTAACTGGGTATGGTCCTTCCTCATGAGCATTAATGCCTGGGGAATGTAGTGTGAATTAATTCAAAGCTAGCAAAGCTGAAGTTTCCTATTCAATATCTGTTCACTTCAAGTTCTACAACATTCAAAAACCAAATCTAATTCTAAAGATATATGATTGGTGGGGATGACTTTTTGTACAATATTTCAGATAAAAATGTTTCTATACAGTGCATGAGATCAGACTGTATCATAGTGAGCTCTGAAGTCTAGAAACCTGCTCCTGAAGCCAGAGTCATGCCCCTCAGCAACAGAAATGTTCCATAAATAGATAAAGGACTTCTAATCCTTGGCTATAATGGAATATTAGCTGTCTCGGGACCATTCTTCTGGATGGGGGGAGAGCCATTTAATAATGCTTCAGTTATCATCAACTTCACATGTAAAGGATTAGCAAAGGATTCATTGGACCCTCAAGAGATGCAAGCTGTCAAAACTCTCTCGTCTTTCTATCATTAATGCCATGAACATTTTCCTTCTAAGTAACTTCCCCTGATGTCCTATAGGACAGTCACCAAATACATCGAGCTTATTTTTTTCCTTGTCAAGTGTGCATGAAAACCTAAACTATCGAGGAAAATGTCAAATTGAAGCCAAAATGTATTGCAGAGCCAAGAATGCCATCTATCCCCACTCCACTGGGAACTCAGGCCTGAACCAAATCAATAATGAAGCAGTGCAGCTGAGTAGTGACCTTGCTGAACAACAGGATATGTCTCTTGTCAATACTTGGCAAGGTCAAGAAATGACAGTTTGTTAATTGTGTGACTTGGCCAATATACCAGAATTTTCAAGTGACTTTCCAAACTTATTCAGGAAGAGTTTTTTTTTAGATGAAAGCTCTCAGTTATATCTTCTCAGTGGTTTACCATTTCCCTGAAAATGTTAATTCCTTAGTATGAACTAGTATTTTTCCTTCTATTGATCATACTATCGGTCAATAAATGGCAAGCTACAAACCAAAGTAATAGACTAAAACTGTTGAAGACCAATATATGCCAAGTCAGAAGAGTGAAGACTTCAGTAAACAAGCCGTATCTAAATGCTGATGATATACCAGCCACCTAGGCTTGAAACTTCAGTCATTCTCAGTTCATTCCTCTCTCTCACACATCATACTCTCTCCCCTCTATCCAACTGGTTACCAGGTCTGTTTATTCTATCTCCAAAATATATTTTGCATTCAACATTTTCCCTCTATTCATGACTGCCATTTTGGTTTAGGCCTTCCTTGCTTCTCATATAGATTAATGAAACAGCCTAACTTGACTCATGGCTTCCATTCTCACCCACTTTCCAATGCACTCTCCACACAGCCACAGAAATAGTCTGCTAAAGTCATATGTGACTACATTACTTCCTTGCTCCAGAAACTACAGAGCCTCCTCCTTACTATTGGGATAAAATATAAAGTATTCAGCCTGACATTTAAAGCCCTTCATAATCTGTCTTTACCCTGCATTTTCAAACTTATTTCACTTTTGTGCCCTTACATTTTATGTTCCAGCAAAATTGATCTATGTACTATTTCCCCAGCTTGGCACTCCATCTCCCATATCCATTTCTTCATATAAGCTGTCCCCTATGCCTGGAATGCATCTACTCCTCACCTCAGCCTCTTTGAATTCCTATTTCACCTCTTATGGGAAACTTTTCTTAAAATACTTAACTGTCGGTGTTCTCTCACATATGTGTATTTATGTAATATGTGTATATTTAATATATTATAACCATTTAATATATAATTTGATTAATATACTTATATATTTTACATTTTACATTATTTTATACATTTTAATTTAATAGAGATTTCACTATTAGCATGTCATAAACATGATGTGTACCTGTGTATATATACACATATATTATATACATGTACACCGCAATGTTACAACACATAAATAGCTATGTACATCTAGTTTCAATGTGTATATATGTGTGTATATACACATATGATGAAGAAATACATATAGATAACCTTATATATAGCAACAAAAGAAATACAAATATGTAGTACCAACCTAGAGAGAAGAATAATTTGCGTTATGGACATGTTGAATTCAAGAGGGACATTCAGCTGGAAATGTGAATTAGATATTTGATGATTCAGAACTGGAGTTCAGGTGATTTAGGTTATTCATTAGGAAGAGTTTCCTCCCCTGAGGTATTTTAGGGCATATTACAAAATGATATTGCATAATTTACTTTTTTGGGGTAAAGGAATACATAACAATAAATATATATGCCTACACACATATATGTTACAACTTGTATATTTACATGTTTTATCAGTCTGTTACAATGGAAGTACCTTAAGGTTAGGGACTTTTTTAATTTTTCATTTGTATTCCCAATATCTAGCATGTTGTTGTTCATTCTTCATTTTTCAAAGAGGACATCACAAGTGATGTCTTGACTTGCACTTAGCCGGATGCCTTATATGTAGGAAATATCTAATAAATGATTTATGTTTTGGGTGAAATGGAAGTGTAGAAAAGAAGATCTATTCCTTTGTCATAGTCCATGGAAATTGTTATTATCCAAAGGAGAAACAAAAATGCTGTGTTTATATCTTGTCTTGCGGTCTCTTTTGCTGCATATGGTTCTTGTAATTACAAAGAGTAATGAATATCCAATGAGAAATATACAGTAAGAAATCACATATTGATTTTTATTCTTAAGTCTCGAAAGTCCATGCTTAGAGCTCATGACTCCTCTCTATTATTTATATGTCTCAGTACAATATTTAAATGGTAGCCAAGTTGAGCTAAGTACTTAGAGGATGTTCCAAGCAAAGAGAATCTCTAATGGTAGGATTTAGCCAACTGTCAAATAAGAAGTTTCTATTCCAAGGTGCAAGATATACACCAATGTACATTTCTGTGCCCTGGATACAGAGAAAGATCAGCTATAGCCTTTAAAATCCTGAAATGTGAAAATGACTACTACGACAAGAATCTGGAAGCATAATTTTCAAAAGGCAAGCCAACAATAAGTGTCTAACTTACCCAATTTCCCAACTGGCAAGGACAGAAGATAAATTATTGTCATAGGCAAAGAAGCCAAATGGCCTTCCATCTCTATTCTAGCCAGGCAAGACAGGGAATTCTAAATCTCAAAACAGCCTATGTTTCCCAATCCATACCTCAAGTTATTCAAAGATGCCACTAGACTCCATTAGCTTGGGTAAAAAAAACATTTGGTTCAGGTCATAGGATTATAGCTTTTAGAGTTGAGGGGACCTCAAGGATCTTCAAGACTTATTCCTTCATCTTACAGGTATGGTAAATGAAGCCAAGAGAAATGAAGAGACTTGTCCACAGTCATATTCTCCATGGCCTAGTATTTCTTGCTCTTCTGCCTTGGAACCATAGTAAGTAGCAGTGTCAGATCCTCTGACTCTAGGCAGAGCACTATTTCCAATTTCTCTTCCATTGATGTCCCAGGATGGCCTGAGACAAAGGCAACAAAATTCATGGACTCTGAGAGGCAAAGTTTGAGACAAAACTCTCTAAATAAACCCTTAAACCTTTCTCATTTCATTGTGTAATTCACAGGCTCCTTTGAGTAAAGTTTGGTGTAAATTATAAAATGCTAAAATAAAAAAATGTGTTATCATTATTATTCTTCCTTTAAGCATTACATTCCTAGGTAGGCTCTATTATACAACCCTTCAATCACTTTGCTTGATCTCAGTGAACACATGTTCACATTCACACTAAACCCAATCATCAGCAGGAGAACACTTTCATCCATTTTGTAAAAGTCTTACTTAATAGAGAATGGCAGGACAAGATCATCCACACAAGGTCCTGGATTGCAGCCAGTCCACCAGCATGAAAGCGTCTCATTGCAACTTGGTGCCACTTGCCTGGCCAAATGCCATCTATGAATGACAGCTGGATACCCAGACAACTGTCACAGAAGGAGTCAAAGAAGCAGGGGGAAGAAGGAACCATAAGGGAGACTGAAGCAACACTTTATAGGATGTACGGAAGCTCAGGATCAAATAAGGCAGCCGAGCTGGGGATGACTAAGAAGCCATAGCAGCAGAAAGACTAGCTTGGGCATTCACTAATCAGTAGGCTGACTAGGCAGCCAAGAGACAGACTTGCACCAGACTCATCAAAAAGCAGCTGCACGGTCACAAGACAAAGAAAAGTTTTCTCCATGGGTGTAGTGTAGTATAAACCGCAATAATCAGAACTTCCTACAGTACAATCTAGACCAGTGATGGGCAAACTTTTTAAAGAGGGGGCCAAAGGAAAGGAAATGCTCATCTGTCAGTCTGATTCTAAGGCAACTCTTTCGAAGTTTCATTGTATTGTATCCTACTCATTGTATTCATCAGATTAGGAATAATGTCATGCAGCCTGGATAGAACATTTCAAGGGGCCACATCTGGCCTGCTGGCCATAGTTTGTCCATCACTGGTCTAGAGCAATCTCACTTATAGCTGTTCTGTGTACAGCCAGGACACTTAACTGGCTTTATATCAGGGATGGACACCCTTGGCAACCTGGTGAAATCTATGATCCCTTTCTCAGAAAAAAAAATGTTTTTAAATTCATAGAATAAGACACAAAGGATTACAAAAGAAACCAATTATATTGAAACACAATGATTAATTTTTAATAAGTTCATGGACCCCATGTTAAGAACTCCTAGTTTATACCAATAAAATTCAATTAAAAACACATTATACTGTCTAGAGACAGGAAGTTCTATGTTCAAATTTGGCCTCGGATATTTCTTAGCTGTGGGACCCTGGGAAAGTCTCTAAACCCCAATGACCTAGCACTTATTGCTCTTCTGCCTTGAAACCAATACACAGTATTGATTCTAAGAGGAAGATAAGAGTTTCTTTTAAATATACATTATACTGTATATATAAGACATATATGTATATGTGTGTATAAATACATATACATACACATGCTTGGTGCCTTCTTTGGTGCCTGACCTTAGAAGGTACTTAATAAGTGTCTTATTGAACTGAAGAAGTAATAGTCATTTCTCATAGTGCTTTAAGGTTTACAAAATGCTTTCCCCCAAACTTTAGATACATTAGATAGGTAATGAGAGTACCATTACCATCGTTTTACAAGAGAAAGCTAAATACGATACAGATGATACATTCTGTTAATGTTCCATTTATTCAAAATCATCCAAGAAGCACCTTTATTTAACTTGTTGCCTCCTTAACCTGATGAATTGATGGTTTCCTCTGACAGACTCATAAGATGAGTATGAGGGAGGTATAAGAAAGGAAGAATAATCACAAAGTGAGTTTATTAACTGGTGCTAAAAAGAATTGTGTATTTCAGCAATACAAATATCTATTAAATAAATATCCCTACAAACCCAACTCAGAGGGAAAAATAAATGTGACTCTCCCTACAATTTTTCAGCGATAATCCTCAGTTTGCCCTGTAATGGCTCCTTTCCCCCTTTAAGGTTGCCCTCTGGTGTTTTGGTAGTGGTGATTAGAAAGCAAAGAAAAAAATGCATTTAAAGAGGTTAACAATACCACAAGGCTCATCCATCAACCATTATGGTAAAAGTAAAGTATCAGAGTATCAGTCCTTAGGTCTTTCACACAAGGGGGGGGGGCAGGTAATGATGAGAGGAGAGGAATGTATGTAGGAAAATGGGTGTCAGAATCTAATCAAAGCTATTCCTTCTTTAGACACAGGAATGACGATGGTCTGGAATGTAGACAACTAGTTCTCCAATACAGGTAATCTGGGCTTTCTCTTGGTGGTAAGTCAGACCTGAATGGATCATTGAATCATAATGATAGAACTAAAGAAGACCTCAGAGGTCATCTTATCCAACCTCTCATTTTACAAATGAAAAAGCTGAGACTTGAGAAAATTAAGGGCTTCTCCCCTCCAAAAAACACATCAGAAAAGAAAGCATCAGAGGTGGGGTTTGAACCCTGTCTTCTAAGATTTTAGGCCTAGTCAAGAAGTCTATTCAGTCAGTTAAAACTGATGTTTATGGAACTAGGTTAATTGTATAGTAAAAGGTTTCTTTAAGTACTATGTGTCTGTACTTGTACTTGGAGGTGAGCTTCAGCTTGGATTCTAACAGAGGACTTGGGCTCTATGCAACATATAGCTATCCCCAATAATATAAGGAGAAAGATCTTTTTTCCTTTCAGGTTAATAGCTCCCTCTCTGTATAAGGCTAATAATGGTCCTTATATTAAAGCATGTTATCAATAAGGTCTAAGCAACAACAGCTAATTTTGGCCCCATGTGGCTTCTGCTCTTTGAATTTTTTTTTTCATTTCTCACAGAATTTTGTTATATCAAATGTGAAACTGCCAGACTTCCAAAACACAGTTGCCTCAAATTTTGCTTCTTGCTTAAATATGGCTCCAACTTTCCCTGGCTGCAAATACATAGTGATATTTTCATTTGTCTTTATCATATTTCATTCTATTTGATTTTGTCCAGCATGATATCCTGTCATTAACTTTTTAGGTACACACTCTCTCCATGCTTTATGTTACTTGATAAATTTGCTCATTAATGAACTATAAATTTCTTTAAAAGCTTATATATGCATTTTCCCCTCCTGGATCAATTACTGCCTTGTGCAAAGGTTTTTCTTATCTATTTTGCATTGTTCTTAGGCACTCAAATGTTTACAATTAGATCTGTACATAATTTGATTTTAATTTGATAAACAATTTGGTTCAACCAAATGATTCATCAGGTTGGCAAACATGACCAGACAAGTCAAATTTCCTACACTGAAAATGAATGACTGAAATTATTGCCTTTCTCATAAATGTTCTTCTCATTACTATTTCCTAAAATTTAAACCACAAGTTGTAAATCTTAAAGAAAAATGTGACATTCTACCAGAGATGGTTTGGAAAGTGGAAGATGGTTCCTGCTGCATCCACTGCCCCTTTACCTGACCCAGTAAAAGAAAAGAGTCCATGGTAAAGTACAGAGTCCAAGGACGCTGAATACTCCTTAGGCTTATAAACATCAATAATAACAAAAAGATGACAGCAAAATTTAACGCACACCACAGAATAAAATCTTTAGAAATGAAATACTCTCCTGTGATTTATAATATAAACTTTGCTCTTCTAAAATTAACAAGTGGTACTGGGAATGAAGATAAATGGGAAAGTAAATCTGAACAAGTGTTGGTACCTATCAACTGAAAGACTCATTACCTCAACTCTAAGAAAAAACTCAATTCTATTTTAAATATTTGAAGCAGCTCTATGCATAGTAATACTTGACAGCTCTATATTTTCCCTTTAAAAAACTTTTGTTAGATTTATCCCTCTCTGAAAGGGGAATATTAAAGTCTTCTACAATTATTGTGTCAAATAGTAACCATTGTAAAGCAAAGAGTGAGAGGCTACTCCAAAATTACTTCCTGACTTCAGGACCTAAAGGTTTTTGTTGTTTTTTTTTACTATTCTCCCTGCCTGAATTAAAAATTTTCCTAATTTCCCCTAGCAGTTTTAACATGATCTCTACTCAAGATTAAACAGAAGCAAAATTTAGTCTATGGTATTAAGTCCAGAGGGCTTACCCAGATAGGATTCTGTGCCTGCCTACCTTGTTCCATCTTATCATAAGATTAGAGAACATGGTTCTTAAGAAAGTATTGCCTGTAGTTTTGATGGATAGCATCAAATTACATTTTGACACTAGGAGAGAGAAAAATATTTAATAGGATTTCTAATAGCATGAATAAGTTTTTTAATATTTAAGTAGAAATATATAAGCATAAATTTTATATACATATATTTATATGAAATATAAATATTAATTAATTAACATTTAATAAGCTTCCACCACCAAAATATGTTCACTAGAGTTCTCAATTGCCAGCAAAACCCAGTGTTCTTTCCCCTAAAAATCTTTTGGAAACTAGAAATGACAATAGTAGGAACTCTTCTTATAAACACAGTTTTGCTTGAGAAAGACATTTAATGAAACTGGCAAACTCATGCAGTTGTTGTTGTTCAGTCATTCAGTTGCACCTCTCTCCATGGATCATCCATGAGGTTTTCTTGGCAAAGATACTGGAGTGGTTTGCCATTTCCTTCTCCAGTAGATCACTTTTTGTCATAACTCTTTACTATTGCCTATTTGTCTTGGATAACACATCACAACATACAGTTTCATTGAGCTACACAACCTCCACCACCAGCACTAAAAACAAAAAAACAGTGATTGATTGAGAAGAGATAACTCATATACAAACTTTTAAAGAAATTTACATTTCATTAATGAAGAAATTTTCAAATTACATAAAGCATAGAGAGATAGCTGAAATGGTGGCTATACCCCAAAAGCTAATGACAGGATGTGATGCTGGACAGAATCAAATAGAATGAAATAGAATGAGAACAAATGGAAATTTCTACACTTGGTTTCAAAAAAAATCAAACTCATAGGGGCAGGTAAATGGCTTAGTGGATCAAGAGCCAGGGCTAGAGATGGGAGATCTTAGGTTCAAATCTGACTTCATACTTCCTGGCTATGTGACACTGGGCAAGTCACCTAACCTCCATTGCCTAGCTCTTACCACTCTTCTGCCTTGGAACCAATACACAGTATTTATTCTAAGATGAAAGGTAAGAGTTTTTTTAAAAATCAAACTGACATTTACAGCATGGGGAAATTATGGCTAGATAACAGCTTTTAGTGGGGAGGACAGGTCTTAATGGAAATCAAGTACAACGTGAATCAACATGACAATCAAAAATTTATCATAGGCTACATTATGAAATGCATACTGTCTAAAATGAGGAAGGAACAAAATTTGAAGACCAGTGCCCTTTCTTTTCCAAAAGATAATTCTGTTTCAATTCACTACCAACCCATTGACAATAGAAAATCACCTCAATCTAGCTGACATAATTCATTGGCATCCACAATTTTTCTGGACAACCAAATCTAAAGTATTCTATTCACTACTGAATGCCACATTAAATGTTGGAAAGCTGAAGAATGTTAAGAAGGGGGTCACCATAAAAGGACTAGAGAAGAAGCCACAAGAGGATTGATCCAAGGAATTGGAGATATTTAGCCTAGAGAAAGGAGGTTTAAAAGAACCATGGTATTTGTTTTTAAGAATCTTAATGGCTATAGTATGACAAAAGGATTAAATCTGCTCCATTTTTCTCCAGAGGAAAGAATTAGGAGTGATAGAAAGAAGTTGGAGAAAAACAAAATTACAATAAAAGGAAAAACTTCCTAATCATTAGGGTTGTGTCTAAGTAGAAAGGACTGTCTCAAAAGTCAGTGGATTCCTCTTCTTCATTGGAGGTATTCAAGCAGAAGCAGAGTGACTATTTGTTAGGGATACACAAGAAGGTATTCTTGATCAAGTATGTATTAGAATAGAAAATCCCTGAAGTTCCTAACTGTCTATAGATTTGATCATCATGAAAATAAAAACATCCAAATGATTTCTACTGGATGATGTTTTCTATTTTAAATTTTATTTTATTTTATTTTCAGGTACACATTCTCCCTATTCCCTCCCCAAGAAAGCAAGAAAAACAGGCCCTGCTACAAATATGTAAAGCAAAACAAAACAAAAATCTGATATCAGCCACGGTAATTGACTATATATGAGTGTGTGTGTATAATACATATATATGTATATATATGTGTGTGCATATGTATAGGCATGTGTGTATATATGTGTGTATATGTATATGCATGTCTATGTATATATCTATGTGTGTATTGTGTACATATGTATGTATATTGTAAAGGCAGCTAGGTGGCACACTAGATAGAGTGCTGAGTTTGGACTTGGAAAGATTTCCTCTTCCTGATTTCAAGTTTGGCCTCAGACATTTACTAGCTCTGTAACCCTGGGCAAGTCACTTAACCCTATTTACCTCAGTTTCCTCTTCTGTAAAATGAACCAAAAAAGGAAATGGGAAACCACGCTAATATATTTGCCCAGAAAATCCCAAATGGTATAACAAAGAATCACAAGTAAAACTACAGAACAACAATTTTATATATGTACATATGTGTGTGCATGTATATGTATACATGTATGTGTGTATATATACACATACACCCACACTTTCTGTTCTGATGCCTAATGAGAATGAGAAAGAGAAGTGCCAAGAGGAGAACAGAAGAATATTTCTCTTTCCAAAAGAATGAAAAGAGAGAAACCAAAGTCTTACAATTCATCTATTTCTTCAGTTCTAGTTCATGCTCCTAACAATGTTATTCCTTGGTTTGCCTGCATCTCAGCTACTTCTCCCCAATGGCTGGAGGCAGCCCAGTGCCTTCTGAATCCCAAGTTCTATGACAATTTCTTTATTTAGAATATGTTCCATGGTTACAAGATTCATGATTTTTCCCACCCCTCTTACCTCTACCTCTGGAAGCTGACAAGTAAATCCACTGGGTATCATTGATCAAAACCTATTTCCATGTTTTTCATATTTGCAATAGAGAGATCTTTTAACATCAAAACCCTAATCATATCCCCATCGAACTATGTGATCGATCATGTTTTTCTTCTGCATTTCTGCTCCCACAGTTCTTTCACTGGTTGTGGATAGCGCTCTTTCTCATAAGTTCCTCTGAATTATCCTGGGTCATTGCACTGCTGCTAGTAGAAAAGTCTATTACAGTCACTTGTTCCACAGTGTATCAGTCTCTGTGTACAATGTTCTCCTGGCTTATGACAAATGTTAAGGTAAATGACCTAACACCTTGCAAAGAGATGAATCAGTTTTGAATCAAAGAGATACATCCTTGTTAACAACAGAAAACTGCTTCTATAATCCAGGCAAATGGAATTCTTAGAGCCCACTATTGTTCTGGCTAGAGCTGAGTGGGAGTAAGGTGAGTTACTATGTCATCTCCATTATAAATAACTGGAATGTTGATCATTATAATACTGCCAAGAATGGTTAAGCAGGAAGGCTTCCTACATGTTTCAAAGTCAAAAGTCTTTGGACAGAGAAATAATGGTTGTGTGACAGATATAGATAGAGACAGAGACAGGAATCTGTTCTGAAAACATAGTGAGAATGCTACTGAGCCTCCATCAAAGTACCCTTTTAGGGATTCTTTCCCTTAGAAAAACTGTTTTAAAACTGATTTATTATATTTGAGCTTAGTCATAAGACCCATTGTGCCACTTCATATTTTCAAGGATGTGCAGGAATGAGGTTTTTGTCTGAATTATATTTACTGATTCACATTGTGATCCATTCTTATGTAGAAAATCCCTAAAACTGGAGGCAGAGGACTTGGGTCCAAATTTTGACTCTGTTCCACATTTTCTGTGTGATTTGGGCAAATCATATTATTTCAGCTCTCCACAATTCAGCTTTCTCAACTTTCTACATCAGTTAGTTCATTTGTAGCTTTGAGGTAAGCATAATTCTGAAATGAAACTTGTATATGGTCTAGACTGTATTACAGGTTTGCTACTGTTCTCTGCATTTTTTATGTGTAGCAATTTTGTTTTGTACCCCCAGTGTCTCTGTTCAATTTTGTCATCTTCCATCTTCACACACAAAGCACATGTGAAAAGGATTGTTTGCTTTGCAGCTGCTGTTTGAAAAGCCCATTGTTTGTCATTCAAAGGGAATCTGAACCCTTTACTCCATAAGAGTTACTGGATTCCTTATATATGTGTTTGTTCAATAGATGATGGCAAGTGTTTGGAGGTCAGGATGTGTAGAGTAGGACTTGAGTGGATCTTTTTAAAATAAAAAGGACAGGTAGAGAGACCAGTCTGAGACTGGCTCCTCTAAACTGTCCTAGCCACTTCTAGGACTCCTAAACCCTCACAGCTTCTTTTCCCTAATGGTTGCTAAAGTCCTGTTCATTCCTAGATTCTTCCTTAAGCAGAATACAAGGTCCTTGAGGGCCAAGAGATTTACTTCTTTGCTGAGTTATCCCCATGATATACACTTATTAAGTGAATTCTAGGTGTAAGATGTTGTACCATGCTGAGGACATATAGACTATAGACAAAATGGAGAATTAGGCATTTGGGGGAAACATGGGAATTTGTAGGAAGTGTGAGAATTTGTTTTGCTTTACTGTGAATATTTGTCCTGAAGTCTTTGTTTCCTCTTTTCTTTTTCAAATGGGAGGGATTTGAGAAGAGAAAATAGAATTGTGTAAATCATTTTTTTTAATTTTGATAACCCAGTCCCACCTGAAGAAAGTAGTTGACCCTTTTTTCATTATATTTTCTCTACTAAGAAGATTGGTTTTCCTTTGGGGAAAGAAGGAACAAAAGTGGCTGGCAGTGAATTGAAATCCAGCATAAGTGAGATGATTCTGGGACAGCTCTTAGTTGCTCTCAGTGATGTCAAGTCAGATGAACTAATGTATAGATGAGATTATGGAGCTGCTGTTAGTGATCTTTGAAAAAAATCTGTGGAGAAGAGACACTTCAGAACTAGAGACAGGCAAATTTCCCCACTTTCTCTCTAAATGCAGAAAAGGTAGGTTCCTCACATAAAGGTGATTGGTCTGAATTTCAATTCTGGCAAATTTTTAGAATAAATTACTGAAGGAACAACTTACAAGCACATAACAAGGGAGATAAGGATCAGTAACAGCCAATATGTAGTCATGAAAATGAAATGATGTGGGCTCTGGGAGGGAGCAAGAGAACACAGACTGAAAAATGTCAGAAATTATTATTAAAAATTGTATCTACATGTAAAAAATAAAATAAACATAAAAGATAGAATAATGAGGAATGAGAGAATGATGAGGAAAAATTATAGAATATGTTTGCCAGGATTCAGAGAAACAGGAAAATATTTACATGATCTAAAGAGAATGAAATAAGCAGAACCAAAAGAAAACTATATAAGCAATGTCTACAATAATGTAAATGAAAAGATTACCAAAAAGAAGTCAAATTTTGAGTAACTGAAAAACCAATAATTATTCTAGAGATCAGGTCATGAAATATATCTCTCAGGACCAAAGGATATGAACACTTCTTAAAAGAATTTAAAATATTAATAATCATATGAAAAAGAGATGAGAATAAAAACAATTAAATTTGACCTCACACCAAGCAATTTGGCAAAGATGAAAACATATGAAATTAGACAATATTGGAGGGTTCACCTAAACTGATGGAGCTGTAGATTACCATTCTGGTAATTCCAGATTATGTAAAGAGAATGAATAAATATCCCTACCTTTTGCCCAGAACTATCACAGTACTCTCAAGGAGGCCACTGCAAAAATAAATATCTCACAAATACCAAACATTTATAGCATGATTTTTTGTAGTTGAAAATAACTGGAAATAAAATAAAAGTCCACTAACTGGGGATTAGCCAAAGGGACTGTAGTGCATATAATGAAATATTTAAGTGCTACAAGAAATGATGAATACAGAAAAGCATGGGAAGACATAAATTGCCACAAACTGAAATAAAAAGAAAAAAAGAAAACAATATGCACAATGACTACAATAATGTAGATGGAAAGAATAACAATAATAAACAGGGAAAGTTAAATATTTCAATATTATTCTTTAGAAGTCTGTAGATTTTTACAATGCCTCGCAATTAGGAGGCATTATTTCATCATCAAATAAGTTAATACTTATTTCCTTCCATTCCATTTCATTATAACAACCAAGCTTAGCCCCAAGGATGATAACTTATTTACAGAGGGAGAAGACTAAAGTTATGAAACACTAAATATAAGAGCAGACTTTTTTCATATGTTGGTTAGTTTTACTAAACTATTTTCCCCTTTTTTAAGAAATTCTTTTCATATAGGGTGGCTATGTAGAAACATAAGGAGGAAGGGACACATTGGAAAATACAAGTAATAGAAAAACAAAATATATCAATAAAATTTTATTTTTAAAGAGAAAACAATAAAACATTTTCCTCCTTCAAGCAAAAAGATAAGTAACTAATAGGGCAGTATATTGAATACATGGTTGTGTTGGGGGGGCAAGGTGATATGTTTTTGCTGAATTATATTATCACAAAGAATGTTTCAATCTGCAGGATGAATGGATGTGTTTCCAGTAATCGCATTTAAATGAAAAGAATAAAAAAAATAGTTGGTGTTTTTAAAAGATGAGATTATGACTGGCTAACTGTATTTCCTTTTTTTGACAGCATTACTAGAGTAATAAGTCCAGAGACTGACATAAACATAGTACATTTGGATTTCAGTAGACATTTGACAATATTTCACAATATCCTTGTAAATGAAATGGAGAGACATGGGCTATATTTTAGCACATTTATGTGGATTTGAAACTAGCTGAATATCAAAACCGAAGACCCATTCTACTAACTGGTTGCTCTCAGTAACCTTGAGAGATCATCCTAATGAATCAACCCAGGAATTTGTCTTTAGACCTAATCTATTCAAAATTTTTAGCAAACATATGGATAAAAGCATAGTGAATTTATCAGATCTTCAGATGACAGGAAGCTGATGAAGATAGATAACTCAATGGATGACAGATTCAGGATCCAGAAAAATCACAAAAAGGCTAAAACATTAGACTAAATCTTTTAAGATGAAATTTAATGGATGTAAATGTAAAGTCTTATATTGGGGTTTAAAAAAATCAATTTCATAAGTAAACCAACAAGTTTTTCATGATTGCACAGGTATGACCTGGATCAAGTTGTCACCTCAAAGAGAGAGGAGAGGAGGGAAGGAGGAAGAGAGTTTGGAACTCAAAGTTCTAGAAGACAAATGCTGAGAATTGTTGTTGCATAAGATTGAGGGAGAAAGTAAAAGATTATATATTAAAATAATTTTTTTAAAGAAGAAAAGAAAAAAATGGATACCCAAAACACAAAATCAACTGAATTCAGTCCTGTCTGTTGACTCTGGTCATGTATAATACAAAACCGTACATAGCCTGTGTATTCACTGAAGAAATAAGAAGCAGAAACTAACGGTTGTAAAACAGTATCCATGGACAGATAGGAATAAGTAGGCATTTCTCCCACAACATGAGATGAACAAGAGCAAAAAAAAGAAGAAAAAAGATGGAAGGACACCAGTTGGCTAAAATGCCTATTAAGGAAGGCAAACAGGATGATGAAAGACCTTGATAATATACCATTTGAGAAAAAGTTGAAGGAACTAAGGATATTTACCCTGGAGAAGAAAAGACAAAGAAATATAATAACTATATTCAAGTATATACAAAGATGCCATATGGAAAAGAGATTAAACTTATTCTTCATTGTCCTAGATGAGAGAACTAGCAATAATAGCCACAAGTTGCGGGCTCAAGGGAAAACTTTCTAAAAGTTAATGCTCTCCAAAAGCAGAATGGGCTGCCCTAGAGGGCAGTAGATTCTCCAGTGGAAAAGATATTCAAGTAAAGGTAGGATGACTACCTGGCTAATGAGGTATATTGTAGAAAGGACTTAAGGTTAGGAACCCTGATATTCTGTGAAAATATAGATGGAGGGGGCAGGTAGGTGACTCAGTGGATTGAGAGCTGGGCCCAGAGATGGAGGTCCTGGGTTCAAATCTGGCCTTAGACACTTCCTAGCTGTGTGACCCTGGGCAAGTCACTTAACCCCTATTGCCTAGTCCTTACCACTCGTATGCCTTAAAACCAATACATGGTGTTGTTCTAAGATGGAAGGTAAGAGTTTAAAATAAAAAGAAAAAATGAAAAAAAGAACATATAGATGGAAAGAGGAAGAAAGGCTGACAGTAAGGAACAGGTGTGGGAAGAGGGTAAAGGACAAAGAAATAACGAGATCAGAGTGGAGAGAAAGGGGAATGGTAACAAGTAATCCATAGAGTACAGATTCCTATGCTACAGGAAACAGGATGAACAGGAGAAAGTAAATGTTCAGTCAGGGATGACGTCTTTAAAAAAAGAAAGTAGGACAACAGCCATGTATTGTCATTTATTGAAAAAAGTTTAGGGAGCTCTTTAGAGTCTACATTTATCAGACTGAATGGGTGTGCTTTTCCTCTTTTCAGATGTGTAAGGGGCGGGGGTGGTGGCATAATGAAACATAGTTGAGAACATTTGAAAAAATGACAGTATGTGCCACCTGAAAATAAAGTCATCTTCTTGAAGGAGAGCTTTGAAAACTTTGAGTAAATTGGAATACTGCAGGTTTAAAGAATAAAAACTAAAAGATCTTACCAAATCCCCAGAGCTGGCAAGGAATAGCAAATATTGGTTGAAATCTAAAAGCTCCAAAGTCAACCAAGGGTTCTGTGAAGTGTCATTTATACCCATATTCTTAACTTCCTCTTTTAGGGAAGAGGAACTGAGGTAAATAGAGCTAAAATGACTCATTCAAGGTCACTAATCTAATTGGTAGGAAAGCCAGGGTTAAATTCAGTCTCCATGCCACTATTCCCCAACCTACCAATGAAGGATAAGCTTCCTGTGGGCAGAAACTATTTTGTTTTTATCTTTGTACATGGTGAGTGGCATGTAATAGTCACATGATAAATGATGAGTGACTTAAGGAATTCAAAAAGACATTTAAGACATTTACTCGCCAACTACTATACCAGGCATTAGGTAATGATTTCTTTATAATGTGTATGTTTTTACATTATTGTTCATTCATGTCCAACTCTTCAGGATCCTATTTTGGAGCTTTCTTAGCAAAGATACTAAAGTAGTTTGTGATTTCCTTCTCTAGTTCATTTTACAGATGGAGAAACTGGGGAAAACAAAGTTAAGTGATTTCCCCAGGGTCACACAGCTAGTAATCATCTGAGGCCAGATTTGACTAAGGTCCTCCTGACTCTAAGGCATCTATCCACTGTGCCACCTAGCTGCTTAAACGTCATTTTCTTGATTTCTCAAAATAGAGCTAATCAGTGTGCTGCACTGTTTCCTCATTTTACAGTTAAGGAAATTGAAGCTTGTAGAGCTTAAATGAATCACCTAAATGTATACAGCTAATAAACTGACAAGCTAGAATTCAAAGCCACCAAGTCTTCTTGACTCCAAACCCAATGCTATATTAGTCCGCCATCTCTATAACTTTATGCAGTACTTTACAATTACAATGCACTTTACCTACACACATCATCTCATTTGATTCTGACCTCAGTCCTACAAAGTAATCAATACATGACTAATTTTTAAATTCTTTCAAAATATTATATTATACATACATCAAGTTCACAGTTAACCCCTTTACAAAGTACAGTCCCTGAAAAGTGAAGTAAAACATAATGAAAGAATAGTTATGAATAATAATATATGTGATCTGACCCTTGAAATGTTTCCTTTTGTTTAAAAGGAGAGGTCATGTGCTTTCATAATAATAAATTAGCACTAACGTAATCTATTGCTCTTTTATCAGAATATTGTATCAGTTTAAAGTCATCTTAATTTTTAGAATTGTAGTGATTAAGCTCATTCTTCTTTTGGCTACATTCTTTTAACTGCACATCACTTTGCACAAGTTCTTTCTTCTTCCTTTGAGTAAAATTATGAGTAAAAATAATTTATTAATCTGGTACCAAGGACTGTTCTAAGTTTGAAAGGAGATACGTGGTATGGTGGATAGAGTGCTGGACCTGGAGTCAAGAAGATCTGAGTTCAAATCCAGATTTAGGCCCTAAGCAAGTCACTTTACCTCTGTTTACCTCAGTTTCCTCAATTGTAAAATGGGATTAATAATCAAATTCACCTCTCAAGATTGTTGTGAGGATTAAATGAGATTATAATTATAAAGAATTTAGCACAGCTCCCAGCACATAGTAAATACTATATGAATATTTGCTATTTATCATTATTTTTACCAATATGGGACATCAAATAAAAAATAAAGAGGGTCGCTGCCCTCAAGGAAATTATTTTAATAATGAGAGATAATATAAAAGAAAGTAGGGGTGATGGAGTGATATTTTGTTTTGAAAAGTTATAGAGATAGCCCATAGAGAAATGGAAAAGAGAATAATCATTTAAGTGTTATTATCATTTCTATTTTACATTTTGTGAAGCTGAATCAAACAGAAATTAAGTGACTTACCCAGAATCATTCAACTAGCAAGTATCTGACAAATCTGAACCCAGATCTTCCTGATTCCAGGCCCCACATTCTTTTTGCTGTGTCACAGGGTAGATTAACACACCATTTCTATTATGTATAGCAGTATTGATTTGATTTTTGTTCCAGAACAGGAAAATTGGGTATGGAGAAGGGGAAAAGTTATCATAGAGGATATGTAAGGAGATGACAAGGGAGTAAAGTGAAGTATGAAGGATCAAGATTGATATGATATAGTGGACTATGTGAGGATCTCACCCATCATGACAGCAGGGACCCAAAGAATTCCAGAAATGAAAGTATTAAGTCCTTGAGAGCATGATCCCTGGTCCAGGTTGAGAGGCATTAGTGAGGAGATGGCCAGGGAATAAAGTCAACTCTTTCTGTTTTTCATATTTGCAGTCCATACGGTCCATGAAAATTTCATTACATTTGTTGGTGGAAGCTTCTGAGAACTCATCACTAGTCTGCTATCCCTCTTTACCCCATACAAAAGGAAAGACTGCTGATGCCCACATAGGAAAGTTTCAGCCAAGAAGATAAGGAGGGCAACACTTGCCTCTATTCTCAGTGAAATACCTAGAGGGACAAGTTTTATTGTTGTTGCTCTCACCTACATGATGAAAAAATAATGGATTGAGTTTAGGTTCATGTAGAGCAAAGATAAGCTGGGGAAGAATGGAGATGTTGGTAGCCAGTGGAAGTCAAGCCATGATCAAGACAAGACAGAACAGGACCTGCATAAAGACAGATGACTAGAGCCTGACAGAGAGAGATGCTTGCAAAGCAGAGAAATAAACAGGGGAAATGAATAATTCCAGACAGAGGTGGGACCCTTCACCAAAATCTTCAGCACTAGAATTCAGTCAAGAATCAGAACATTAGATCCATCTCTAACGTCTTTCCTGACCTCTCATCCCATGTTAGCAACTACCTTTTGGACATCTCAAATGAAGGTCATCTGAGGTATCATAAGATTAAAGTGTCCAAAACTGAACTCATTATCTTTTTTTCCCCAAAATCCTTCCCATTTTCTAAGTTTCCTGCTATTGTTGAGGACACACTATCTTTCCGGTCACAAGGGCTTGCAATTTCAGCATCACCTTTGACACTTCACTAGAATTGACCTCCTAATGTCCAATTTGTTGTCAGATCTTATACTTCCTACCTTCATAGTATCTCTTTACTCAAAGAGCTACCGTCTTAGTAGAAGTTCTCATCTCAACTGCATTATTGCAATAGCTTTCAAATTGTTGTCTCTGCCTCAAGTCTTTCCCTGCTTAAATCCATCCTCCACTCATTTCCCAAAATGATTTTTCTTAAAGCACAAATGTAACCAAGTTATTCCCTACTGTGAGAATGGAGTATGAGACAAGGGAAAGCACAAAGAGATGCAGGGTGAAAAGCAAAAGATTTTGGCGAGAATGAAAAGGAGAAGAGTTCCAAAGAGAATGTGAAAAGAATAAAGAGAGGAGTTTAAGCTGAAGCAAGGAGTGTGCTTGGGCATTCATAACCTTGAGAGGGACTTCTGGGAGTTAACTGAGAGCTCTGGGGGGATCAGAGGAAACAGTTGGAACTGTGAGAGGAGGATCCAGCTGCTAGACTATTTTCTCCCTCTGATCTGGCTGGTTGTTCCTTTTGGGTGTTCCTGATTTTGGTTCTTGTTTGTTCCTGAATTATTCGTGTTTGTTCCTGATCTATTTAAATCTACCTGTGGGAATTTGAAGAAAGAAACCCATCTTGAACCTGAACTGAACTATTTTACTCCAGATACCTGGCAGGCATTAGCCTGCAAACCTTGGTGACCCTACCACCTGGTCATCAGGTTTCCTTCAAACAAATTGATCTATTCACCATTTCCAAAAAAAACTGTCTTGGAGTGGCTATAGATTAGTGAAGCTAGGACAGGGATTTTGGGTTAAAATCATAGTCAGGTCGGGGTGATAGATAGCTTGGAAGACAAAGAAGATAGGCTTTTTGCAAGCCTCTTAGTAGGTGGGTGAAGTATAAATCTTTTAGCTTAGGGACTTTCCTGAGCCCTCCTTCCTTACTCAATCCTTTTTATTTTACAAGATTAAACAATTTCTTGGCAACGATACATCAGTCAGATTGTGTTTGTGAGAGTTTAAGGACTGAGAATAGCCATCTTGCCCTCTGAGTCTTAGACATACAGAGATTAACATCTTCTGATAGTACTAACCTGAGTGGCCAAACTCACATCTTTCACTACTCAATAAGTTCCAATGATTATCTGCAGATTCAAATATAAGATAATGTATGGCATTTAAAGTCCTTCATAATATGGCCCTTCCTACCTGTCCCATCTTCTTTTACATTTTCACACCTCCACACACTCTGAACCCACCAGTCAACTCATTCCCTCATTCAATGCTGTTCCTCTATTTGTCCCCCATGCCTGTATTGCACACTGCCTTGTTCTCTCTGTCTCTCTGTCTCTCTGTCTCTCTCTCTCTCTCTATGTCTCTGTGTGTGTATCTCTCTCTCTGTCTCTCTGTCTCTCTCTCCCTCTCCCCTTTCTTTTACTCTTTAGCTTCTCTGGATTCCTGTAAAACTCAGCTCAAACCTCATCTTTTAGGGGAGGGCCTTTCTCAATACCCCCTTTTGCTAAGGTCTTCCCACCAAGATCATTTTTCATCTAATCCATAGATACATGAATTTACATGTTTATGTAAAAGTCTTCCCCATTAGAATGTTAGTTACTCAAGAGAATAGGCCTTTCCCTATATCCCCAGAACTTAGAATAACACATAGTAATCACTTTTTTCAACCCTTACTAACCATCATAGAACCAATAATATATATTCTATTGATTGCAGAAAAGCAATAAGAGTTACGCAAAGGGGATTAAATGACTTGCCCAGGGTCACACAGTTAAGAAGTGTCTGAGGCCAGATTTGAACCTAGGACCTCCCCATTTCCAGGCTTAGTTCTCTATCTGCTAAGCCACCAAGCCATTAGTAATTACTTTTAAAATGCTTATTGACTAAATTAACTGCTAATTTTCAATGCAATATTTGCTATAACCTCAAAAATATAAATAATACAATCATCCCTGTTAACAGTAAACATATCACCTTCCCCTCTACTAGGAATACAAATTCAAATCTATCTTAGTTCTGAAATAAAAGCATAACACCATTGCCATGCTTCCTTGACCACTTTCATCTGTGGACACCAAAGAGCTCTAATGAATTCTCAGTCTTCCTCCTGGGGACTCAAAAGTCTCTCTTGATTATGGGACCTGAAAATAAAAATGCTGTGTTTCTCCCAGGGGGTCAGGATGTTTATCATGACATCCTTACCCTGAGCTATTAACATAACCAAAGCATAAGGTCTTGAGAAGAGCTTCCCTTACAGAAGCTGATAGTCAAGCCTCAAATTAAGGAATCCTTGTAATTTTCTTCCTTTGTTCCCTCCTAGGTTCTTTACCAGTGGTTAAAGAATGCTCTTAACTCTGCTGGTTTATTCTGAAAACACTGGGTCTTTAAAGGCCAGAGACTCAATCATTTCTTATTGCTGACACTGACTGATACATTGTAAAATCCAAAGTATAAGGAGACAGAGTGGTAGAGAGAAAAAGAATCTGGTTTTGAAATCAGAAGGATTTGGATTCAAATTCATAATTTGTCTGTCAGTCATACTGAAGGTGCCACAGTGTCTTGTGCTCTCTAACCCTTCCTTTGAGGCTTTCTTGGCAACTATTCCTCTCTTTTGCCTTCATACATCCTATTTCTTTAATGGTTTTCCTCTTTTTTTCTCATGCTTTGCTCTATATTTTTGCACTAATTATTCTCCTTGAGCAAGCATTTATTCAGTGCCTACTGTCTACAAAGCATAGTCCTAGCCACTAGTGATATAAAAACACACACGAATCCTTGCCTTCAAAAAGTTGACTTCAACTGGACATTAAAGGGGAGTAAGAGTGGAGAAAACTACAACATGTAACCAGGTAAATAGAACTGAAGTAATCCAGGAGGGAGAAAACAGCAACAATGGGGGGGGGGGGACTGAAGTCCTGAGGAGGTGACACAAGTTAAGTTTTAAATGAAAATAAAGATTTCAAGAATTAGAAGTGAAGAAAAATGCATTCCAAGCATGAGAGATGGCCCATGCAAAGCTCAAAGGTGGGGGATAGAATCTGGGTTCTAGGAATTCAGTATGGCTAAAATGCAAAATGTATAAAAGGTAGGTGGTCCACTGAGGCAGGAAGATTCATCTTTATGAGTTCAAATCCAGTCTCAAACTAGCTATGTTGTGCAATTTACCCTAAAAACTATGATCCTCAGAAAAAATACTATTCCCAGCACTCTACTCACTTCCTATCATTACATGCTGACATAGACAGGGTATAAATTGGGTGGAGTTCCATGTCTGGCCCTCTTTTCCTTCCTATTGGTGGCTTTGGTGGAACAGGCATTTTAAGCAAGTAGAAAACTTAGTCATGTAGTTCTATTTTATCAGATAATAAACTTTATAAAAACAATACTTTAAGTATTCAACATTAATTTAAATCCTACAGTGTGCTGCTTGGCAAGTCATTTAACCCAGTTTGCCTCCATCTCCTCATCTGAAAAATGAGCTGAGAAGGAAATTGCAAACCATACCTGTTTCTTTGCCAAGAAAATTCCGAAATGGTGTCATGA
The DNA here is from genome assembly GCF_016433145.1 of Gracilinanus agilis. Taxonomy (NCBI): domain Eukaryota; kingdom Metazoa; phylum Chordata; class Mammalia; order Didelphimorphia; family Didelphidae; genus Gracilinanus; species Gracilinanus agilis. Next base: position 296,245,424 of record NC_058132.1, read on the forward strand.
AGAGTTGGACTAAACAATAACACATAAAAGGGAATAATATGAAGTAAGGCTAGAAATGTTGTTCCTCATGTAATGAGTTTGTCACCTTCCTAATCATCCTTGAAGAAAAAACCAAAAATCCAACTTGTGCCCAGGAATGATCCAAGAGAGATTATATAGCATAAATGATCAAAACATTGGACTTGCAGTCAGGAGCATCTGGTACCAAATCCATCTAATACATTTAGCAGTTGTATGACCCTAGACAATTCACTTAACCCTTCTGGTGTTCAGTTTCCCAAGTTATAAAATGAATAAGTTGGACTTAGTGACCAGTAAGGTCTATATAGTCTATGATCCAATAAACTTCAGCTTCTCTGCAGTCACTGTTCCATATGGAAGGATGCTCATCCCCACAGACTACTGAGAGCATCAGCGCCAGCAGAATGTGGCCATTTTTTTTGAGGTCATTGTGAGCACATGGTTACTACTTCCCTTGGTTTTTTTCATTCTTTTCCAACCCCTCCCAGACCAAAGACTGTTATGGTTAAAATACTAGACATGTTCCCAAGTGCCTACCTGGGTAATCAGACCCTGATAGACTCCAGGAGTTTACAAACCCTTGACTTTTAAACCAAAACTCAACCAGACAGTCCAGTCACATTGAATTTTGGTTCACATGGCAAAATCAAAAGTTGAAAGGAAATAATAATTGGTGCTGGTAAAATAGCAAAGTAGATGAAAAAGCTATTTTATCTTAAATTGTTTCCTATAAAACAAACAGTTTTGAAGGTAAAAGGTGTTATCTTCTTGTCAGTGACAAAAATTTCACTGTGTGTATATGAGGGAAAATTATCTTCCTGTCACTGACAAAAATCTCTCTAAGTGTGAGATGCCATTTCATTTGGATCACAGGGAAGGAAGATTGGGTCACATTAAGCCAGGAAATTTATTGTTAAAGCCTATTTGCATATGTCACAAATGGAACTCACCACCATCCCAAAGTTGAGATGGTCTAGTTTGTCTAAACCCAACGAGTGTTCAGGTTATTTATCCTCTGTCTTTGCTGTTTTCTCTGAATCAACCAATCCATTCAGTGGAATAATCAATTTAGCTAGCCCACTGAATCACAAAAACACCTTCTTGCTTTTGCATCATATAACCATAGTATTAGGCCACCTGTTAATGCATTCTGCATACTACCAAAACTCTGGCGTCTTCTTACCCATCAAATCCATGAGTGGCCTCTATATTTCACAGGCCTGCTATTACCTTCTTTGTTTCTATGCCTTCCCCTCCCTCTAATGGCCCCAGTATTCTACTTTGTGCACTGCCTAGTCCCAATCACTGCTTTCTTTGATTTGTGTCATCTCACTACACAGGAAAGAGACTGAAGCAATGCTTTGTTAAGTACCAAAGCCCAGGATAGTCGCTGGCACAAGGTGCCACACAGTCCTCTTAATAGCCTTTTAAAGTGAGGTTTTGGAGGAGGGGAAACATATGGCTACCGCTGCACTCTCTGTTTCATTTGTACTACTAATGAAGAGTCAACTGAGCTAACTGGTTTCTGCAACCAATAAGGCACAAGAAACAGTCAATACCCTCCAGGCTAAACCAGGAGAAGTAAGACTACATCAAGGGCCAGAGAGAAATGACTGGATAAAAGGGTTAAAATATCAAGGGATATTTTTATAAAGGGAACCTTAATGCCCTGTCATTTCACTGTCATTGAATTGAAACACATACATTGCCTGGCATTCCATGTCAATTTATATGACCAACTTAACCAAGAACAGCAAGCAAGCTATGGCAGATAGACACAATGGAAAGCTTAGCAGCCACAAAACAAAAGTTTTAAGATCAAGCAGAAGAGTTCCACTCCAGAATATTCATAAGTATCTCAGGTTCTTAGAGCAGAGTTCAATTAGTCTCACCACGTCATTTCTTATCCATTTCCACCATGTCAGCTGGTCAAAGAGATGGGCCTAATTGAAAAGTTCCAAGTAATGCTGGGGGTAAGGGGTAGAGAGAGCAAAAAAAAAAATGGAACTAGAATGGAGAAGACGATGAAGAGGAGAGAAGTAAATGCTATTCAGAAGCCACTATGTTATATAGGTAGAGGAGAAGCCAAAGAACAAACACAAATGTAAGCATCCTGAAGAGACAAGAAGTTATAGACTGTCAAAAACAAAGGGGTGTGATAAACTGGACCATCATTTAGAGGGGGGAAATGAGAAGCATATATTAGTCAATCAATCGATAGATATTTATTAAGCTACTATGGGAATACCAAAAAAATGCAAAAGATAGGCCCTGCCCTCAAGGAGCTTATAATTTAATATGGGGATATCAATTCAAAAAAAATCACAATGCCTATATGTATTTTTACATATAGGTATAAAATAATAGTCAATGAAATCCTCTTACAGGGCTAAAACAATTGTTATTAAAGCTTTTTCATCAGACAATTTAAATCTGAATTCTACCATCCCTTCAAAAAAATGAGAGAAAAGGGAGGAAAAGTTTTGAGTTTGTTTTATGACATGTATTTGGTGCCCGAAGATAGCCCAGAACACCACTGACAGATAATGGACTATATTTCACATCTGAGAAATGTGTCTTATTTTTAAAAAGGAGAGCAGGGAAACTCATTAGATTTGCTTTCTCTCTTTCCACAGAATGGCAGGGCAATTTTCATCATACCTGTTTCCCTTTGTTTTCTTCATTTTCCATTTTCCTACTTTTTTCCATTTATCTCCATCCTGAATTTTTTTGTTGTTGTCATTGGTAGTAGTGGTGGCTGTTTGTTGTTTTTTTTTAACTTAAAAATTCATTTAGTTGTCTCCCCAACTCGTTAATGTTCCCTGCCTCAAAGGTCCTTAATAATAACATATTGTACATGTTTATTACTCCTGATAGCAAGTAATTTTATTGAAACCCTTTTTGTCTCCTCCTTTCCAAGTAATCTCTCATCTTCATGCCCATAATACTGTCCCCAAGAAAGTAGTATTTTTAGCATTATTCCCTCTTGTTATAAATAGGGAGAATTGTAATGAGGATTCATGAAGCTCAACAGCAGGTACAGTGACTCCATCCCTGAGAAAGCACGTTGCCCTAATGAAGATGATTTGTATTTACTATGCATAATGTTCCCTACATATAATAGTTTCCATTTTCTCTTTCAATGGCAAGGATTTGCATTAGATTGACCTATATGTTAGATTTATTATTCTTTTCAGACTGACCCCAAGCCATTCCCTTTAAAATGCCCAGTATCCCAGAAGTGGCCTAGATTCACAGAAGTGGTACCCACACAAGTCTTTCAGTAATTTCAAAAATGTAAATTTAGCATGGACTCCATCCATATTTTTCAGCATTACTTCTCAGCCCTATCCACCACTCTTCCCTTTTTCTACTAACTTGTGCTTCACTCACCTAATTCAATTCAACAAATATTTAAAAACAAAACATTCCTCACCCTAAAAGAGTATACATTCTACTGGGGCTCAGATAACATATATACAAGTAAGAACATACAAAATATATTGTATAAGGTCAGATAAAAAAGGCTCCAAATCATTACTGATTAGGGAAATACAAATTAAAACACCTCTAGGGTACCACCTCACACCTATCAGCCTATCAGACTGACTTATATGAAAAAAATAAAATTATAAATGCTGGAGGAAATGTGGAAAAATTGCAACACTAATACACTATTGGTGGAGATGTGAACTGATACAACCATTCTGAAGAGTAATAAGGAACCATGCCCAAAGGACAATAAGTCTATGCATACCCTCTGACACAGCAGAACCACTGTGAGATCCATATCCCAGAGATCAAAGATAGGCGAAAAGGACCTATTTGTACAAAAATATTTAGAGCAGCTCTTTTTGTGGTGGCAAACAATTAGAAACTGAAAGGCAATCTATCAATTAGAAAATGACTAAATGAGTTGTAGTATATGACTAATGGAATACTATTAAGGCATAAGAAATTACAAACATGATGATCACAAAAAAATCTGGAGAGACATGAAGTGATGCAAAGTCAAGTGTGAAGAAACAAGAGAATGTTGTACACAATAACAACAATATTGTATGATAATCAACAATGAATGAAGGAACTTTTATTAGCAATGCAGGGTCCAGGATACCTCCAAAAGGCTCAATGAAAAAGGTTAACCATTGCTATAAGAAGAAACTGAGTCTGACTACAGATTGAAGCATGCCATTCTTCACTTTATTTCTTCCATGAATTTTTCTTTAGTGTAAGTGATATGTATTTTCTTTCACATTATGATAAACTGGGAAATATGTATTATATAACACATGTACCAATCATATCATATTACCTGCTGTCATGGGAAAAAGGTCAAGGAGAGGAGGAAGGGAGAGAACATGCACTGCAAAACATCAGAAAATTGTTATTGAAAATTGTATCAACATGTAATCTTGAAAAAAATTAAAATTAAGAAAAAACGTTTTTCCTGTATGCATCACTTTAATTTGTAGAGATATTTCCTTAGTAAACCAAGCCAAGAAAAACACAAGCCACCATAATACATACCTTACAAGTTCCCACCTCTATGTACTCATCAATTTTTAATTATTATTATTGCAAACCAAACACTAGTTCTGAACTCAAAAAAATGAACTAATTCTGTTCTTTAAGGATGACTTTTTCACAGAACAATGGTATGACATTTCTTGGAGGAATCTACCATTTTCCCCCAAGCAGAGCTTCACAGCAAAGTCATGTTCAGCAGGCAAGGTCACAGAGATTCTTTTGTTCCAGAAGCACACTGAATCCTTTGGATTTACTGAAGAAGGATTCCATGACCTCTAGATAATAAAATATTGGACTATACTTCCTTCCATAAGTCACCCCTATCTTTCAGCTTTTTGTGTGTCCCAAAAGTATTCATTCAAGAGTGAAAGTTATCATATGAAGTTGAACTATTTTTTTGTGAGGACTAGGGGGAAAATGGGGCCAAAGTATTGACATGCATGGCTCTCTATCTCTATTCACCCTTGCATTCTTTCTCACTCTCACTTTTCAAAGTAGACTTGGAGAAGAGTACAGTAAGAGATAAGAGAAGGGGAAAAATAGGGACAAAAAAAAATGAGTCAAATGCAGACCAAGTTAAAACCCTTCAAATGTCTTCCACTACTCCTGACAGTAGAGGTATCAAAAATAGCTCTTCACAAAGTCCCTTATGACCAGACCCCAATCTACCTTTCTAGCCTATGATACATTTCTCTTTTTCACACATTCTATAATCCAACTGCATTTGCCTTATTATTCCTCAGAGGAAATATTTTGTTCTCTCTTTTTTTAAATCTCTTATCTTCCATTTTAGAATCAATATTAAGTATTAGTTCCAAGGCAGAAGAGTGGTAAAGACTAGGTAACGGAGTTGAGTGACTTGCCCAGGAAATGTCTGAGGCCAGATTTGAACCCAGGACCCCTCATCTCCAGGCCTGGATTTCTATCTACTGAGTCACCTAGCTCCCCCTTATCTCTCTTCCCTATGCTTTTACATAAGCTGTCCCTTATGCCTAGGACAGTGATGTCAACCTATGACACGTGTGTCAGCACTGACACACATAGCCATTTTCGATAACACGTGGCAGCATGCAGCTACATACAGAGTAGTACGGGGCCACATGCCGAGGAGGAAACATTTGCTGTAGTGTAGTTTAGATACTCTGTGTACTATAGATGACAATTCTACCTATATTAATTTACCTATTTTGCTTATTAAATAGTTATATATTATAATTATACATTTTTGTTATTTAAACTATAAATATCATAAAATTATGTTTTTTTCTCGAAGTGACACACTACCTGAGTTATACTTGGTTTTTTGGTGAATTTTGACACACCAAGCTCAAAAGGTTGCCCATCACTGGCCTAGGATTCCAAGCATCCTCAGTCCTTATCTCTACCTTTTAAACTTCTAGCTTCCTTCAAAACTCAGAGCCAGTATCACTTCCTTAGTGGAATCTTTCCAGATTTTCCCTAGTTTTCCAGAACCAACCAACCACCATACCCAAAAATGTGACCATGTACATATTTTGCAAATATTTTGTTTAATTTATTTTTCTAAGTACATGATATTTCCTCTTAGTGAAAGTAGAATGCCTGAGGGTAAGGGTTGCTTCATTTGTGCCTTTTTTATCCTTAGGAACCTCTACAATGATTGGCATAGATTAAGTAGTTAATATGTATTTGTGAAGTGATTGGTTGACTGGACATTAATAGATAGAGCCATTATCTAAAATATATGCCTAGATGAGTCCAATGTTGAATGCCAGAACCATAGCAGAGTCAGTCTGGTGGATGTTTGAGGAAGAATCACATCATTATAGATGGTTTCTTATTCTACTTATGGGTAGGACTAGCCCTATCATCTATCGAAATGTTGTTCTTAAAACAACTCTTAAAACCTGAACATCCCATGAGCAGCTGCTCTTTTAAGCCAACAGAAGATTCAACAAACATTTTAGAAGCCCCTACAGCATCATACAAGTATTCTTTTATTTCTTCTTTTTTTAATTTAAATTTTTTTATTTTGAATATTTTCCCATAGTTACATGTGTCATGTTCTTTCCCTCTCCCCCAAATTCCCCCACCCACCCTTAGCGGATGCAAATTCCACTGGGTTTTACATGTATCATTGATCAAGACCTAATTCCATATTATTGGTAGTTAGACTAGAGTTATCATTTAGTGTCTACACCCCCAATAATATCCCCATCAGCCCATGTGTTCAAGCAGTTGTTTTTCCTCTGTTTCTACTCCTACAGTTCTTCCTTCAAATATGGTTAGTTTTCCTTCTCATAAATCCCTCAGCATTGCTCTGGATCCTTGCATTGCTGCTAGTAGAGAAGTCCGTTATGTTCAATTGTACCATAGTGTACAATGTTCAATGGGATCTACTCCTTTCACTCTGGATCAATTCCTGGTGGTCATTCCAGTTCACGTGGAAATCCTCCAATTCATTATTCCTTTGAGCACAATAGTATTCCATCAGGAGCAGATACTACAATTTATTCAGCCATTCCCCAATCAAAGAACATTCCCTCATTTTCCAATTTTTTGCCACCACAAAGAGTGCAGCTATAAATATTTTTATACAAGTCTTTTCCCTTATTATCTCTTTGGGGTATAAACCAAAACAAACACAGGAATTATATGAACACAACTATGAAACACTTTCCAAACAATTAAAACTAGATCTAAACAATTGGAAAAACATTGATTGCTCATGGGTAGGATGAGCTAAGATAATAAAAATGACCATTCTACCCAAATTAATTTACTTTAGTGTCATATCTATCAAACTACCAAAAAACTTTTTTACTGGATTATAAAAAAGGAAAGTGTCCTAGCAGTACCAGATCTTAAACTGTACTATAAAGCAGTGGTCATCAAAACAATATGGTACTGGCTAAGAGACAGAAGGGAGGATCAGTGGAATAGTCTTGGGGTAAGTGACATCAGCAAGACAGTCTATGATAAACCTAAAGAACCTAGCTTTTGGGACAAAAATTCACTATTTGACAAAAACTGCTGGGAAAATTGGAAAACAATATGGGAGAGAATAGGTTTAGATCAACATCTCATACCCTACACCAAGATAAATTCAGAATGGGTGAATGACTTGAATATAAAAAAGGAAACTATAGGTGACTATATTTTTTATATAATTAGGTGAACACAAAATAGTATACTTGTCTGATCTTTGGGAAAGGAAAGATTTTAAAACCAAGCAAGAATTAGAAAAAATTACAAAATGTAAAATAAATAATTTTGATTACATTAAATTAAAAAGGTTTTGCACAAACAAAACTAATACAATTAAAATTAGAAGGGAATCAACAAATTGGGAAAAAATCTTTATAACAAAAAACTCTGACAAAGGTCTAATTACTCAAATTTATAAGGAGCCAAATCAATTGTATAAAAAATCAAGCCATTCCCCAATTAATAAATGGATAAGGGACATGAATAGGCAATTTTCAGATAAAGAAATCAAAACTATCAATAAACACATGAGAAAGCATTCTAAATCTCTTATATTTAGAGAAATGCAAATCAAAACAACACTGAGGTACCACCTCACACCTAGTAGATTAGGTAACATGACAGCAAAGGAAAGTAGTGAATGTAGGAGGGGATGTGGCAAAATTGGGACATTAATGCATTGCTGGTGGAGTTATGAATTGATCCAAACATTCTAGATGGCAATTTGGAACTATGTCCAAAGGGCTTTAAAAGACTATCTGCCTTTTGATCCAGTCATAGCACTGCTTGGTTTATACCCCTTGGTTTTTCCCTTCTGCTTTTCCCTGTAGTGTAAGATAGAATTTGTTACCCCAGTGGATCTAGCTGCTCTTCCCCCTCAGAGCTGATTCCTCTGAGAGTAAGGTTTAAGTATTACCTATTAATACTCTCTTCCTTTCCTTTTTATAATAGTATTCTTCCCCTCCCCTTCTCATATGCCTGTTTGTGTGGTATAGATTATCCTATTTTTCTCATTCCTTAAGTTTCTCTAGGTGCCATCTTCTATTCTTCCACCCCTTTTCTTTCTTTTTTATTTTGTGTATCATCTTAGACCAGTTAGTATCCCAACCTTTCCCTATGTATAGTTTTTCAAATTCCTATAATAGTGAATACAATTTTTGAGAATTACAAATAACATTTTTCCATATGGGAATATAAGTAATTTGATCTTATTGAAGCCCTTAAAGAAGAACCTTAATTTTTTTTTCTTTCCCCTCTCTTTCTTATTTACCTTTTCATGTTTCTCTTGGTTTTTTTGTGGTTGGATATCAAACTTTCCATTTAGTCCTGGTCTTTTCTGTGCAAATACTTGGAAATTTATTTTGTTAAATGCCCATACTTTCCCCTGGAAGTATATAGTCAGTTTTGATGGGTAGGTGATCCTTGGTTGTAGACCCAGTTCTCTTGCCTTTCTGAATATATATTCCAAGCCTTGGGGTCTTATAGTGTGGAGGATGCCAGATCCTGTGTAATCCTGATTGGTGTTCTTTGATATCTGAACTGTCTCTTTCTGGCTTCTTGTAATATTTTCACCTTAACTTGGAAGCTTTTGAATTTGGCTATTACATTCCTGGGGGTTGTCTTTTGAGGAGTTAGTGTAGAGGGTGTTCTATGGGCTCTTTCAATATCTATTTTGCCCTCTTGTTCAAGGACATTGGGGCAGTTTTCTTGGATAATTTCTTGTAGTGTGATATCTAGATTTCTATTTGTCTCTGATTTTTCAGGAAGACCAATAATTCTCAAGTTGTCTCTTCTAGACTTGTTTTCTTGATCCATCAGCTTCTCATTGAGATATTTCAAGTTTCCTTCTATTTTGTCAGTCTTCTGACTTTGCTTTATTAATTCTTGCCGTCTTGTGAGATCATGGCTTCTACTTGCCCAATTCTAGTCTTTAAAGAATGGTTTTGGGCTATAATCTTTTGGTTTTCCTTTTCTGTCTGGTCTATCTGGCTCTTTATTGCTTTCAGTTGGTCATTTCTGGTCTTCAATTTGCTTATCATTTCATTTGATTTCTGAACCTCACTTTCCAATTACAAAATTCTGCCTTTTAAACTGTTATTTTCTTTTTTAACTATTTCCCACTTTTCTTGCCAAATCTCCTCCATTTTTCTCATGATCTCAGATTGAAACTCTTCAAGAGCTTGTGACCAATTTTCATTTTTTTTAACCCTTGTACTTCGGTGTATTGTCTCATAGGTGGAAGATTGGTAAGGGTGGGCAATGGGGGTCAAGTGACTTGCCCAGGGTCACACAGCTGGGAAGTGGCTAAGGCCGGGTTTGAACCTAGGACCTCCTGTCTCTAGGCCTGACTCTCACTCCACTGAGCTACCCAGCTGCCCCCCAATTTTCATTTTGGAGGAGGGTTTGGATGTGTTTGTCCTCCTCTGCTGTCTGTTCTGTGGTCTGGATTTTTTTTTCTATGTAAAAATTATCTAGAGTTAGTGGATTTTTCTTGCTTCTTTTGTTAGCTGGTTTTTCTTGAGCCTTATTAGGCATTACTCTGCTGTTTCTTGCTTCCCTCAGAACTCTGGGTGAAGAGGGCAGGCTTTCTGTGTATCGGCTATGGAGTGGTTTTTGTCTGAGGATACTTTTTGAGTCTGCGAGTGGTTTCCACTGTATGCTGCCCCAGTACCACTCCCCTATCCTCACCTAAGGTATACACTCTTTAGCCTCCTGGGATTTCAGGTCTAGCTGCTCTCAGGGGTACTCTTGATCCGCTGCCAGGACCTTAGAGGTTGTTCCCTGCTGCTTTAATTATAGGGTGCTGGCTATGAATCCTGCCCCATAGGTGGGGTTTGGGAAGGTTTGATCAGCTCGCAGTTTGGTGGGAGCTAATTTACACCTTTATAGCGTGGAAATGCCCAAATCCCACAAATCTTCAATGCTTTGCCCTATTGTGTATTGAACTTGGCCTTTTTGTTCTTTTGAGGTATTGTACATGTTGGTGGTGGGGAGGGTAAAAGTTCTGCAACTACTCTATAGTTATATTAACCCGGAAACTCCACAAGTATTCTTTTAGAAGACCTCTTCTTATGATCTTCTGTTTCTCATCTAACAGTTAAGTTACCCAACAGGTTGGTCCATTGAAAATAAGCCTCATTAACATGTAAGATTTGAAGCTAGTGGGTCTTGAAAGGATCACTTAATGGGATAGCTGTTTAATGGTGTTAAGTCTGAGAGAGAAATTCAGCTTTAACTTTCAATTTCCTTTTCTGGCCTAAGACAGATCTGTAATATAATTTTAACATGGCCTTTTGCAGTTTCATATTTCTCTAGGAATAAAACTAAAAAATAATATCTATGGTGATATTTCCCCCCCTCTTCACTGCAACTTCCCTAGCTTTGGGGTCTAATTCATTAAAATCTCTCCATCTATGGACTTTTTTGATGAGCTCTTTGAATTATTTATCTTGGGGTAACTCAGGCAAGCTATGTTATACTTTTCTTGTGTCTCTCTGCAAGTCTAACCACCATGCTGACACCAAGCTTAATCAAATGTTTTATTCTCATAGAATTAATGTTTCCATCCAAGCCCAAAATTTTAAAAAGAAAAAAGAAAAACAAAGGGCTTCAATATTGAACCAAATTCACCTCCCCAGAACCCCTCTCCCCACTGAGGAAAAGACATGAATGAAAGAGTGTCAGGCTACAGTATTTTATAATGAAGTCACTGAATGAGATCAATTATCATTCATTTCTTTCCATGGCTCTTTGCTGACCTTACTCCATTTAGACATCCTTTTCACTTGGCACTTGCTGCTCCATACTGTTTTATCATATTTACTTTCTCTCTCCTTTCCTCTTCCTTCTCCTCCTCCTTTTCTTTCTTTTTCCTCTCTCTGTATCTCACTCTCTTTTTTATTAAACCTTTACTTTCTGTCTTATAGTCAATATTAAGCATCAGTTCCAAGGCAGAAGAGCAAAAGGATAGGCAATTGCGGTTAAATGATAAGCCGAGGAATTGTCTGAGGCCAGATTTGAACCTAGGACTTCCTGTCTTCAGGCCTGGCTCTCTATCCACTGAGTCACTTAGTTGCTCCCTATGTCTCTCCCTATATGTCACTCTCTGTATTATTTTTGTCTATTCTGTCTTTCTCCTTCCCTCACTCTTTTTCCTTTCTCTTCTCTCTTTCTCTCTTCCTATCTCCTTTTCTCCCTCCCCAGATCCTTTTCCCTCCCTTTCCCCAAGACTTTGGTTTAAATCTGAGTTCTTTCATTAATTACCTGTATGACCTTGGGAAATCACAACCACTTAGTGGCTTATTTTCCTCATCTGTAGAATAACAGTAGTTGGCATATAGATATAGCACTTTTAGTTTTTCAAAGCACTTTACTATCTCACTTGATCCTCCCAACCACCCTGTGAGATAGGTCTCATTATTGTCTGTCAATCTACACTCTATGCCACTTAGATGTTTAAATTCAGGTGGGATTAAAACTCCAACTTTTGATATTATGACCTATAGGAGTCAGGATATCTTGCCAAAGGCAAACTCCATTTGTTCATGAAGGCACCATGGTGGTGAAATCTATTTAATGGAATGTACCCGAGAAGAGATAGAATTAGTGAGAATATTTAAGAGACAGGTACCAAAAATTAGGAGGAGGAATGTTATCAATAAAGGAACCAGGAGAGGGTCCAGGATGGAAAATAAACAGGAACTCAATAGGGATCCTGAGTTATCAGGCATCCACTCCTTTGACACTGTCCTGACTTGCAAGGGGTACTCACAAGATGATATGGAACCCTCAGAAAACTTTGACAGTATGAATTAGACTTGCCCTACCCTTCCTGATGAATAGATACTGAGTGAACATCTGACCTCCCTTTTTGCGTAATTTTGTTCAAGGCAAAGGGGCTGCTATTCCATCAGCTCTGGCAATTCCATCAGCCTACACTATTCTACTATCTTAAAAAAACCTCTTCTTCTTTAAGTAAAGAGGAAGTTGAGATGCTTTGAGGTCCAGCTCCTAAGGGAACCAAAAGGAAATGGAATGGGGAAGTGAATGATAAGGAAAATAAGAGAGATAGGAAGAGACTGAAGTAACAAAGACTTCAGGAAGAAGAAATCTGAACAACCTAAACAGATAAATTAGCAGGAAAAACATTAACATAAGAAAATATGGCTTCCAGATCTAGTAAATGAATTTAAAAATCTATGAATTAGTACAAAATGAATAAATGCAATATAAAGGAAAATGTTCTAATGTATGATGAGACAAATCCCTGTGGAATTTGAGAACACTGAACTACAACATGTTGTTCTTGAATGGTTTAAAAAAGAATGAGAATTATGAAAGCAGAATTATGTCTTGCACAGCAAAAATAATGAGCAGAAGAGAAAATTTTGAATCTATAATGGAAAGCCTCACCAAAAAAAAAAGGCAATAGATTTGGAATGTAAATATATGTGAAGGACAATGAAGACAAGAACAAGAACATTTAAAGAAAATATACCCACTAAGCAAATATGCCTACTACACGGCTCCTAAAAATAGGATGTATAAAGACAACCTAAGAATCATAGGTCTCCCGGAAGAACAGGACAGGACCAAAAATTTAACATAATAATGAAAGAAATAATTAGAGGAGTAGTGCCCAGAAATTCAGAATATGAGAAAGGAAATATCAATCAAAAGGATTCATAAATCACCTCCAGAAAAACCCAAGTTTGCAAACTCCAAGATACATAGTGGCTAAATTTAACAATTCAGTTCAAAATCAACAAGATCTGCAAGCCATTAGGAGAAAGGCATTCAAATACAAAAGAAAAGGCATTCAAATAATACAAGACTATTCTTCACTCTCTAAAAAGTAGAGAATGAAATAAAGTGTTCCAAAGAGGATTGGACCTCAGAATGGAGCTCAGAATGACCTGTCCTGCACATCTGAGCTTAACTGTATAAGACAAAAGATAGACATTCAATAAAGAAGAGTTTGAAACATTTTAAGAAGGAAAAATAGCACTGAAGAGATTGTTTGCTTCTTGAACACTCTAAAAGGAAGTATAGGAGGAATGGATAGTAAAAGCAAGAAAGGAATGAGCAAAAGATCAATAAGGGAAAACTATATAAAGGAGACAAGAGTGAAGGCAGAAATCTGACAGGAGTAACAGTGAAGAAGTAAATAGGGAGCATTATGAACAAAACCTATCTATAGGTGAATACTTCCTTATTATATTATAACATGGGATGGAATCTGAAAGGAGGAAAGGAAAAGAAGGGATAGAGGGGAGCAAGTGATAAACCAGGATTAAATCAAGTGCTAGCAATGAAACGAAGTGACCTCTCTGATTTCAGAAAGGGAAGAGTCTATAGGGAATAGGTGAGGAGGTGGAGGGAGGGGGTACTGAAGTGAAAGGAAATAGAGGAGATCTAACTTTGGAGTTGGGATGGTGTTCCACTCATGAATGCTACTATAGGTAAAGGGACATAATGAAGTTAATCTGAATGATGGCTGAGGGATCAAGGTCCTAAATAATCTACCTATCCTGGGAGAGGGGATGTAGAACCACTGGGTTCCTCCACCACCTGGAAGAGTGGGAAAGCATGGACACAGGGGAAAGATTTCCAATAAATAAAGGAGGAAGGAGGACAAGAAGGACGAGGAGGAGCTCTAGTCTTCTTGGCTCTGGGACTGGTCTACTATCCATTATGTCACTCTGCATTAAGTGCAGAAGAGAGAAGCCTAAAAAGTGCTCTATGAGGTTAAGGAGGAGAAGGTGAGCTGACTGAAGGAAAAATTCATGGAATGAGTAATATCACAACTAAATGGGGGAGATTATCATGAGTTGAAACCATTGTCTTCTGGCAACATTGGCTTAATGTTTTTAATTAAAGGGAAAAAAAACACAAGCTGGCAGAGCTGAGGAACATTGCTATGTTAGGAATAGGCTCCCAACCCTTAAAAACTCAGTGCCACATATAAAAGTGGTAACAGTTTTTAAAAAATAAATAAAAGCAATTACATGGGAAGGAATCATCTGTTAAATTCATACTTTCCTGCAATGCTAAGATTGAGAAATTTTGTAATAAAAACCAGGGAAAACATAGACTTAAGGGTTTCTTAGATTAGGTGGGATTAACAGCTGGACAACATGTTCCTGGGCACAAGAATATATAATTTGCATGGCAGCAGAGGGAAAAGAAGGGAAAAAGCTAGGTTACTGAGAAGCTTGATTCCTTAATGCCTCAATTTGTCAGACAGAGAGAGAGACAGAGAGAGAGACAGAGAGAGAGAGAGAGAGAGGAGAAAATTACTAAAAGGATCAATTTTTTAACATGTTAAATTTTTTTTAATCAGTCCACATCAAAGGATGGTAGATTTAGAGCTGTAAGGGTCTTTATAAACCATCTAGTCTAGCCTCCCATTTTACACAGAACAAACAAAAGCCCAAAAGGTTAAATGGCTTGTCCAAAGTCACACAGGTGGATGGCATGTGGCAGAGCCAAGTTTTAAGACCTGACTTCCGATGCAGGACTCTTTCCACTTCCATAATGCCTCTCTTCCATTGAAATTAAAAAAAGAAAAGAAAAAACCCAAAAACTTCAAGAAAGAAGTAAATGTAATCAAAACCTATATACCTTTTGGACAAATCAACCTTCTCTTCCCTGCAAATGTTCCAGGGTGGCTTTTGTCATTCTACTCATTTACCCCTGATAGCATTGACATTTGTAGATTACAACCATTTTGTTTTGAGGAGGACCAAGGTAGAGGATATCTGCAGTTCCCTATTTATCTAAAAATGCTTTGCTGCTGTTTTTGCAGTAGATTTTCTGAAAAGCAATAGGTCCTAATCAATCTTCCTGGCTTCATTTCTCAGAATCTCACAATCTCCTCAAGGAACATTTCAAACCTGATTTATCATCATTACCAGGCCCTAAATATTCACCAGATTCTATATTATTTATTACACCTAGTTAATTTCCCTGTTCTGGCCTTATGGGTCGAATCACAGACCATGGGAAAGATTATCTCAGCAATATGTCATGAAACTTCTACTGTGATGCAAAGTCACATTTAGAAGTATTTCACCCCACCAAGTAGCTATGAACAATAACTGGAGTCTCCTGTTTCAGGTAAAAAGCTTCTGCTCCTTGTTTCCTAAGTAGTACCATTTTTGGCTGAGCCTTGATAGCCATTTCTGTGGTTTCTTTATTACTGGAAGAAATCTAAAGGAAACCTTCATTTACTGCTTTTTCTTTTTAAGAAAGAGAATCCCCAGGCCTGGAGGCTCGAAGTCCTGGGTTCGAATCTGACCTCGGATATTTCCTAGCTATGTGAACCTGGGCAAGACACTTGACCCCCATTGCCTAGTCCTCACTGCTCTTCTGCCTTGGAACCAATACTTTGTATTGTTTCTAAATAAATAAAGAGTATACTAATAGGAGAGGATCTAGCAAGAACAAGAAGTCACCTTAAAAGCACTGATCTTGGGATTAAGGAGAGAAAAATACATGAGTAGAATGAGTAACAACAACAATAATAATAACATGTATAGGATACTTTAAAGTTTACAAAGCACTTTACAAATATCAGCTCATTTTAATCTCACAACAACCCAGGAACAGCTGCTATTATTATCCTAATTTTGTAGATGAGGTGATTGAGGCAGACAGAGGTTAAATG
Organism: Gracilinanus agilis; assembly: GCF_016433145.1. NCBI lineage: Eukaryota > Metazoa > Chordata > Mammalia > Didelphimorphia > Didelphidae > Gracilinanus > Gracilinanus agilis. The sequence continues at coordinate 296,261,610 of NC_058132.1, forward strand.
ACTTGATCAGGGTCACACAGTTAATAATCATCAGAAACTGGATTTGAACTTCAGTCTTTCTGACACCAGATTCAACATTCTATCCTACTATGAATGAAAGCCACAAGTTGTCATTTCCATCCTACACCCTATCAGAAGTCTAACTAGAACAGTATTGTCAGAACTTTGCCCAAAATACTAACAACAGTTGTAGTATTTTTAGCAGCAATGAAACATGAGATCATCTTACCTGGGTAGCAATCAATCAAGTATGTATTAATCACCTACTATGTACCAGGCACTGTTCTAGATCATATAGATACATTTCCAAAGACTGAAACAGTCTTTGCTCAAAAGAATCTTACATTCAAATGAAGGGGATAATTTGTTACAACATTAAGATACTAGATGGTGTGCTAGTGGCCAAAACCAAGGAATATAAGGATGTCCTAGAAGCCCAAAAAGTCTCCCTGGCAGGCATATGAGAGTCCTTTCTTCTGTTTCACCCAAAAGTATTTTATTCTATTTCTCTGAGGTGCAAAAAGGGGGAATTAGGTGGCATAATAGATAGAGGTCCAGGCCCAGAGTTAGGAAGACATGAGTTCAAATTTGACCTCAAAAACTTACTAGCTATTTGGTCCTGGGAAAATCACTTAACTGTTTTTGACTCAGTTTCCTCATCAGTAAAATGATTAGAGAAGGAAATGGCAAACCACTCTTTGTATCTTTGCCAAGAAAATGCCCAACACAAAGAGTCAGAATGTAACTGAAATGACTGGACAATAGAGAAGTTTCCAAATACCTGTTTCACAGTGTCGCATCAGTACTCATTGCCAGGAAGAAAGATAACTGAACACTGTAATCCATTATCCTCCCAGTTTGGAGTGGACCATTTTCATATTCCAGACAGCTCAACAGCCATCCCTTTCTCATCCTGCCTTCATCCTCCACTCAAAAAGCTTCACTGCTTACTTCCCAAGCTCAGACATGAGGAGATTTAGGCTTCGCTAAGCTGCAAAACAAGAACTATGCCCTCTGAAATCCAGTGGCTAATCTAATCTTCTAAGCAAAAGGGAAAAGTGATAGACAGAAATCCTTTGATTTCAAAATCCTTTTTTTTTAATGGTCAACTCCTCAAGCTCATTAAATCTGATGCTCAAAGACAGGATTTTCAAGTTATTACCCTGACCATGAACAACTTACCTTAGAGGATCATTTAAAACTAAAACTATAAGAAATAAAGTCGGGTTGTTCTATGTGGCTCCAGAGGATCATATCAATGATAGAAATTAAAGGGAGGTAGACTGTCACATCTCAGCATCAGGAAGATGTCTTCTCATCATCTTTATCTCCCTTATTTCCTCCTCTGTAAAATAGTGGTATTGGACTTCTTAATCTGTATGATATTTCCACTTGTAAAATTATATGGTTCTATGAATTAAAAGTGTTTAAAAAGGGGGCAGCTGGGTAGCTCAATGGATTGAGAGCCAGGCCTAGAGAAGGGAGGTCCTAGGTTCAAATCTGGCCTCAGATACTTCCCAGCTGTGTGACTCTGGGCAAGTCATTTGACCCCCATTGCCTACCCTTACCACTCTTCTGCTTTGGAGCCAATATACAGTATTGACTCCAAGATGGAAGGTAAGGATTTTAAATTTTTTTAAGTGTTTTAAAGGTATGGTATAGGCCATCTTGATATGTAGTGAATTCTCTTGCCCTTGGGATTCATGCAAAGGCTAGCTGGCTGTCTATTTGGGATGATGTGGAAAGGATGCCTGCTTGGAATTGGGTAGGACTAGTATTCTGAAGTTCCTTATATGTCTGAGAGTCTGTTGGGTAGTCAGTCAACACACATGGTACAACTGCCTAAAAATGCCAGACACTCTGCTGAGGACTGGCGATACAAAGAAAAGCAAAAGATAGTCCCCACTGTCAAAGAAATCCAGTCTGCTGGGGAGACAAGAGGAGAACAGTTAATATACAAAGAAGTTATAAGCAGACTAAATTGGAAATAATCCCCAAGGGTAGGCACTAGCATGAATTAGGAAAAGCTTCTTACAAAAGGTGAAATTTTAGCTGAAATTTGAAGTAATCAAGGGAGACCTGAAGGCAGAGAAAAAGAAGAAGAGAATTCCAGCCATCAGGGACAGCTAAGAAAAATGCCGGGAATCAGGAGATGGAATGTCTAGGAAGAGGAGCAGCAAGGAGACCAGAGTCACTCAATCACAAAATACATACTGAGGATAAGAGAGAGTGAAAATTATAGAATAATTAATATTTGGAGAGGACTTTCAAGTTTGTAAAGCATTTTACATCCATTGTTTCTCAACATTGCTGTGAGGTGGGTACTACAGAAATTATTTTCATTTTATAGGCAAAGAAACTGAGGCTCCAAGAAATTAAATGACTTGTCCAAGGTCATATAGCTTGTAAATATTAGAGACAGAATCCAAACCCAGATCTTCCTCTTTCCAATTCCAACCAGCAACCTACAACACTATGCTGCTTCTCACATATAGAATCATGTACTTTATACTGAGTACACTGTACTTTGTACCTGGAAGAGACAATAAAGATTTTCTACTCCCAGCTTAAACAAATGAGAATCCTGAGGTTCGGAAAGATTTTTATTTATTATAATAATGATTAAAATTTCTGACATTTATATAATGTTTAAGGTATACAGAATGTTTAATATCTATAATCTCATTTCATTCTAACAACAACCTTTCAAAATGGGTAGGCAAATATAAGTATCAATGGACCCATTTTACAAATGAGAAGATGAAGGCTCAGAGAGGATCAATGATTTATTCAAAGTGAATCAGCTAAGTATGACAGATCTAGAACTAGAACCTAGTTTCCCTTACTCCCAGGCCAGTGCTCTTTCCAGAGTACCGCATTGCCCATGGCAGCAACTCATGCACAAAACTAAGCTTTACCAAGTAATTACTTGACAATCAAGCTGTGAGATAGGTAGTACAAAAATTAATATCCCCATTTTACAAGTGAGCCAATGGAGCCTCAGAATCATAGGATTTCAGAGTCGGGAGGAACTTCTTTAACAAATTGGCCCAACCTATTACTGAAAAAAATAGTGACTTTTATAACAAATTCAACAAGTGGTCAAACAGCCTTTGTTCAGGAAGATCATTCAATAACTTGCCCATGGTGCCAGAAATTAAGCATCAAGAGCTAGATTAGGACTTAAGTCTCCTGACTTGAAGTCTAACACTTGCTACTATATCATGTTCCTTTCCACAATGAGTTTCTGTATGATTACAGATGGCAGTGTTGGGACCATTGGGTCAAAGGGGCATTTCAGCTAAATATCATAAAAAAGTTCTTACAAGTCATTGCCCCTCTCTGGGACTCCACTTCTTCATCTATAAAATGAAGTGACCAGAAGGGATCTCTCATGTCCAGGCTCTAATAGTGTATATCTATGCTTAAAAAGGTGTGTTTTCATGTGCCATATTGTTCTGTCCAGACTGGTCATGGGATTCATACCTCCCATGTTTCTAATTTGCAGCTGTGCCTTTTCCTTCAACTTGAAAAATAAATACTACAGTGGCAGTTAGATGGCTCAGAAGATAGAGAGCCAAGCATGGAGACAGGAGGTACTGGGTTTGAATCTCTGGCCTCAGACATTTCCTAGCTGTGTGACCCTGGTCAAGTCACTTAATCCCCATGGCCTAGCCCTTGCTGCTCTTCTGCCTTGAAAACCAATACTTTATATGGATTCTAAAACAGAAGGTAAGGGTTTTTTTTTTTAATAAATAAATAAATGCCTCACTAACAGAGCATCTCCTCTTCTAGATGGTCCCTCAAATAACTGGTCCCTAAAGATAAAAGTTTATTTTGAATATAAATATTAGGCACAAAGAACAAAGGGTATTTCAGGAAGAGAGCAAAATTCCAATAACCTCAAATGTGCTAATATGGTATTTGGAAATATTCCTTTTATTTAAAGTAATTCCCATATCTGATAAATTGCCAAGTTTTACCATTCTTCCTCCAGAACATTCCTCCTCTCCCTCCCTTTCTCTCCACTTGCACATTCTCTACCCAAATTTAGGCAACCTCTCCTCACCTCCTTCCTGGGCTACTCCAGTAACCTCTCAATTGATCTCTCTACCTCCAATGTCCCTCCTCTATAATCTATCTTCTTCACAGCTGCCAACTTGATTTTCCTAAAAAATAGATTTCACCATATGTCTCCCTTACTTAAAAAAAGTTTATGATTCCCTATTACTGCTAGGATCAAATAGAAGCTCCTCAACCTTACCTTTAAAGCCCAGAACAGTCTGGCTCCCACCATCCTTTCTAACCTTTGTTTAAGTCTTCATATTCTCTCTGTATTGGGCACACCAATCCCCATAAGTAATATTCTACCCGTTGCCTCTGTGTCTTCGTACAAGTCACTCCCTCAGTCAGGAACACTCTCTCTTCTTTTAGTTCAGTCTACCTGCCACCTCTGAAAGAATGTTGTTTCCTAATCTCTCCAATTATTAACACTACCAGAAATTACTTCATATAAAATCCAATTTGCCTGGCTGGGTACACACTGTATGTCCCCTCGAGATACAAGCTCCTTGAGAGCAAGAACTCATTCATTTTTTGACTTTGGACCCTCAGACCCATGTATAGTGCCTTAGGTATAACAAGCACTTAATAATCATTTGTTTTTTTGAGGAGTTTCATTAAATTACAGAAACCTTTCTCTTTTTACAACACAAACCACAAGTGCAAAGACAATTTCAGGACTGATCTTAAAGTCATTAAAATGAGTCTCAGGAAATAACAACTAACAGTTGTCCCTAGTAGTGCTTACTCTGTGTCAGACACCATGATAAGCACTTTATAATTATTATCTTACTTGATCTTCACAACAAACCCATGGGGTGGGGTTCTATTGTTATCCCCACTTCACTGTCCAGTCATTTCTATGTGTCCAACTCTCCTTGACTTCATTTGAGTTTTCTTGGCAAAAATACTAGAGTGGTTTGTCATTTCCTTCTCCAGCTCATTTTACAGACAAGGAACTGAGGCAAACAGGGTGAAGTGACTTGACTAGGGTCACATATTAAGTGTCTAAGGCCAGATTTGAATTCAGAAAGATAAGTCTACCTGACTTCAGGTCCAGCACTCTATCCACTATTCTACCTAGCTGCCATATCTCCTGTCATGATTTCAAAAGATCTCAAGAGACTGATTTCTGGGTCAGAATATAAATTGATTGATTATATCAGACTTATTGGTTAGGCCAACATTATAACAGATGAAGTGATATAGGTCACCATGGCACTCTCATGACCAGGGACAACCAGAACTGGGTCGGGCAGTTTAATAAATAGATTTTTAGGAGCTTATTATTCAGCTCCTCCCTTGAACATCCCAAGACATCTTTAATTGGTGATAGCTAATTAAGAAGTAGAACCTTTCCTCTGCTTCCCATCCTCACCGAAGGACAGGACACATAAACAGGAAAAGAACTCTTATCCCCTTGATTTATTAACCAAATTATGTTCAAAAGGAAGACATTCCCTGTGATTCTCAAAGACAAAGAAAGTAGAAAAAGCAGCAAACTAGATGGCATCTGTGACCCATATCCCAGACACAGGAATACATAGTAATTCTCCCTGATATATAGGATTTAATACACTAATGAAAAACAAATTCTCACTCCATTTTACATATGAGAAAACTGAGGCAAACAAAAATTAAGTGACTTGCATTGGAACACACAGTGAATAAAAGTCTAAGGCTAGATTTCAGCTCATGTCTTCCTAAACTCAAGTCCAAAGCTATACCCAAGTTACCCCCTACTAACCCCAAAAAAGTGGTCATTCGACTAGCATTTACTAAAGACTTACTTAAGCCAGGCACTGTACTAAGCCCTAGGAATAAAAAGGAACCCCCCCAAAAAATCCCTACCCTGAAGGAACTTGCATTCTAATGGGGGGAGACAATATAAGTAAATAGGTATGCTTAAAATTCAGAGAAAGTAGATGAAAGATAATCTTAGAAATGATTCTAGCAACATAATATAAATTATCATACTTAGTAGGGTATTTTGTTATAATGGAAGGAATAGAGCATTTGAAGCCAGAGAACCTCAGGTTCAGACCTTAGACAAGTCACACAACATTCTTGGGCTTCCTCATCTTTATATGAGAATGTTGGACTACAAGACCTCTAAGTCCTTTCTAAATTGGAAATCTTTGAGCCTATGAATTGATAAACTCATTACCAGTCAGTCTCTTAATATGCTTTTCCCTAGGTATCAATCACGGTGTGATCAATCTGAATTACTGTTTGTATCTTAAAATATTCTATAAACCAATTGTTGTTATTGCTTTTCCCCACTAATCCTGACTGGAGGTGTCCCAAGCTGTACAAATTAGTAAGCTCTGATTCTATTACTGAAAGCATCATTAGGGAACCAAAAAGGTATATCAAAGACAAATCACCCAAGGCACGATTTGGTTGAACTGCTATTTCTCATACTTTATACAATTTTTTGTTGCTCTCTGGCACTGAACCAGAAATCCAGTTCTAAGGAAGTACCATCAGATTCCCAGAAGGTTTGGAGTTGCTGAAGGGAGTATTCACCATTTCATCAGTCTGGTGAGTGTGGCTCAGTCTACTGATTCTTCTAAAAGACGTCTCTTGATTTTCTACCCTATCTAATAGTTATTTAATGACTGCTGATGCAAGCTCAGATTTCTTAACTTAATTCGACATTCAATATGGTATTATTGTTACTTATTCATGTCTGACTCTTCATGACCCTATGGACCACACTTTCCATTGGATTTTCTTGGCAAAGATATTGTAGGGGTTTTCCATTTCCTTCTCCAGTGGATTAACAGAAGTTAAGTGACTTGCCCAAGGTCACATAGCTAGTGTTGGTGACCATATTTGAACTCAGGTTTATTTTGTGGTTTGTTTTTTTTTTACTTCAGGCCCAGCCACTCTTTCAACTGCCTCTTAACATCAATATATCTACCCTTAATCTCCCTCCTGATTTCCAATCCTGCATTTGTCAATTTTCTGCTGGCAAACCCCATCTGAATATACCATCAACACTTTAAATTCAATATGAATTCATTTTCTAGCCCTATTTCTGTTGAAGCCACAATTATTTTTCCTGCCAACCAAGTTTGCAACCTAGGAATCATCTCTGAGTCTTCTCCCTTACCACCCCCACCTGTCGCATCCCAATACTCAATTATTTTCCAATTCTTGTTGATTCTGCCTCCCCATCTCTCCACTCACAGAACCTTCAGGCCCTAAGCATCTTCCACATCAACTACTGTAATGTCAGTTTGTCCCCTTTCAAATCCATCTAGCTAAATTAATCATCTGAATACTTGGGATTTACCAAGTACCCCTTTGCAAAATCATCAATAATTGGTCTTCACCTCAAGGATAAAATACAAATTTTACAAATACAAATACAATACAAATCCTTAACCTAGCAACCCTCCGTAGTCTACATCCAATCTACCTTTCCAAATATTTCTTATTTCTTCCCTTCATATCACAGTGCATTCTCACCAAACCAGCTTACTACACCAAACTCCTTCCTTTGCACCTTTAATAAGCATGGCCCTTGTCTTGAATGCTTGTCTTCTTGACCATTGGTTCTTGAATCCCTAGCTGCCTCCAGAGTTTCTGGCAGAACCCATCCTACTTGAAGCCCCTCTTAATGCCCCAAGAGTTAGAGTTCTCTTTCTCTTTAACTTATTCTGAATTCTCTTTTTGTTGACACCCCCCAAAAGGGAAGGAGTTGCTTCATTTTTAACTTTGTGTCTTGATAGCCTAGTGTCCTGTGCATCTGTTAAATTGAACTGAATTGAATTGAATGCCTTCCATAATTTGGAATCTTTCATCTTTTCCCTCCAACCTTTTCCCACACTTTCCTCATCAATTTACTCTAACTTCTAACCAATTTGGACTAACTTTACCATCCCTTATAAAATCCACAACCCTTTTCTTCGACTTTCCCAGCTCTTCCCCTTTTGTACATGTTTGATTCCTATGTTTCAAATTACCTGACTATTCTTTAGAGTTCACATCAAAGATCTCCTCTAGCTCCAACAAAGTCACTAATAACCCTTTTACCCAAGGAATCTATATAATAACGTGCATCTCCCCAATGCACTGGTTGGTCAGGTCACACGTTATTTTGTCATATAATAATCTAGAGGCATGCTGGGGCAGTATATGGAGACCTGGCCTCAGTGTCAGGAAGAGTTTTAGATTTGCCTCTGGCACATACTGGCTGTTTGACCACAACTTCTCAATAGCTTAGGTCTAAAAAAGTAAGGCCTGAGAGAACATGGCCTGACCTCCAGGAGGATGGGGAAGAACCAGTCATAGAGTAAGAATATCTATCCTGTCTTCCCACCCTCCCTACAATAACATAACCAATTATGTGGGGTTTATCTCCAACATAACTGCTTCGATCTTTATTCCCCAACATGATTCTACCTCCTCTACTGGCCACACTACCAATCCTAATACTAGCAATGTTTATTATGTAGATGTCCTTAGGAAAATGTATCTGTTGCTTCAGAGTACTTATTCTCTATCTTCCAAAATACTTCATGGCTGTAGCAAGTGTCCCTCAAAGGCAAAGAGGATGAAGGAGAAAAAAATAAGCATTTAAGAGCCACCAATTTGCTTGGTGATGCAGTGGAAAGAGCACCAGATCTGGAGTCAGAAAGGCCTGGTTTAAGACTGGCTAAACATTTACTATCTGTGTAACTCTAGGCAAGTCACTTAACATTGTTTGCCTCAGTTTCTTTATCCTTAAAATAAGAAGGAAATAGGAATCACTCCAGGATCTTTACCAAGAAAACCTCAAATGGGGTCAGGAAGTGTCAAACAAAAATGGACAATAACAATGTTCCAGGAAATGTACAGAGTACTTTGCACATATTATCTCCTCTGATCCTCACAGAAAATCTGGAAGATAGCTGCTGTTATTGCTATTTTGTAGTTGAAGAAACTGAAGCAGGCAGAGATTAAGTGTTTTGCCCAGTGTCACACAGGTAGTAGGTATCTGAGGCTGAATTTGAACTCGTCTACCCAACTCTAGGCCCAGTGGCTGTATCCACTGTACCACCTCCCATAAAGAGACATGGTTAAGTTCTGACTTTTATCACATCATCTTTCCTCAAAATGTAACCCTCTTTCAAACAACACTATTATTATCAAAGTCGCCATTCATCTAGTAACACAGGTTCATAACCTTATCGTTTTTGACTCCACATTCTCCATAACCCCCACTGATCCAAATAGTTATAAAATCTTGTCATTTCTCTCTCCTCTGCCCTCTTCTGTCTATTCACACAGTTCTCACTCTTGTGAAGGCCCTTATCGCCTCTCACCACTTCCAATCCAGACTATTTCAGTAACCTTCTCATTAGTCTCTGCCTCAAGACTTCCCTTTCTCCAGTCCATTTTCCATACAACTAGTAAAGTAATTTTGCCTAACAGGTAGGTCAAAGCATATCACTTCCAAACCCATTAAACTCTATTGGCTCCCTTTTGCTTCTAGGATCAAATGTTATTTCATCTTTTTAACTCATCTTTTTTAAAAAAATCTATTTTTGTGAAAATCTCACAATTAGTAGTACAGTATTGCATGATATGATTTTTAAATGGATAACATATGCATATTGGGTGGGGACAAGTTCTCAAAAGTGTTTGAAGGAGATGGTTGCATGTGCAAAAAGTTTTGGAAACACCTCCTTAGGCAACACTCAAAGACCATAAATCGCATAATAATAGCCTATCTGCATCTGAAGAGAGAGTTTCCAAACTTGGGAAGTCCTTATACAGAGGAAATCAGCCCTGGGCAAGTAATTTGTATAGACATAACTTTGGACAGCTAGGTGGCACTTTGAATGCTGGGCTTAGAGTCAGGGTGACTCATCTTCCCAAGTTCAAATCTAGCCTCAGACTCTTACTAATTATGTGACCCTGAGCAAGTCATTTAACCCTGTTTGCCTCAGTTCCCTTACCTTCAAAATGAGCTAGAAAATAAAATGGTAAATGACTCCAGTATCTTTGCCAAAAAAACCCCACAAAAGGGTCACAAAGAGTCAAACACCACTGAAGAACAATACATTCCTCTATAAGACATTAAACCCTTAAAGGCAGATGAACTTCTTACCTAAACTTTGTTCCACCCACGCATCTAATACAGTGACCAGGGCATGCAGGTGTTCAAGGACAAGCACCTCTGGTCTTTCAGGACTGTTGATCTATTTTTGGTGTACACCTGTGTCTCACCTGTAGCACCAAGAAGTTATATTCCAGGTCATCAATAGTCTTCCTGACTTTTGTCTTGCTCCTGGACTTCCATGACTCTGGAAGAGAAAAAGAGGCTGATGACTTTATGCAACTCTACCTCACTTAAATCTAATTCATGCACAAGTCAAGACATTATCCCTGATGTTACTGGTATTCTTTGAAAGTAAAGGACAAACAACAATATAGTGACCATCACAAAGGAGGCTAATAAATTTTGAGTTGAATTAAATTGAATTGCGAAGGAAGTACAAGTCCTAGAATTTGTATATTTCAACCTTTAGGCCACTGAAGAAGAAGGCATTAAAGTATTTTTTTTTGAGCAGGGAAATGTTACACTTAGAACAATGTACTGGGATGATTACTGATTAAACTGAGAGCAGAATACAAGATGGATTGCAGGGAACTGATTGGTATATGCCTGTGATGGTGAACATTTTAGAGACCAAGTGCCCAAACTGTAACCTTCACAATGCGTGTGAGTCCTCAACCTTACCTGAGACAGGGGAAAGAGGAAGTATTCCCATTGGGCTACTGGGCAGAGGGGCAGGTGATGTGAGAAATGTCCTCAGGCACACTGAGAGAGGGGAAGGGAAGCAACTCCCTCTGGCACATGTGCCATGGATTTGCTAACATGAATATATGCTATGTAGGGCATTATTCATGATTTTTCTCTGGGATGCATCATCATGACCCATCACTTTTTAAATTTTGAGATACTTGCATAAATATTTCACATTCTCTGAGAAAGGGAGAAATGGTATTTCATTTCTTTTTGGCACACTAAGTACCTCATCTCTAGCTGGTGAACACTTACTGAGGGTAGTAGTTATGAATATGTTAGTGACAGCTCAGAATCTGGCAATGAAATCCTGGGGATACAATTAAGAAGCATAGAAATGAGATAAGAGTTGGTCTAAAACAGCAACCAAAATATCTAATAAGACCTTATTGAGAAAGAAAAAAAAAACACTTGATTTGGAGTCAATGAATCAAAGTTGGAATCTTGACAATAGAAAAAGGTTTTTCACCTTGTTACCTTGGAAAAGTCACTTAAACATCCTTTTATCTCAGGTTCCATAATCATGAGTTGAGATGATTCAGATGAATTCCAAGACCCCATTCAACTCCTTGCTTATGATCCTTACTTTAATGAATCCCTCTTTTTTTAAAGCCCTTAACTTCTGTGTATTGACTCATAAGTGGAAGAGTGGTAAGGGTAGGCAATGGGGGTCAAGTGACTTGCCCAGGGTCACACAGCTGGGAAGTGTCTGAGGCCAAATTTGAACCCAGGACCTCCCGTCTCTAGGCCTGACTCTCAATCCACTGAGGTACTCAGCTGCCCCATCAATCTCTCTTTCTTGAAGTCATCAAGGAAAGACTGGGTTGTCTACTTTTTAAGAATGTTGTTAAAGAAATTTCTGTTTAGGTAGGTTGGTCCTTGCTAGCTCTAGTATTCTCTGGTTCTGGGTGGGAAGTTGGGTCTTCTGAGGCATTTTCACTTGCCTGGATTTTCAGAGGAAATGAACAAACATGAAAAATCTGTCAAATAAATAAAAGGTGACCCCAGGCCTCTTGGACTTAGGTAATGGCCACTTTGGGCCTTTGGAAAAACCAAGTGAAGTAGTGAAAAATGTTTATAATGCCACTGTGTGCCATCTGTCAGTGGGGGACAGCTAACTGCAGATGGAGTTTTTCTTTGTTAGGGGAGGGCCTCTTCCCTGTGCCAGCCAAAAAAAGAAAAAATCCAATTAAGCAAAACACAGTTGATTCTGGGGCTACAGGAAGACACTCCCTCCGTCTTTCTTCAAAAAAAAAAAAAAGTTCCCTGTCAGAGTCAAGTGTGACTAACAACACATAAGACTAATGAATTTATTTATTGGATTTTTTAAAAAATTGTGCCCTTGGTTTAAAGCCTCCGGGGCCAAGCACAATCCAATCATTCTGTAAAATATTTAAATCGGATTACTGCATCGGTAATAAGCGAAATCCAAATGAGCCATCAGACAGCAGCTTCTCCCTATTCCCTTCACCATCTCAGTCAAAATACACACACACACACACACACACACACACACACACACACACACACACGCACACACACACACACGGACTATTTAATAAGGGGCAAATGTGGGCAAATGGAATGTCCTCAAGACCAGGAAGGCACACTAGCCATGTTTTCAATCTCTGCTTCCATCCCAATCATGCAGAGGGCTCATTCCTATCCCTCACAATCTCTGCTTACGTCCCTCCTCTGTGGCATATGATCTCCATTCCTCTCCAAATCCAATGATCCATTCCTTGGAACACAGTTAAGTCTTAAAACCCGAGTCACATTCCTCTTGACAAGGAAGGGAATGCAATGACTTTGAGAGGCAACTTGGAGTAGAGCAGTGATGGTCTTAGAATCAGGTTGATCTGAGTTTCAATCTTGTCTCAGACATTTACTCATTGTGTGACCGTGGACAAGTCCTTAACTTGTTGAGTTCTTAGTTAAAGTCCTCAGTATCTTTAACAGCAAAAGGAAATAATGATACCTACTTCAGAGGGTTATTGAGATAAATAGACAATTAGAGAGATAAAATAGTTATGTGTATATATGTGTGTGTGTGTGTGTATTTTTTCCACTGGCTCAAATATACTTATATACTTATAACATATAAAATACACACATGTCATCTATGTGTATACATATGATGTCAAATGGCATTTTTTGTCTCATTGTGAATGCCTATATAAGTTGTTATTCAGTCGTTTCAGTCATGCCTGACTCTTTGTGATCCCATTTGGTATTTTCTTACCATTTCCTCTTCCAGTTCATTTCATAGATGAAGAAACTAAAGCAAACAGGGTTAAGTGACTTGCCCAGGATCAAACATCTAGTATCTGAGGCCATATTTGAACTTAGAAAGGTGAGTCTTCCTGGCACTTTAACCACTGTGCTACCCAGCTGCCCATACATAATGTTTTCTAAATCATGAAGAGCTATATAAATGTTAGCTGTCAATATTATTGTTATTAGTATTATTTTGCTTGGCCCTACAGAGATTAAAAAGAACTCCTAGCATTCATAGAAAGTCAGGTTTAGGCTTTGTAAAAAATCCCACCATTTAGACCTGTCCAAAAGTGGAATGGACTGCTTGGGAGGCAGCAGAATCCCCCCACCTTCACCCCTGCCCCCCAGGGGAATACTGTTGTTTAACTTTCAGCGAGAGCATTTATGCCTCAGAAACTGGCAAATGCTACAAATCAGGGCTTGATTTATTGCTTTGTTGATTTTCTAGACTTAAGAAAGTGATGGAGAAAAAGTTAATAATGTAGATCAAGCTTAAAAGTGTGTCAAGCATACATCCTCCCAGCCTCTTGTTAAACATTCACCAAAACGACCCTGGTTCTTCCTCACTGACAATCATCGGGTAAAGGTTAAAAGACCAATTTGTCAGAACGTCTTAAAGGAGATTCTCTGTCAGGTATGAGCAGGAGGAGGTAGCCTTGAACATCTCTTCCACCTCTGAAATTTGCTAATCTTTCTATTTCTCCAAACTATATTAATCCTTCAAAGCAGAGCTCATCTTCACTTCTTCCATTAAACATTCCCCACTCCCTTCCACCCATCCTGATCTCTCTTTTCCACTCACACTCTGGACTTACACAGCAGCCTTAGAACCCACTTATTCTTGGGCTCTTCCCTGTGTGCTAGCTCTGTGCCTTCCCTCTCAACAAGAAGCTTTCAAATGGCTCTTGAATGGCCCTATCAGTCTAGCACAGTGCTGGGAGGGAAATACTTGTTAATGGATGTTCTCATTCAGGCGATGTTACTACACTCTTTTTGCAAGAAGAAGAAAATGAAGTATAGAGAAGTCAAGTTGAAAATTGCTTAAGGCCACACAGCTAGCATGTAGGGACAAACCCAAAACTAGAACCCAAGATTTGGCAATTCCCAGACTTTTGCTTTTTTCAATACATTACATTGTCTTTTTTTAAACCTTTATCTTCCATCTTAGAATCAATACTATGTATTGGATCCAAAGTAGAAGATCAGTAAGGGCTAGGCAATGGGTCAAGTGAAATTTGAGTGACTTGCTCAGGGTCACACAGCTAGGAAGTGTCTGAGACCAGATTTAGACCCAAGATTTCCTATCTCTACACATGGCTCTCAATGCAGAGTCACTTACCTGCTCCAGTTGTCTTTTCCTTTTTTTTTTTTTTAAACCCTTACCTTCCATCTTAGAGTCAATACTGTGTATTGGCTCCAAGGCAGAAGAGTGGTAAGGGTAGGCAATGGGGGTCAAGTGACTTGCCCAGGGTCACACAGCTGGGAAGTGTCTGAAGCCAGATTTGAACCTAGGATCTCCTGTCTCTAGGCCTGGCTCTCAATCCACTGAGCTACCCAGCTGCCCCGCTCCAGTTGTCTTTTTAATGAAGTAAGCATGGACTTATCTACCCATGGAGCACAAAACTGAGGCAGATAAAGGAAAGATAAGACAGCAAGGAACAAGTTCAGGAGATCAGCCCAGTGCTTGATCTTTGAATGACTTAGGTCCATCTTGTCTTAATGGACAGGTGGGAGGCCCAATGGATTAAAAAGCCTGGCCTGGTGTCAAATTTTGTCTCAGTCACTCACTAGCTATGTGACCCTGAGAAAGTCACTCAAATTTCTTTGCCTCAGCTCCCTCATCTGTAAAATGTGCAGGAAAAGGAGAAAAAATCTACTTTCTTTGCCAAGAAAACCCCAAATGGTATCACAAAGAGTTGGACACAACTGAAAAAAAAGACTGAACAATGACACCAAGAAAAATCCTGCCTTACCTAACATAACAGCTCCATCTTTGACCCATAGCTGAATTGGATTTGGAGACAGAAGACTTGGTCTGCCACTTACTACTGTGGCATAGGGCAAGTCTCCTAAGTTCTCTAATCAGCTTCATCACGGGGCAGGACTTGATCACTTCTTGGGTCTTTCCAGCTCTTGAGCTCTATTCCTATAATACAAGTACATTCACAACTGGTTGAGCAACAAGTGGTGAAAAGAACACTAGATTTTGAGTCAGAAGACCTGAGTTCAAATCCTGACTCCACCATCTACTAGCTAGGTATCTGAGGCTGATAGCCTCAGTTTCCTCCTCTGACAAATTAGGGAAATAGTGTCTGTCTTGACTTCTTTTTACATTCGTCATGTGGATTCAATTCAGTTTTATGAATATGCATTAAGAATCTGCTCTATTCCAAGCACATTGAATGAGATGACATGCACTTTACAACCATTAGATGAGAATATTAGGGAGGCAGACTTGGAGGCGGACAGACAAGGTTTCAAATTTTGTGTAACACATTTACTTGTAACTCTCCCTGCTCTAGGCAGTTCTCTAAGGTTCTAAATTTGGTGGAGGGAATTTCTACAGAAGCAGTCCCTGTCCCAGATGAAAGAACAGATCCAAGGCCTCCTGTCCCACCACCACTCCTCATGTTTAGATAGGAATGATATGAATAATAGAAAAATGAGACAGAAAATTTGATATGGCTATATAGGTTCAGATATAGACTCATATTCATAAATGTATATGTGAGAAGCTAGCTATGAATGAAATGGAAAACAAATGGTAAATATAAAATATGTCTATGTATGCATAATATAGAAAAATAGAGATAGAGAGAAATATAAAATGGCTACAGATCTAAATACCGATATATAATATATATGTATATATGGGGAACTAGCTATGAATAGAATGGAGATCAAATGGTAAGGGCCAGCTAGGTAGCACAGTGGAGAGAGTACCAAGCCTGGAGTTGGGAAGATCCAGGTTCAAATCTGACCTCAGATACTTCCTAGCTCTATGACCCTGGGTAAATCCAATTGCCTGGCCCTTACTGCTCTTCTGCCTTAGAAAAAATACTTGGGATCCATTCTAAGACAGAAGGTAAGGGATTTTCTTTAAAATGTATATATTAAAAAATAAAATATGTATGTACATATAATATATATCTGCAAAATATGTATTATTAGAATTATAATCAGTTAGAGGTAGTAAGGATCTAAGAAGTCACTAACTACAACCTTTCTGTTTTACAAATGAAGAGAGAGAGCTTAAATTAAGGCTCAATCCAAGATATTGAAAGTTATAGTTTAGCTAAGACTAAAGCTTATATCTTCATATTCTCATCTAATGCTACATAATAACACAATTGTCTTTATTATCATTATTTCTAAAACACCTCATCTGAACAAAATTTCCTTCTAGATAAAGTCAATTTTAGTATGCAGACTAAATGTGGCTTCCAATTTACCAACTATGCCATTTTTCAAGATCCTCGGAAGTGGGATGGACACCAAGAATCAACCTTTACATGGGTTAAAGCTGGAGGGAGTTTTACCATTCTTCTAAACAACATTAGTCTCAAAAGACAAAAAATGTCACAGAGCCCAATGCCATCTGCATTCGCACCCATGGAATAATCCTCAGACATCTCTCTATTCTGAAAGGGACAAGTGACAAGTGAGAATAATCAAAAAACATTTTGATTTTCCATTTGTACCCTGTTTTTCATTCCATCCACAGTTAATTCCCCATCACTAAATAAATCTGAATAATATCAGAGATACTATTTGAGAATGTCCTGCCACATGACAGTTTATGAAACATCACCGTGTTCTCTATAATTATTTTTAACTGCAGGCTCAACAGGCAGAAATATTGGCTTATCTCCTCCCTCCCAGGTTCCTGAAAGACAAAACATAGCAATTACTGTTAAAGGAAAGAATTACAAAAATCATGCATCTTTAATGAAAGACACAGGAATAGAAATATTATTATCTAGCTCAGCTGGCTCCCAGTTTATTTCTTCTGTGGTCCTGCCATTCCAGTAATTCTGGTAAAATAGAAATAGCCCAAGATTGTGAGTAAGAAGACCTGGGTTCTAGTCCCTCTCCTGTCATTGACTTATTTTGTGACCTTGGCCAATAACAATCATAATAAGAGTTGACTGTTCTAGAGAGGTGCAACATGGTATAGTAAGGATAAGAGTAATAGACCTAGAATCAAGACAGAGACCTAAATTCAGATCCTATCTCTGATATTTATTAGTTTTGTGCCCCATCACCAAAATGCCTGAAATCTTACCTGTGAAATGCAGAACTTTTAGTGTGAATTCAACAAGCATTTATTAAGTGCTTACCATGTGCCAGGAATGGTATTAAGCAATGTGAAGACAAGAAAAGAGAAGAATCCCTTCTCTCAAGAAGTTATGTTGAAGACAGCTGAGACAGGAGCAGGGAGATAAGACAGTGTCAGGGGCATGGTGGCAAAGTCAAAAGCAGAGCCAGAAAAGGAGTAAAGGATGGCCAGCCTGGACACTTCCTCAATATGGAGGCTCTTGGTGGAATTCACTAATGGGAGGAGAAAGGAATCCCGTCTAAATGTCAGTTTTTATTATCCAGGAATAAGGAACTGATCATCCCACTGTACTCTATGTTGGTCAGACCATAAATGGAGTGTTGTGTTCAGTTCTGGGTGTCCCAGTTTGGAAAGATATCCTTCTCCAAATGGAATATAAGCTCACTATCAGTAGGAATTACCCCATTCTTTGTACTGGTATTCTTACCACCCAGCACAGTACTTGGCATATATTAGCTGCCTTAAAAATACTTGATGAGTCACTGGATTGATTAAGAGTATCCAGAGAAGGCTAACTAGGACCATTAAAGGCTTTGAGTTTATTCAAAAATATTGGTGGAAAGAATTAGAAATATTTAGCCTGGAGAAAGAGAATTTAATGGAGACATGAGAGTTGTCTTCAAGTACATTAAAGGCTATTAACGGAAAACAAAATTATACTTATTTTGCCTAGACTCAAAGGGCATAAGTAGAAGCAAAAGAGTAGACATTGCTAAATTTAGAATGAGATATCTTGAAAGGTGATAAATTTCATCTCGTTTGAGGGCTACAAGGAAGGGCTAGATGGTTAACTATCTTATATGTAACCCCAAGTTAAGTCTACCCATTTACATAAGATTCTCTATTTTGGTAGAGATTAATTACCCAATGGGCAGCTAGGTGATGCAGTGGTTATAAAGCTGGGCCAAAAGTCAGGAGGACTCATCTTCTTAAGTTCAAAACTTACTAGGTGTGTGACCCTGGGCAAGTAACTTAACCTTGTTTGCCTTAATTTCTTCCTCTGAAGAAGGAAATGGAAAAACTACTCCAGTATCCTTGCCAAGAAAACCCCAAAATGGTATCACAAACAACAACAAAAATTACAAAATGTTTCACACCTGAAGGAGGTCTGAAGTTCCTGAGAGCTTGAGAGAAGAAAGGTCCTGGTCTAACTGAGAAAGAAGATTCGGTTCCAAAGGCTTTTCAGGTCCTTGAAAAGAGAGAAAAATTCTGAGAAGATACATGATAGATGCACTCATTCCTCTAATGTTGATATCTTCCCAAAGTCTTTCTCTCCCTTCAAAGCCTCAAGAGAGTCTGAAACTGTGAGTGTTCTCTCTTGATGCTAGAAACCAGAAGACCATGATCTTTTCTTCAAGCTTTTAGTAAATGTAGCCCTCATACAGCTGTGGAACATTGAGTTATTAATCTCCACCAAAAAGAAATCTTATGTAAATAGACAGATTTTAAGCCACAGATTACACATACAAAATATTCTCTTTCAGTTCTAATTAGATAAGATAGCCCCTGAGATCTTGCCCAACTCAAATTCTGTGCTGTAGCCCTACAGCTATTTATACATCCACTCATCTCATTTTCACAACAGACCATGAAAGAACAGCCTGCATTTACTTTCATTTTGCACATAAAGAAATTAAGGTTCAAAGGTATTTAATGACCATTAAATGGTGACACTGCTAAATAAGCCCCAGAATTGGAATTTAAATCCAGTTCTCTTCTGATTCCAAGGACAGCACTTTTTTTTTTACCATACCACTTTGCCTTTCTTGATCACCCTTATTTTTACAAAAAAATTTTTTCCTCTATAAAATTAAGTGTTAAACTAGACAGTTTCAATGGTCCTATCCAGCTCTCAAATTCCATGATTTCCATAATCTCAAGAATATTTGACATTCGTTTGAGGGATATTAATGTTGGTGAACAATCAATGAATATTTATTGAACTCCCACTATGTGCCAAAGGGCAGCTAGTTGGCACAATGGATAGAGCACTGTGCCTCTAGTCAGGAAAACCAGAGCTCAAATCTGTTCTCAGACACTTATTGGTGAATGACCCTAAGCAAGTCACTTAACTCTATTTGCCTCAGTTTTCTTATCTGTAAAGTGAGCTAGAAAATGAAATGGTAAACTACTCTGGTATCTTTGCCAAGAATAGGGTCACAAAGAGTCAAACACAACTGAAATACAATTCAACAACATGTGTCAAGCCCTGGGAGAAGATTGCATTTCTGGAATTTGAGTCCCAAACTATATGTTGTTTCTTTAACTAATTCAGAATAAAAGTGGAAAATTTGGCATAAATTCTCTCTGTAGTCACAGTTACAGTAAATAAAAGCAATAATCAAGTAGGGGAGGGTGGAGAGGGTAAAGGTTTTGCCTATGGGAAGCCAACATATCTCCAAGTACACCACACTTTTTCCAATAGGTATTCTATATAAATTGAATTTTATAAATCATATTTTTAATATAGTAGAAAAGCTAACACTGAAACAATCCTGAGGTGAATCCTCTGGTAAAGAAACCTTATATAAAGCATATCCTCACTCTAATGTTTCAGGATTTTTAAATTCCAGTTTTCATATTTTGGGTTTTCTTAAAGTGTAGTTGTACAAGTAAAGTTAAAATGAAAAAGGCTTGAATACCATTTATTTTACAAAAAAAGGAAACCAAGCAGAAGTTAGGAAGCTGAAGAACAGTGGAAAGAATTCTAGACTTAGGAGAACTGGGATTGTATCCCAAGTCTAACGTGGGCTTGGTGGATGGGCATGTATTAAATACTTAGACCTTCACCTTTGATTTACCAGGCAATAAAATGGGAATTTTACTTGTCTTAAAAACTTCAAAAAGTTGTTATTAGGAAAGTGCTTTGTAAACCTCAAGTAGCTGTAGAAGTCCAAATTGTTATTATTATTCTCTAGGTCACATTACATCTTTATACCTTCCTCTAATTTGCATTAATTTTGACTTTGTTCTTAACCATTGATGATTGGGCTATATATGGGCAACTTATTCTGAAATTATTCCCATATTCAATTCAATCTCATTCAGTGAACATGTATTAAGTGCTTAAAATTCATTGTACTAGAAACTGAAGAACAAAAATGAAATAGAACTATCAAGGAATAATATTCTCTTGGTCAAAGGAAGGAAGGAAGGAAGGAAGGGAGGAAGGAAGGAAGGAACTTGGCTGACAATTTGAATTTCTTCTTTTTAAAATTGCTTGTTTATATTCTTTTATCACCTTTACTTGAAAATGACTTTACATTTCTATTAATTTCCTATATGCCTTGGATATCAGAAAGGGAATTTAAACCTAGATCCCTTCTGATTCCAAGGATAGCACATTTTCATACATTATCAAAGGTATTTACTACAAATATTTTCCCAATTAACTCTGCCTGGTTAATTGAAAAGATTTTTCTTTTTGAATAATCAAAATTGTCCATTTTATCTTCTATGATTATCTTCCAATTTTTTTAGCTAAGAATTCTCCCTCTAGTCATGCATAATAATAATCAGAACCAGTACCGAATTTTAGGGATAGAGGGGAGATAAGAGAGTCTATATGGTGACTCTCTCCTCCAGCTCTCCCCTCCTGCTGAATATACTCTCAGACATGACTGTAACCTCTGAACTTTATTTTTTTTTAATATGAAGTAAGTCTGTTTTCAGGTCATGTTTTCATTTAGAGCTTGTTTTTAGATGCCATGAGGTACTAGTCCAAACCAAATTTTGACCAAACTAGTTTTTCAGTTTCTGTTTAGTTAGGGAATCATTAGCCCAGTAGTTAAGAGTCTTTGAGTTTATGGAACACTAAACTACTAGGGTCAGTGGTTTCTGGGTCTTGTTTGCCTAATTTGTCCAATTGGTCATTTTTTTTCTATTTTTTAACAAGTTCCAAATAGTTTTGATGATTACTGCTTTTGTGGTATAATTTGAAAACTCATAATTATAGGCCTCCTTTTTTCCTCCTTTTTTCATTAATTCCCATGAGATTCTTGACCTTTTGTTCCACCAGATGAGTTTTTGTTACTATTTTGTCTATTTCTATGAAGTAATTGCCTTTTAGCTTGATTGGCATTGGTTTCATTAGTAATTTATGAAAAGGCAGATGATTTTGTGGGTTTTACTTTGCTGAAATAATTAATTGTTTTGATTAATTTTTCCATTGGATCTCTAGGATTCTCTAAATAAACCATCCCTTCATCTGCAACTACAAACAATTTTGTCTCTTTTGTTTATGCTTATTCCTTCAGTTTCAGAAAACTTAAATGAAATGAGTGAACATTTACCAAAAAATAGATGTAAAATACCCAGATTAACATAATTAAAATAGAGAATTTAAACAAGACAATTTCAGAAATAAAAAGTGAACAAGTCCTGAATAAAATTCTCAATGGGTAGGGGAAGCAAGGGTTGGGGAAGAGCAAAGTAGACCCTAATCCTGAAGGACCTAAAAGTAAATTCTGAACTCATATCAATTCTCTATAAAAATCAAGTTTAAAATCAAAACAACTCTGAGGAATCACCTCACACCTGGCAGATTGGCTAAAATGATAGAAGGGAAGAGTAATGAATGCTGGAGGGGATGTGGCAAAATTGGGACATTAATGCATTGCTGGTGGAGTTGTGAACTGATCCAACCATTCTGGATGGCAATTTGGAACTATGATCAAAGGCCTATAAAAGAATGCCTGCCCTTTGATCCAGCCATACCATTGTTGGGGTTATACCCCAAAGAGATCATAGATAAACAGACTTATACAAAAATATTTATAGCCGCACTTTTTGTGGTGGGAAAAAACTGGAAAAGGAGGGTATGCCCTTCAACTGGGGAATGGCTGAACAAATTGTGGTATATGCTGGTGATGGAATACTATTGCGCTCAAAGAAATAATAAACTGGAGGAATTCCATGTGAACTGGAAAGACCTCCAGGAACTGATGCAGAGCGAAAGGAGCAGAGCCAGAAGAACATTGTACACAGAGACTGATACACTGTGGTAAAATAGAATGTAATGAACTTCTGTACTAGCAGCAATGCAATGACCCAGGACAATTCTGAGGGATTTATGGAAAAGAATACTACCCACATTCAGAGGAAGAAGTACAGGAGTGGAAACACAGAAGAAAAGCAGCTGCTTGAACACATGGGTTGAGGCAGAAATGATTGGGGATTTTGATTTGAAACTACCACACCAATGCAACTATCAACAATTTGGAAATAGGTCTTGATCAATGGCACATGTTAAAACCAGTGGAAATGCGCATCAGCCATGGGTGGGGGAAGGGCGAGGGGTGAAGGGGAAAGTAGGAGCATGAATCATGTAACCATGTTAACTTTTCTAAAAAATTAATATTAATAAATGTTTAAAAAAAAGTCTGGGTTTCCGGGTTAAGATGGCAGCAGAGTAAGAAGCAGCTCTTAACCTCTCCTGACTGAAACACACAAAACTCCTCAAGGGGACATAAAAACAAGTCCAGATGAGCAGAGGAACCCCCACAACAGGGCACAGCATGGAAGGTGCGTGGAATCGAGGCATTTCCATGCTATAAAGGGGTGAAACAGCCCTCACGAAATCGCGGGCTGAGCAACCACCCCAACCCCACCCCCTCCACACACATCTATAGCTCCAAAGCCAGCTAAAAAGAAATAGAGCAAGTTTGGGGCACCCATCGAGTCATTGGCAGCTCCGGGGCCTGTTCCTGAGAGCAGCAAGACTTAGGACCCCATTAAGCCAAAAAACGCAGGCGAAATCTGAGTGCGGGAGCAGGACGCAGGGTGCAGAGCGCACTCTGAGAGCTCAGGCACTGTGGAGGCGTGGGTGGAGGCAGACACAGCCAGGAACTAAAGCCTAAGTGGGGAACCAGTGTGGACGGGTATACGACTGTGGAAGCAGCTCCCTGAGACTTGTAAAGAAACCTCCGGCAGAGGATCAAGCAAGGGGGTCCATCAGGGGGCTTGACCGCGGACAGACACTGAGCGCGAGGATAAATCTGAGAAGCTGCTGGGCTAATGATGGCTACTCAGTCTCAGGAAGTTCAGAAGAGAAAGAATAATAACAAGAAAAAGAAGTCTTTAACACTCGACAACTTTTACACAGAGAAAATCCAGACAACCAAGCAAACAGAGGAGGAGAACAAACAAGCATCCGGACCCTCCTCAAATAAGGAAAACTCCTCACAAGCTATGGAAGAGTTCAAAACTGAGATTTTGAGGAAAATGGAAGATATCTGGCAAGAAAATAACAGTTTAAAAGGTAGAATCTTGCAACTGGAAAGTGAGGCTCAGAAACCAAATGAACTGATAAGCAAATTGAACATCAGAAATGACCAGATTGAAAAGGAATACCAGAAGATTATGGCCGAAAACAAGAAGATTATGGCCGAAAACCAGAAGATTGTGGCCGAAAACCGAAAGATTATAGCCGAAAATCAATCCCTAAAGGCTAGAATTGAGCAAGTAGAAACTAATGATCTCTTAAGACAACAAGAACAAATAAAACAAAGCCAAAAGACTGAAAAAATAGAAGGAAACATGAAATATCTCAATGAGAGAGTGACAGACCAAGAAAACTGGTCTAGAAGAGACAATGTGAGAATAATCGGTCTTCCAGAAAAACCAGAAATTAATAGAAACCTGGACTCCATACTAACAGAAATAATTCAGCAAAATTGCCCTGAAGTCCTACAATAAGAGGGCAATAGAGACATTGAAAGGATTCATAGAACACCTGCGGCATTCGATCAAGAAAGGAAAACACCAAGAAATATCATTGCAAAATTCAAGAGTTTCCAAGCAAAAGAAAAAATCTTACAAGAAGCCAGAAAGAAACAATTCAAATATCAAGGAGCACCAATCAGGATCACACAGGATCTGGCAGGCGCAACGCTAAAAGACCGCAAGGCGTGGAATACAATATTCAGAAAGGCAAGAGAGCTGGGTCTGCAACCACGGATCAACTACCCATCAAAATTGACTATATATTTCCAGGGGAAAGTATGGGCATTCAACAAAATTGAAGAATTCCAGGTATTTGCACAGAAAAGACCAGGGCTAAATGGAAAGTTTGATATCCAACCACAAAAATCGAGGGAAACCTGAAAAGGTAAATAAGATACAGAGGGGAAAGAAAGAAAACTTATAATTTTTAAATTTGCCTTTTTAAGGGCCTCAGTGAGATCTAATTATCTGTATTCCTATGTAGAGAAATGTTATGT